>NW_020940360.1:16461666-16677323 GCF_900497805.2 Vombatus ursinus | reverse complement strand
TATCTATCTATCTATCTATCTATCTATCTATCTATCTATCTATCTATATCTATATATATGTACACATAATTTTTTCCCCTCCCAACTACCCTAATACTGACAAAGGTCTCATGAGTTACAAATACCATCTTTCCATGCAGGAATATAAACAGTCCAACCTTAATAAGTCTCTTATGATTACTCTTTCCTGTTCACCTCTTCATGTTCCACTTGAGAATTGTATTTGAAAGTCAGATTTGCTATTCAGCTCTGGTCTTTTCACCAAGAATGCTTGAAAGTCCCCTATTTCACTGAATGACCATTTTTTTCCCCTGAAGGATTATACTCAGTTTTGTTGGGTAGGTGATTCTTGGTTGTAATCCTATTTCCTTTGCCCTCTGGAATATTATATTCCATGCCCTGTGGTCCCTTAATGTAGAAGCTGCTAAATCTTGTGTTTATCCTGATTGTGTTGCCACAGTACTTGAATTGTTTCTTTCTGGCTGCTTGTAATATTTTCTTCTTGACCTGGGAACTCTGGAATTTGGCTACAATATTCCTAAGAGTTTTCCTTTGGGGGTCTCTTTCAGGAGGAGATCGGTGGATTCTTTCAGTTTCTATTTTGCCCTCTGGTTCTAAAATATCAGGGCAGTTTTCCTGGATAATTTCTTGAAAGATGATGTCTAGCTCTTTTTTTGATCATGGCTTTCAGAAAGTCCAATAATTTTTAAATTCTCTCTCCTGGATCTATTTTCCAGGTCAGTTATTTTTCCCATTATATATTTCACATTGTTTTCTAATTTTTCATTCTTTTGGATTTGTTTTACAGTGTCGTGATTTCTCATAAAGTCACTAGCTTCCAATTGCTCCATTCTAATTTTTAAGGAAGTATTTTCTTCAGTAAGCTTTTGGACTTCCTTTTCCATTTGGCCAATTTTGCTTTTTAGGTCATTCTTCTCTGTTAGGGTGAATGTCTCACGGTCTCATGAGAGCTCTGTTGAGGGAACTTTTCCATGGGAGTTCTAGCTTCTATCAGCAGAAGCTGAGGGTCACAACATAGTTGCGTGGCAAAAATAAGGAAGTCTCACAGGACCTCTCCTTTGCTGACATGCAGCTCCCACGGTTGGTCTGGCTCTCCTCTCATTGGGAGATGAGTCCTGACACGAGCTCCAGCAGACTTGATGATTGGCTATCACAGGGGGATCACGCTTTGAACATGCATCACTAGGGCTATAAAAGACAGCTACCTGCACTCAATAAACGGAGCTTCTGCCACCTTGCTGTCTCCCGCCTCATCCATGCGTCTCCGGGTCACTGAGCACTGAGCTGGTCTCATGCTCTCCACTGCAGCAGCCGGGACAACTGGTGCCCAATGTGGGGCAGATCGATGACAGGCCTGACAGATACCCCACGGGCGGAGTGTAAACTCCATGAATAGCGCGTCAGCAAGCTTCGAGCTTTCAGCCCAACGGAATCGGGTCTCTGAGACATTTCCCGTCCTTGGGGGGGCGGAGAAGGTAAAGGTTTCGCTTTACACAATGGGGCAAAATATAGGGCTTCTCCTTTCCACAGATGAGGAGAATTATGCCAGAGCTTTATGTAAGGTAGCGAAGAATGAGGGAATAACGATACACCTAAGAGATCTTAAAAAATTTGTGAGGTTGGCTTTTCAGGTATCCCCCTGGCTCCCGGAACAGGGTTGCTTTGAGCCAGGGAGATGGAAAATTTTTGGGGAGCAGCTAACCTCGTATGATGGTACTTGCTCTGGGAAAGTTAGGCTTTTAGACTACACCGTCTACAATCTTGTAAAACAGATTCTGACGAATCAAAAGCAGAGAGAAGTCCGGAGTTTTCCAGTCTGTACTCAGACAGGTTCCTCCCTCCCGTCTCCCTCTGCTAGTAGACCTTGCTCTCCTAAACTAAGAGAAGGTCCCGCAGACCTCCCTCTCCAGCCACCCCCAGGACACTATCCCAACTTGGGGGAGCTGGAGGACACTTTAAGAAAGACTGCAAGTCAAACAAAAGACGCCCTGCTATGCCCTGTCCAAAATGTAAAAAGCTAGGGCATTGGGCTTCTGAATGCAGGTGGGAAACGGGCGCAGGGGCTCTGCGGGAGCCCCGAACACTCGTCCCATGGGAATGACAGTACAGGAATCAAACCCTCTCACAAACGAATGGGGAAAGAAATACATGACTCTAGCTGCCCAAGAAAAACAATTCGAGTATTGAAACTGAGAAGCTTAGATAATTTTAGACTGCCACCCCATGCTGTCTGTAACATCCCACTCATGGACCAACAGGAATTGGGGCCAGAATTTTCCTTAATTACCATATCACCCCCCAGATCAGCACTACTCACATGCAGTCCCAGTTATTCAAATGTATAAGGGCTCCCTCCCTCACCTCACCATGATTAACACTAACAATGATGATACCCATATTGAAAGGGGACAGTGTGTGGCTCAAGCCATCGCCATCACTGTAGAATTCCACATAGAAGATCCTACCATAATAAAAGGCCCACAGACAGGCTGGAGGTCAGGAGCATTTTTTACACAAGCTGTCTCTATGGACTGTCCCCTATGTACTATAAGTGTAGAAAAACAGAAATTTACAGGGTTAATTGATACTGGGGCTGATAAATCAGTATTCCCTGCAGACCAGTGGCCACCTTGGTGGCCTAAGGAATTGGCTTCTACCTTTTTACAAGGTATAGGAGGCAATCAAGAAACAGAAATCTCTACACGTCCCCTCATGTGGGAAAAGGACAATAAAAGTGGCAAGTTCCATCCATATATCACAGCAGGATTACCTCTTATTTTATGGGGACATGATGTTCTTACAGACATGGGTGTTACAATCAGCACAGATTTTTCATAAGGGCCACTGATGTTTCATTAACAGCACATAAATTAGTTTGGCTTACAAAAGAGCCAGTGTGGGTTGATCAGTGGCCCCGACACAAGAGAAACTCACCGCCTTACATTCTTTAGTACAAGAGCAATTACAGCAGGGACACATAGAGGAAAGCTCTAGTCCATGGAATTCTCCTGTATTTGTCATTAAGAAAAAATCAGGAGAATGGAGAATGTTAATAGATTTAAGGGAAGTAAATAAAAGAATGGAAAACATGGGTCCTTTGCAAACAGGACTACCCTCACCTAATATAATCCCTAGACATCAACCCTTGTGGATTCTTTATATTCAGGATTGTTTTTATTCCATTCCCTTGCACCCTGATGACTGCAAGTATTTTGCATTTTCTATACCTACACCAAATCACTGTGCTCCTGCTCGGAGATATCAATGGAAAGTTTTACCACAAGGAATGAAAAATAGTCCTACTATTTGCCAAAGATATATAGCAGACCTACTAGAGCCTTTAAGAATCAAATATAAAGGAGCCTATTTAGTGCACTATATGGATGATACTATTTGTAGTCATGCCAATTTAGAAGTCCTTGAGCAGATACTCCAAGAAACAGTATCTATTTTGACAAACAAAGGGCTTCAGATAGCACCAGAGAAAGTGCAAAAACAACCTCCCTTTCAATATCTGGGATTTCAGCTTGACTTGGAGGAAGTCTCTTTACAACCTCCTGAGCTTAGACAAGACAAGGTACAAACTTTAAATGATTTCCAAAAATTGATAGGAGATATTCAATGGATGCGACCAAAAATAGGCATTACTAATGAGGAGATGCAACCCTTATATTCTATCTTAAAAGGGAATCCCCACTTAAATTCTCCTAGAAAATGGACCCCTGAGGCTGAACAAAGCCTTAAAACAAATCATTAGGAAATTAGGAAATCACACCCATCGGGTATCTCCACAGAAGGAGATTGAAGCCACATTGATAATGGCTCAGCAACATCCACACATTATACTTCGCCAAGAAGAAAACATTATAGAATGGTTATACAGCAAAACCAGTAATAAAAGAGTTTTAACTAGTTATCTAGAAGAAGCCTCTATGTTGGCTAAAAAGGCACTTCTTCGCATTTTACATCTTAGTGGATGGAAAGGCACTTTGTGGGTCCCTGTTACAAAAGAAAGACTTGAGACCCTTTTATACTGTGATGACAATTGGACTGTGTTATTGAATCTAGGTAATATTCAAGCAGGACAAAAATACTCCTTTGCAAAATGGTTTAATAACTGGCAATGGATATTTCCCAAGATTGTCAGGAATACACCAGTTGATGGCTATAATGTCTATACTGATGCTACTAAAGAAAAGAAAGCTGCTATATATTGTCCTGACTTAGACATTCATACAGTTATACAGACTCCATACACTTTCACTCAAAAGAATGAGCTATATGCTCTTCTACATGCTTACAGAATACCTCAACCTATTAACATTATTACAGACAGTCATTATGCTGCTGGTGTACTTTCTCACATCGAAACAGCATATATTAAACCTGAAGGTTCACCAATAACAGAATTGTTTTATGAACTTCAATCATGCATCAGATCAAGACAACATCCTCTGTATGAAATGCATGTAAGATCCCATACAGATGGTTTAGGTCCCATATTTTCAGGTAATAATATTGTGGATTCTATGCTTATAGGCAATTGTCAAGAAGCACAACAAGGACATGGTAAGTATCATATGTCAGCCAGGTCTCTACGTTGCCTTTATGGCATAACCAGAGAACAAACCAGAGCTATAGTGAAAAGGTGCACTCAATGTGTCCCTTTCAATTCACCATCACTTCGCTCTGGTATCAATCCTAGAGGACTTTTTCCTAATTCTCTATGGCAAATGGATGTTACCCATATTCCACCATTGGGGAAACATAAATTCCTCCATGTTACTGCTACGCCTCAAACAGGAGAAACTGTTAGACACATTATTAATCACCTTTATCATGCTTTTGCTATAATTGGCCCACCATGTGTGATAAAAACTGATAATGGGCCCGCTTATACTGCCAAACAATTACAAGCCTTTTTTCTAGAGTTTGGCATACAGCACATATGTGGTATTCCTTATAACCCAACTGGTCAAGCCATTGTTGAATGAATGAATCAAACCATCAAAACATTCTTTCAAAAACAAAAAGGGGGAGCTGAGCGGTAATCCCCTCAAAGACAGATTAATAAAATCTTGTATACTATAAATTATTTGAAATTTGATGGTAATGACCTTACCCCTGCTATGAAATTCTTTTTACCTCACAATTCACTACCTTGATTCATGATGTCCCAACAATATACACAGATAAAAAGAAATTAGTCCTGTGGAAAAATCCCAATAATGAATGGGTAGGACCTTTTAGGGTACTAACCTGGGGACCAGGGTATGCTTGTATCTCAACAGGTGAAGGAGCTAAGTGGGTGCCAATGAAAACTCTCAAGATTGTCCCCACTTGGGAGACACCCCAGGAAGAAAAGGAGGAGACCCAGCAAAAGAAAGAGGAATGAGTTTGACCTCCCCACACAAACTAATGCGACTTAATCGTCAGTAAAATACAACTTCACAGGACTGTCCATATGGCAGCCGCTTTGTCCGCACCAACAACGAGGAGGGCTGCATACAACTGCAGAACGTCACCCTTGCCATGAACATTCCTGGCATGGGACCACACCAGATTCACCTACTCGGTGGACAGGGGACGCCCTGCTCCAATGCCACCTCCCTGCGCACGGGGGGTCTGGACAAATGTAAGGTGAACAGTGACTCTAGGTCTGGCTGGCCTCATGTGGAGACTTGTGTAGCGGTGCACCACCACTGCATGAACTTAAGTGGGACTGTTGTTCAATCATGGCATGATTCGGGTAATATGATGTATGACTCCCTACCCCTACCTGTATGGGTCCCCGAAATGGGAAAACCTTGGAGGGATCTTTGGAAGGCTTTTGCAGCCATGGGTAACATAACAATCACCCAACAACTTGGGTTTACAATTTGGAACTTGGAAAGGTGTGCTTGGACCATACTCATGGTACAAAGGGACCAAAATTGGGTATACTTTTGGCACTCGGGCATGTCTAGGGGAGCGCTATGCCTTTATGTGGGGAAATAAGGTGAATATCACCAGAGAGGGTGGTGGTGATTATTATAATGTTACTTGCCACAACTGTACAGTGTCTGAATGCCTAGGACCTTTAATAGCCGATCAAATGGTGTTTGTCATAACGCGTCCTCATGCAATCATGCTTCCCGTAAAAAGCAAGGATTGGTACCACACTAAATCTGACCATGTATTCGATGCCATAATTAAGAAAAAAGAGAGTCACAATTCCCTCACTTTACATCAAGAAAAACGGTGCATCAGCTGTGTTGTCATGGGCATCACTCTCTTGGTGTCTTTGATAGCATCCTCTGCCTCGCTAGCAATGGCAATATCCACAGCCCAGAATAACATAGTACAAGCCAGATTTCTAGATGAACTCGCACATAATGTTTCTGTGGGTTTTGCAAAGCAAGTTAGAATAGATGAGCAGTTCTATCAAATGCTAAAGGTTCTGAGGGAAGCTACTTTGGAAATAGGTGCTGAAATCAAACTCATCAAATTACGACAAAAGTTATTATGTGATTACCGGTATACAAATTTATGTGTGACACCACTTACACATGACAATTCTACTTACAACTGGACAGTAATCAGAAACCACTTAAATGGTCTATTCTTAAATAACACAATAGAATCTGACATTGAAACTTTATACAGCTTAGCCTCTGAAATAAAAAAGGCTTCTGAACAGGACTTGAATCCTGACGAAACAGCAGAGAAAATCATACATTGGTTTGATAATGCCTCCAATTGGTGGGGGTCATTTGAGTATTGGATTATGTTGATTGTTGTGGTGTGCTTACTTTTATGCTGCTTGCCTATTATAGCCGGATGCCTCATGAAAGTAATGATCTCCATGTTCAAAAATGTTATGTCTCAGCTACAAGTGCTGAAAGACACACACCCATAACAATGCCTTCTTTAAAACAAAAAGGGGGAATTGTTAGGGTGAATGTCTCACGGTCTCATGAGACCTCTGTTGAGGGAACTTTCCCATGGGAGTTCTAGCTTCTATCAGCAGAAGCTAAGGGTCACAACATAGTTGTGTGGCAAAAATAAGGAAGTCTCACAGGACCTCTCCTTTGCTGACATGCAGCTCCCACGGTTGGTTTGGCTCTCCTCTCATTGGGAGATTAGTCCTGACATGAGCTCCAGCAGACTTGATGATTGGCTATCACAGGGGGATCATGCTTTGAACATGCATCACTAGGGCTATAAAAGACAGCTACCTGCACTCAATAAACGGAGCTTCTGCCACCTTGCTGTCTCCCGCCTCATCCATGTGTCTCCGGGTCACTGAGCACTGAGCTGGTCTCATGCTCTCCACCGCAGCAGCCGCAACACTTCTCTTCATTGGCTTTTTGGATTTCTTTTGCCATTTGAGTTAGGCTATTTTTTAAGGTGTTATTTTCTTCAGTATTTTTTTGGGGCTCCTTTATCAAGCTGTTGACTTGTTTTTCATGATTTTATTGCAAAACTCTCAGTTTTTCCTCTACATTTCTTACCTGTTTCTCAAAATCCCTTTTGAGCTCTTCCAAGACCTGGGACTGATTCATATTCTTCTTGGAGGCTTTGGATGTAGGAGCTTTGACTTCATTGTCTTCTTCTGGTTGTATGTTTTGATCTTCTTTGTCACCAAAGTAAGATAATATAGTCTGACTCTTTTTGTGCTGTTTACTCATGATCCCGGCAAATTACTTGAGTTTTAAACTCTTTGTTAAGGTAAAATTCTCCTTCCAATGTGGAGAATGTACTGTCCCAAGCGTCGGGGGTTTGTCCAGCTGTTTTCAGAGATACTTCTAGGGACCTGAAAATTTTCAGTTCTTCTAAGGTGGTATGATAAGGGGCGAGGTGTTTTCTCTCCACCACCACAACAAGCTTCACCACCCCAGCATTCCTTCTTGCCCCAGGACCACCCCTCAGAACTGTGACCCAGATCCAAGCACCAGTAAAGCAAGAGATTCCTGCCTCAGCACTGGCAATGAGATCCCTGCAATGCCCTTTGATCAGCCACTCGATTCCACCTCAGTCTGTGGGCCTGAAGCTCAGGAAACAGCCGTGGCCCCGGGGGTGCCTGAGACCTAGCTCCTTCTCTCACCGCAGTCACAGACTTTTCCCACTGACCTTCTAAGTTGTCTTTGGTGTTCGTGGGTTGAGAAGTCTGGAAACCTCCACAGTTTCCCACGATTCAGTCCTCTGAAGCCTGCTTCAGGATTGCTGTGGCCTGTGCGCCCACACCGCACTGCACTCCTGTCCCCACCAGGTGCGATATACCTTTCCAATTAACCATCCAGGCTGTCTTTAGCTGGAAATTTGTTTCACTCTGTCTTTTTGTGGGTTCTGCTGCTTTATAATTTGTTTAAAGCCATTTTTATAGGTATTTGGAGGGGTTTGGGGAACAGCTCAAGCAAGTCACTGCTTTCCCTCCGCCATCTTGGCTCCTCCCCTGCTTGTTATTCTTTAAAATAAGCCATTATTCCTTTCTTTTCTTTTCTTTTCTTTCCTTGTCTCTTTTATTTTGGCTTTTCTTTCATTTTTTTTTTTATTTCTGTTAATCCATCATTAGGGTCAGGTCTTTATTTCCTCCTTCCATTTGGATTATGTACAAAGCTATAACTCCATGCTTTAAAATTAGCATTTTAAAAATATCATGATTTTATTAACATCAATTTTTTAAAATTATAGTTTACTGTTTATTTTTTTTTACTAATCAAAATAGTTGATATTGTCATATTACTTGCACTGTTGGTGCAACAGTGTTTCATTATGCTAAATATAATTAAGTAAAAAAAGTCATTGTCATCATCAACAACTAATATTTATATAGCACTTAGAGGTTTACAAAGTACCTTACATAAACAGGATGTCCCAAAATCTTAGTACAGAAATAAATATAAATACTACAAACTTATAAAAATTACATTTGAAAGGTTAATTTCAAAATTCAATAAAACAACTTTCTTTTACTGGGTATCATGCTATTAAAATTTCAAAATTCATAAAAGCTTTCAGTAGCTACTTCTTAGACTGGAAGACATAGCCTTAAGACCATCCAAAGAAAAATGTTTTCATGCATACATAACAGTTTTGAGGTAATCCTACAAAAAAAATAAAAATCTCATGGAGAGAGATTAAGCAATTGAAGCATTGATTCCATGGCACAAAAACATATAGTGTCACAAAAAGTACATAAATATTAAAAAGGCAGACCTTCATTTCAGGGAAAAAGCAGGAGGTCATTAAAAAAAAAAAAACTGCACAACTTCCCAAAAGTAAATCATTCTACTGTCCATTTCTTGTCTAATTCCAAGCTCACATTATTTGCAGTGATGCTCTCAGATGTATGCAATGACATAAAAATTCTACAGGTTGGCCATTTACTTCATATTATAGGTAACATAATAAATATTTGTCATTCTCTTAGTTTTCTACCTGTGGATATTTAGGTGAAACCATTGAGCAACTAGGGATCTCATCTTTTAGCTTCTGTAATATAAGTGGGTCATATTACAATTTTCATGTCATCAACCACAAACAAAACTATCTGGAGAATATTACTCTATCGACCCTCTTCCATTTGGACTCTATGTTTGACGTTATGTAGGACATTGGAAATACCTGTACTGAACATACATATCATTTTGCTATTAATTATAGGGTTGTCAAAGAAAATGACACGTTTTTACATCATTCAAGGACTCATATATGATTCTGAAATATGCATAGGAAGTCCCTTGTTTGAGGAAAGCCTTAACATTTATTTTGCTTTGCCAAGATAGGAACATTTTTAATAGTCAGCAAATAAAATGAAAAGCAGCCTCTTTTGTTCTCTGCCCCTTAGTCAATTGTATGACTGCAAAAAATGTTGCCTGCTATAGAATCTAAATTCTCCAAGCTTACCTCTCCTATTTTTATAACTTCATCAAGGTTGTCCTCAAGTTTTCCATTTGTAAGTAAATTACTCTTTTAAGTCTTTCATAGATGATATGGAGAAATTTTGTAGGAGTTGGTTTGTGAGTGGGTTTCTTTTGGTAATAATTTAATATTCTCTCTTTTAAAATAGATTTTTTAAGACTTGATCCCTCAATTCCCTGAAAATTGTATGGCCTCCAATATAGACTTCCAATGTGTTTACTTGGTGAAATTCAGCTTCCCTTTCAAACTTGTTTATTTTCATGTTTATTTTTTCATGCAGCACATAGTAATGTGGAAATAAAAGTTTGTTACAGAAAGCTTAATTTTTTCCTCATTTTTTTCTAGTTTCATCTTTAATCACCTTTAGGATGATGTGGCTTAGTTGAGTTTTTTGTCAATTTTCCTGTGAACCTGTTTTTTCTTTCCAACACTTCAATGCCATTCACCATTTCATATTGTTCTTCACAGTAGGATTCATACCAAAAAGTAGCTAAGTTGATGTTAACTTCACTTTCACGTCTATCCTCTTGGCAAGGGTATCATGTTAACTGACTGAGATAGTTTGTAAATTCTTTATCTTCTCAGTGAAGCAATTGATTTATATCAGTTAAACTTCCTTAGTGAGTGATAACGGTCTGACTCAATTTCTATAAATCTTTAATCTACTCACCTTCCCTTTCATTTTGTTTGGTGACATCAGCTTATTTAAGTAACCCACATTGTTTTTCTTCAATTCGCTGTCCTATTTGATCAGTTGTTTTTGTTTCTGTTTTTTTTTATTTGGTTTTGATTTTGATATTTGTTCTAACAAATCTCTGGCCTGATTATATGAAAACAGATGATTCAAAAATTATTCCCAAAAGGTTTATTTCTATCAAAAATATAATCTATTTCATTGGGGACATGTCAGCTGTCAATTGTCATGTCCATTGCCTCCCAATTATCTTGTTGAAGAAAATGTTCATAATATATATGGAGGAATATACTGGGTAGTTTTTTAAGCTTTTGTTACCTTTCAATCCTTAATTCTGTGGTATATTTAACAACATCTTCCCAACCCCAACCTAACATTTCTATGTAAGCCAGTGAGTAATAAAGTGCATATTGAGTTAATTTGTAGAGGCTTATAGAGTACTCCACAGCATTTCTCTAGCTTCTTATATTCCCTAACAGGAGTTTAGTGCATAAGTTACAAGCATCTTCATGGTTTTCCTTTTTCCGAATGATTATCATGTGTTCTGCAAACCTTCCAATTACCTCTTACTTCCCTTCATCTATTGATTTCTTTGGTGGTATTGTAAAATTGATATGATTTAGTTCTTCTAGTAGTCTACTCATTGGTTATTGGGGATCTTACAATCTGACAATGACACCTAAAATAATGTAAATAAACAGTTCATGAGATACAGTTCTCCTTTCAACATCACAGGAATTAGGGGCACAATGCATCCAGGATCTAGAAAATCCACATAAAAATTTTGGCCCTCTCTTCATACTAGAGAAGTCTGAATTTTTTTTTCTTTTTCTTTTATGGGGTGTTTATAGTACCTTATTGTAAAATTCATGTTAAGTATTTGGTCATAGGCTATATTATATAATACTATACATATATTTTATCATTTCTGAGTTTCTAAAAATTTCTCTGTCATCTGCTGGCCTTCACATGTTGTCTGCAGCTTCTGCAAAACTCTCCAAAAATTCCCATTTAATTTTTTATGCCAACCTGCTCGAAACTGTGATGGGGAAAATCATGATGTGGAAGGGATAACTGTATAAGCTAAATGTATATAGTTTAATGTTCATGGACCAACAACCTATACTCAACAAAACAAAAAAAATGTTCATAGTCACTACTAGGTTATAAGAACTCTAAATATGAAATGTGGATAGAGGTACATATATATATATATAATAAGTATGCCCATATGTACACAATTTATTCATCTATTTTATATGTAGCTTGGCTATTATAATTGAACAATATTCAGCTTTTTCCCATAACCTTATTTCTCTTATAAAGATAGGACTTTCAATGGGGAAACACTGTCAGTCTTTTTGTTTCCTACTCAGAATTTCTCACTGTGTCATATACTCCACATGACTTGGAATATATGAGTAGGGGTTTGGAATTCTAATAATTTTAACAGACTGTCCATCTTGTTGCTTCGTGCTATCCATGAAGATAAAAAAACTCCTATTAGCTGTGTCAGATCAGCATGCAATCACCTTCACCAGGGACACTTGGGTTTCTTCAAGCTGGAGCTAGTTGAAAGAATCCTTATTTATATATAGGTAAGAATAGATAACATATAGCCTTCCTTCAAAATATAAGATTTAGAGTTCTTTCCACCTGCTAGTGACTATGAATCACCTATCTTGTTCTAATGAGCATAGGTTGTTGTTCCTTGAGACTCTAGACCATATGTACTTAACCCTTATATTAGAAGAATCTTATATCTAGTCTATATCTTTAATGGTGAAGAATTCCACCTCCTTCCTCTTTTTCCTCTGTGTTTCATTATTCCACTCAGCAAATACTGGATGCTGATTTTGATTTCCTATTTGCCTCCTCAAAATATTTTTCTTTCTTACTACCTTCTTAAAGAATTTCTTCTAGTCTATCTAGGAATTGTTCATTTTATTATTAAGTTAGTTCATGAAGGAATATTTCTCAAACACTTTCATCTTTATCTCAAGGAGTGAGATGAGCTTTCAATTATAGCATTAGTGAATTCATTCATTCAACCAGGAATTTCACATCTATCATATGTAAATACAATGTGTTGGGTATTGAAGGAGTAACACAAAAGTAGACAAATAAACAAATTAATAGTTAAAAATTAAAAAATAAATGACATAGTTCTTGCCTTTAATTTGTTCACAAGATTGTAATTGATGAACACTTTTATTAGTAAATAGAACATATCACACACCTGGATATAACTGGAATTATTTCATTATTCATCATCCCTCTTGGATAGCATTATGATCTGCTGTTATTTATGATTCTTTGGGAAATTGCTATGGCAAACTGCCTTTGAATAACTTGGATACTAATCATGCATAGTCTACAGGGAATGTAGTTTGAGTCATTTTAGCCACCAAATTCCTCTTTTGTTACACCTTCCCTCTCACCCCAAAATCTATGTTTTTCTACCTAGGTTCAAATACTTATTGACATGAGGTGTAAACCTAACCTTCTTAAGCAAATAGCAAATATACAGGTTACATTGAGACATATTATAAAACTCTTCATTCTTTTATTTGTACCTCTTTTGTTATAACTGTTTGTTGTTAATTTAACTCAAGAAATTTTATCAACCAAGCCTATAATTCCATTCACTGGTATAGATATTTGGGAGAGGGAGGAGAAAACAAAACTTTATGTATTTAATTTTGTCAATGATTATATTCAGTTATTCAATATTTCTATTATCTCTCTTGCTCCATATATATGTGTGCGTGTGTGTGTGTGTATCGTATATAACTATAACACATATATACATTCATATATATACATATATACACACTACATACACACACATGCACACACACACACACACACACACACACACACACACACACATATATATATATATATATATGATTCCTTCTCTTTGAATATCTAAAGTCAGAGTATATGTTGAATCTATATTACCATACAAGACCTGCATGATGGGTTAATTTTTCTAGGACCCATGAAGATTGATGGATGACAAAAAAAAAAATCCGAAACTGCTGACCACCTTGTTATTTATGAATAGGAATAGTACTAGCCACAATGAACTCAATCTGCCTGAATTTCTAGGATTTTTTTCCAAGTCTGCCAGATTGTATTAGTAATCACTGTATTCAGTAAGTCCTTCATTCGTTATGTTTATGCAATGCCAAAAGCAGCAATCAGCCCAGCCAAACAAGCTGACAAGTGGTTTTGTTATATGGATGAAATGACTAGTTCAAAAACCATTTGTGTGAGTGACACAAATGTTTCATTTTAAATGGGTTGATTTGGTGTCATGTAGCTACAGCTGTAGTCCTCCCAGAGTTTCCCATGCATGTGTGCATTATTATTCAAATAAAAACAACAAGAAAAAACACACACCTCTTTCTAGTCTGGTCCATATGGGAAACTGATATGATCACAGCTAGAAGTTGAGCAGCCTGGACTATGTAATTCCTGCTTGTAACAATTATATTTAGCTTGGTGAAAAGCAGGATTTGGCAAAGCCTCAATTTCTCTGCTTGTTTGAATCAAAGTAATTATGTTTACAACAAATTAAATATCAGATTTTTTTTCTTGCTTTTTTTTTCCTTTTGGTGTGTGGTAGTCTTTCTTATTCAACTACCAGTTATGTCATTAAATAAGTCAGTTTTTAATTTGAATCTCCAGAAAAACACATATATGCGTATATATGCATATATATGTATGTGTATGTATATGTGCTTATACATATATGTCCGTATATGTATGTATACACATATATATTAAAGGCATAGTGTGTATGGACATTGATTCTAAATATTAAAATGAGATTAATCAAATAATATACAAAATACAAGTTTCCAATAAAAGGACTTTCAAGGAAAAAATAATAGATTTTGAAGTAAATTGTATTTGACCATGGAATTAGGAAAGTGTTTTCTATTTACTCATACCATTCATTACTTAAAGATAAAAATTCTCTGAACTTGAATCAAATATCAACTAAATCATATTATTTTGTATAATCGTATGGGTATAGACGAGTTAAATATAGAAGTGATCATAAGTACTGCTCTATCTCTACCTGTCAAAAAGAAAACAAAAACAATATTAACCAAAGATGTATAAGACCTTCATATGTGTTTGGGATTTCATAGGGAATACATTTCAATGGTTTCTTTACTTTTGTTGTTTTGATACTGGTGGAATTTGAATCTTTAGCTTATATTGTAAGGATCTGATGCTCTATGAATTATAAAGATGCATATATACATAAACACATATATGAACATATATATGCACATGCATCTATACATTATACACATATATGCAAATATGTGTATGTATGTGTGTGTGTTCAGAATAACCCAAAGTGAGTTATTTTTAGACATAATGCTTGACATATAAACCTCAATTTATTATGAAGAAAAGTTTGGAAATTTCAGTAATGGTAAATCACATCTGATTTTTGAATGTGATAAGAAATCTGACAGGCAATTTTTCACCTATTCACACTTTTTAATAGATAATTCATATGGTATCTATATTATTTTCACTTTTGCCTATGTAAAGCATAAGTAAATTGTGCTCTACATTGTTTCATTTCAACCTAACTTCTTTTACCATTCCTTGATTTTGATAGTAGCATATTTCTTGTGTATGCGTGGTTTCATAGGAAATTATGTGAAGGAAGCAGCATAACTAAAATCTCTGTAATAATGGTTTTATTGGAGTAGATTATATAAATATCCTTTGAATAATTATATTTTCTTTGTATGTAAAATATTTTGATTATATAAATAGCTTTGGAATAATAACATTTTATTTGTATGTTAACATATTTTGATGGATCCATGTTCTAGCTTGCTAATCCCTCTACACATCATAGCTCTTCTGTGCAATTTCATCCTGCATGATTCATCTGAATACCTATCCACAAATCCTCCAGAGAACATCTCCCCAATAGGCTGGATTAATTCCTCTGCATGTTTTACTATTTCATGGATGCCAGTGAAAAACGTGGGTTGTTGATCTGTTACCTTTCCCTTTTGCTGCATGACTGATGCAATTTCTTTTCTGGTGATGTGTTTGTAATGGTGCCATTTACCTTAACTTTGATGTAAATCATCATTTAAAATATTCTATAGCCTACTTACATCCACCATTCATCTTTTCTTTTGGTTAAAATGTAATTCAAATTCTTTGAGCACGATAATTCAGTATCCAAAGCCCTATAATGTGATGAGAAAGTGGGTTTCCTCAAAAAAAAAAGAAAGAAATGGATTCTTATTGTAGAGAAAAGTATGATGTCATTCAAAGGACAATGTTTTACAAAATGTATTTCAATCCAATTTTCTTCGTCCTGTTCTAGACTGAGGTTGATGTCCATTGGCAATGCCATGTCATATATACTTCTTTATTAAAATGATATTTAGCCTCTGCTTGAATATCTCTTATGAAAAAGAGCAAACCAACTTGAACATCATCCTGCTTTGTTTTATATCTCTAGGTAATATGTTCTCTTTTAACATTGAGTGAAAATACATTTTTTTTAACTTCCACCAATATGCTATAGTCGTTTTGTCTAAGTCAACATGGGCAAAGTCTACTTCTATTATATGCAGGCACTTCAAATATTTGAAAATATCTATCATATCACTTTAGTCTTCATATTTGTGTTTTCTTCATTCTAAACATGTCCAATTGCTTTGTTTCTTCCTTTTATTAACATCATCATAGTTACCCTCCTCTTAAAGCACTCTTTTCATCAAATTTCCTCAGAAAATACATTAGCCATAATTGAATACACACACATAGACACACACATATTTATGTGTATGTATTAATGCATTTTAGTACTATTATTCACTAAAATGTGATCATAACTTTATTTTACCTTAAAATTCCATTATATCTTTCAGTATATTTACCTAGCTGATTCTTATTCATCTTGCGGGTGGCTAAAATTCCTAGATATTTCTCACATGAAGTGATATCAATATGGATCTTTCCTATTCTTTACCTGTTAAATTGATTTTTAATCTAAATATACTTCACATTTATTCATGTTAAATTTAATCTTATTTATTTCAGGCTTAGTTTTCTAGTCCATCAAGATAATTTGATAATCTTGACTCAGTCATCTATCATATTAACTGTCCCTCCCAGATTCATGTCATCTTCAAATTTGAAAAATATACTTTCTGTATCTTCAGTCAAATCATTGGTAGAAATTTTGAATAGAGTATGTCCAAGTCCTGAATCCCTGGGGCTCTTCTTTAGAGACTTTCTTGCAGTTAAACTCTGGACCATTAATCAACAGAAATTGAATCTACCAACTAAATTCTACTTATTTGTACTAATATTTAATACATATTCCATCTTACCTACAAAGGTAAGAGCCTTTGTCAAATACTTTTCTGAAATCCAGAGATAATATATCTATATTTAATTTTATTTGAAGTCTTAGTTTGGATTATAAATAATAGTAAAGAGGGGAAGTAGTCACAAGTTCAGTAATGAGAACAATAATTTTAACCAGAATTATATCAGTGACATCCTAACATCCTTATGCATGCAAAAACTAAAACATAGAAAATGTCAGAAAGCCTTAGCCTAGAGATATTTGAGTCTCTAATTATAAAAGACAACCAAGATAAGGTAAACTCATTTACTCGTATGGCTCTTCATATAACAAGTCTTCTGAGTAGTTTCTTAAACTCTTTTAATAACACAACAAATGAGGTTACTTACCTTCTTAAATAATTTTAGAGAACTGAGAGAGTCTAGAAGTCATCAAGATTAATCTTTCTAGGTTAAATCCCCCCAAAAAAGAATGATTTTCCCCATAGCCTGCCAATCTTATGGAAACAGTCAGGTGTTCTAGGAAGGACATTGCCTTAGAAGTCACAATGTTCTGTTGTTTTCAGTCATGTATGACTCTTTCTGAAGTCAGTTGGGGTTTTCTTGGCTAAGGTACTGGAGTGGTTTGCCATTTCCTTTTCCAGATAATTTTACAGATGCGTAACTAAGGCAAACTGGATTAAACGATTTGCTCAGGGTCACACCGCCAGTACATGTCTAAGGCCAAATTTGAACTCACAAAAATGAGTATTCCTGACTCCAGGCCCAGAACTCTATCCATGTACTACCTAGTTGCCAGAAGACAGAATATCCCAGTTAAAATATTCATGCCACCGTGTGGAAGTCATTTCATATCTCTGGACTTTAGTTTGGTCATCTTTGAAATGAGGAGTTTCTATTAGATGACCTCTATAATATCTTCCAAATCTGTATGATTCTGTAAATGACCATGGTTTGCCTGTTAGTTTTTAGCTTCATGCATCTCACAATTATAGATAAAGGCAAAAGAACTTATTCATTTAGAACATTATTTAATGAGGAAGGACACTATTGAGACTATCTTATTATATTGGTGGCTTGCCACTGTCTTGAGATCAGTCAATGGTCAATGCCAGCAGTCTATTTCAATTTCCTTCTAGCCAGGTTCCCTAAGACTTGTACATATGTGAAATTTCTAGTGACTACTTTTGTTGATGGAATGTAAAAGATTTTTCCTGCTTTGTTGGAATTTCCAGATGTTCTAAAATGTTTTAAAAGAAACACAGAACTGACAGGGATGCAACAACTAGATGTTGAGATCCTTTTAAAGGTGGGTCACTTGTGTTGCTAACACTCACAATAGTTATCCCAATAGCTATATGCAAGGTCAAACTGGAATATTAAGCAATTTGAAAAAAATTAGGAATAATTGTCATCAGTGTTGGAAAGAAACAGTGTTTGTTTTGAACTGCTCTGGACAGTTCTAAGGATTTCTGTTTTTACAAACCTTGAAAGTTGTTTTTGATAATGTGAATAAATATAGTGGATTCATAAGAGGAACTTCCCAATTAAATTGATGAGCTTACAAGGAATCCAGTACTTAAGACTTTTGAAAGCATCTCTCTGTGGAGTGTGTGAACTCCATACTGACATCATATTGAGAGGAATAAGATTAAATCTTAATTATTTTAGTTGCCTCCAAGATGACTTTATTGGCCTTGAGCTGTGTCTTGATTTCTGGAGGATGGATTTCCTTGATGGTGGGTGATTTCAATGTGGACTATCTTAGATTCCTGTGAGTTGGATTTTGTTTTGGGATGAATCTCCCTTTGTGTTGAAATGGTTGGCTTGAATTATTGTGAGATGGACTACTGGGAAAAGTCACAATTTAGACTAATTTAGGAAATTGAGATTGATTGAGAACTCAAATCATTTTTGTTTTTTTTTTTCTTTTTCTTCTCTCATATTTGTTTAAAGAACTGCTGAAAGAGCAAGATATTGTGGTGTTCCTGGTGAACCTGCCATGAACTGCTATAAACAAATGTGTTCATATATGTGATTGAAGATGGGGATTTCTAGACAATGTTCTTAAATGTCACCATCCTAAAAGAATTAACCATATGTGCAATGCTACTCACAGTGGGTTTCCTTATGGATATTCCAAATTTTAAAGTTTGGTGATCTGGTATTTGATATAAAAGTTAAATTTCCTAAGCAATGCATCTCAGAGAGAGAAGAGGATCAACCAGTTAGTCCCCAATGCTGGGAGGTGCAAGGGTCAAAAGCCACAATAAGTAGAATCATAAGCCTGGACTTTGCCATGATTTATTTGAATGGCATGGGTCTAATTGAAAGGGATTTTGTCTCTCTTGCTCTTGAAAATATTTCCCTTTTAAAGAAGTCTCATCCCCCAGAATAACATAAGAGAATGTAATTGCCTTGAATTCAGTAGCTATTTCATTTTTGTCTTTATGTCCCCTGAACTTAGCAGTGACTATCTAAGCACCTAATGGGTATTTAAAATACTTAATGATTGAATGAATAGGTGAATGAATGAATGAATGAATGGATAGCAATTTATTTGGACTTTCATGGGGTTAAATGACTCCTTATAATAGGTCATTGACTATCTGACAGCTTCAAGTTCAGTTATCTTTTGAGAGTAGATAAATCAATGTCTCTCATAAGGATACAATATAAATGGGGCAATTTTGAACCCTATAGAAAAATGGGACTTCCTGGAGAGTGAGGGCAATCGTATTGATTGTTTATAGTCTTGTTTGAGTAATTTTCTGATTTGCTTATGACCCCTTATGAATGATTCTCTTACAAATTTTGCATTTTTGATGAAGCAGAATAAAGGTTGTTCCATGCCTGATACATACATTTGTTTTCTTAAGTGTTTGTACAGGATTTGGTGGAATGTGCAAATCATATTTATGGAAACATAGATAATTTGAACTCTCCCAGAAGAAACTCTAGATAGGAGAACTATGAGCCAAAGAAAATGTGAAATTTTCAGTGTCAGTTCTGAAGATTGGAACTGATTTGAATAAATTCAGAGGAAGGTGGTGCAGGGTCAAAGATTACATGATAAATAGCTAGAACTTGAAATTATAGAATATTGAAATTAAAAGGGAGGTTGGGACCTTTGCATCCAGTCCAATCCACTTATTTTATACATGAAGAAATTGAGGCCCATAGAACTGTAAGACTGCCTTGGCCTTCTCCACCTTCTTTGACAATACAATGATCTATTTCAGCAGATGATCTGCTCCCTCTTTTGCTAACTTTCAAGAAAAAAGGAAACCAAGCACATGTCTTCAAGGTGACAATAAAAATAATTTGAGATGACTTAAAAGGTTCATATGTTTGCCAGTATCATGCCTTAACCCAAATTATACCCACTTACTGGAATAGTCTATCCAGTTGTGCTTTGTTGTGGTAGATGGCATTTTCATGCAAAACAGGCCATAGGTGACAGGAACAACTTACCTAGTCACTCCAGCCTCTAAATATTTTACTTTAGACTTTTTTTGGGGGGGGGGTGTTATTTATTGGCTTAGAAAGAGGCTAACTCAATAACACCTATTAAAAACTTAGGTATAATAGTTAACAAAATTTCAGCCTTTAGGAAAGCAAATTTAAAAACAACCAAGCAATAACTTAGTTGAATTATTAGTAAGTTGAATTATTTTTGTTGTTTTTTTAATTTTCCCCAACTGAATTTATTTGAAACAGTTTATTAATGTAAACAGAGTCCCAGGAGGTTAAGGATATGTCTGATTTTTGCTAGTATCATATACTGTTACTCTGCCTTTCAGAATATCTATAGCCTTTCTTTTCTGTGTGTATCTAAGTATATGTGTATATATGTATGTGTGTATGTGTATACACATATGTGTATATGTGTGTATACATATATGTGTGTATATACACACATGTCATTTGGTTGCAAAATCAGATTATGAGTTAGGACCACCCCAAATGAAACAGTGTGGGGGTTGGTAAGGGCATTGGGATAGATTCTAAAGAATATGCCTTTGTGGGTAGACAGATACTAGGCTAAAATCCATAAGATTCTGTCAACTGGATGTGTTAATATCATGACTCCTATAGCAAAAGTGGAAGTAGGACTAGTATGTATGCATCTGTTACCCATTTCATCGTGATTAGGCCACCCACACATCTGTTCACGTGATTGGTTTTATGTGTATTGTGTAGGGATTGCTTGTCATATGGTGAGATAGGAAAGGAATGATAGAAGAAGGTTATGAATTAACAGAAAACCAGATCCAGAAAATTACAAGAATTTACAAAAAGGGGAATGTAAAACAATGTCCATTAGGGAAAGTAACAAAAGTGGAGAAAAGTGTGAAAAAGTTATTTTTGCAAAGATTGAGATTTTCCAAAGTACCTTGAAAAGGCATAAGGAAGTGATAGTGAAAAAGGTATTTTATCATTGAGTCAAGAGATGTGGGTTCTGATCCCACTTCTCTCAAACACTAAGTAAGTGACATTAGAGAGGTCAGCATGGTCTTGCCACCTGACTTATATTTGAGGATCAAATATAATGTTACACTGTTTGACAGAATGATTTTTAATTGTACTTTTAACTCCAAATGGCCATTTGTTTTTTTCATGGCAATGTATTTTTTATTTTTAATTAATTTATTTTGAATTATCAACAATCACTTCCATAAGCTTCTGAGCTTTAAATTTTTCTCCCCCTCCTCCCCACTTCCCTCCCCAAGACAGTGCACAATCTGATGTAGGCTATGCATATATATTCCTTATTAAATGTATTTTCACATTAGTGATGTTGTAGGTAAGAATTAGAAATAATAGGAGGAACCACCAGAAAGAAGAAACAAAACACAACAAGAGAAAAAAAATAAAGAGTATGCTTCAATCTGCATTCAGATTCTATAGTTCTTTCTCTGGATGTGGATAGCTTTTTCCATCACGAGGCAAACAAATATGTACAGAGAAGTTCTACATAACTAAGATAAATAAGAGCTAATTGAGAGTGAAGACACTAGAACTGAAGGATTAGGAAAAGTTCTATAAAGAAGATGATGGTATTTTAGTTGTGATTTAAAGAACCCAGGGAAGCTAATTGGCAGGGATATGGAGGAAAAACATTTCAGGCATGGATGACAGTCAGAGAAAATACATAGAGCTGAAAGAGGAAGTGTTTTGTTCACGCAACAGAAAGGAGGCCAGTGTCACTGAATCAAAGAGTACTTGGTGGGCAGAGTCAAGATATCAGATTAGGGATGGCCACTCTGCTAAATTCTCCCAACAGTCTTCTCTAAACAACTATAAAATAATGCCTCAAATCAAATTTTGCAGCAGCAGAACTAAGAAAATGCAGAGCTAAGATATTTTTCTAGCTTAAGGAAGTTTAAAAGTTCAGCAGTAGAAGTCTATGACACCCAGGATGGAGTCTGACCGAGAGCCAACATGTGCAGCAGTAACAACAAATGCAGCAACAATTGTTTTAGGACCTCTCAGCCCAGAGATGGTAAGTAGGTCTGACAACTGGTTAGTAAGAGATTAGTGGGCAACTCTTGTACTGGGTATAACTGGTAATGACTGGCAGCTTAACTGGCAATATGTAATTCTGGGTCACAATTCCAGGGTGAAGAGGAGTCATGAGGCTCAGTCACAAGGGAGCCGGTGCCCTCATCACTATTCCAGGGAAAAGAGTACTATTACATGTGTTTGCATGGGACTGGAGGCCCTTCATGGATAAAGACCAGAGCATAGATCAAGAGAGCAGTTACTATACCTCTTCCAGGATTGTACCACCTTAGAAGCATCAAAGACATGCAGTCCCCCAGAACTAGTTCTGAAAACAGCAGTATCAAAAAGCTTAAAGCTTGGAATGGTGAATTGCCATCCCAGTGGAGAAGAGCTCAGCTGTAACATGAAGTTCAAAATAAAAAAATAGGCTGTAAAAATGGACAAACAAGAGAAAATAATTTCACTATAAAAATATGATGGCAAGAAAAACTAAAACATAAACTCAGAAGAGGACAATAATGTGAAAACAGATCAAAAAAATTCTCAGAGTTAAATGCTAATGGAATCCAAACCAATTAAGAATGCCTGGTAAAATTAAAGAAAGAGATGAGTGGTAGAGATAAATTGGGAAAAGAAAGACAGTGATTCAAGAAAATAATGAAAAGATAGTTAGCAACTTGGTAAAAGAGGCATGAATGTACTGGAGAAAAAAATATATATATATAAACATTAGAATTGGCCTAATGGTAAAATAACCATACACACAAAGAAATTCAATGAAAAGATCTCCTTAGAAAGCTGAATTGGCCAAATGGAAAAAAAAAGAGTTACAAAAGCACTCTTAAGAAAATAATTCCTTAAAATATTAGAGTGACACAAGCAGCAACTAATGACTCTATGAGACATCAAGAAATGATAAAACAAAATCCAAAGAATGAAAAAATAGAAGAAATTGTGACATATTTCATCAGAAAAAAATTGGCTTGAAAAATAGGTTAAGGGCAGATAACTTAATGATTATTGGACTAACTGAAGGTTATGATAAAAACAAAGAGCCTAGATAGCATATTTCAAGAAATTATCAAGGAAAGCTGCCCCGACATCATGGATTCAGAGGGTAAAATAGAAATTTAAAGAATCCACCAATTGCTTCCTGAAATCAATCTGAAGATAAAAACTCCCAGGAATATGTTAGACAAACTCCATAGCTCCTAGGTCAAAGAGGAAATATTACAAATAGGAAGAAATAATTCTAATATTGTGAAGCTATGTTTGGGATAACACAAAATTTAACACTTTCCAAATTAAAGTAGTGGAGGGCTTAGAATATGATATTTTGGAAGGCAAAAGAGCTAGGATTACAACCAGGAATAAACTACCCACCAAAACTATGTATAATCCTTCTGAGGAAAAATAGATATTTAATGAAATAGAGGACTGTTAAACCTTTTATTATAATGTTAAATTTTCTGTTATAATGTTAAAACTGAAAGAATAATTTCAAGGGACTCAATAAATTTAAACTTTTTTACATTCTTTTATGGGAATATGATACATGTAACTCTTAAGAACATTATCATATTTAGGGCAATTAAAAATAATTTACACAGAGGGCATAGGTGTGAGTTGATGTTGCTGGAATCATTTTGAAACAAAAAAAGAAGTTGTGAAAAATAAGGATGCATTGAGAGAAGGGAGAGGTAGAATGGCAAAACCTTTCCCACATAAGAGCTTTTACAATAAAGGAGAAAATGTGGTGCTATTGGCAAGTAACTGTTGAACATTTCTCTCACCAGAATTGGTTTAAAAGGGGAAAAAAAAGAACTATATGTATATGCATGTATACACACATTCTCTGTTGTGTAGAAAAAAAAATAACTTATCCAATAGTGAAATAGGAGGGAAGGAGATAAGAGAAATATGTTTCAGGTGAAGTAAAAAGGGTAGGGGTAGCAATCATGATCTCAGACAAAGGAAAAAGGAAAAAAATAGACCTAATTAAAACAGATAATCAGGGAAATCATATTTTGCTAAAAGACATCACAGACAATGCAGTTTATATATCTATATCTATATCTATGTCTATATACACATATAAAATTGATATCATATTGCTTGCCTTTTCAATGGTTGTAGGAGGGCATGGAAGGGAGAAGGAAAATGTGTTACTCAGAACTTGAAAAGAATGTTTAAAGTAAATACATAACAAATAAAATGTTAAACATAAAAAGAGTACATGGCGGTAAGGGGTTAGAAGATTTGCAATGTGAAAGGGGTATAGGTTATGAAAGACTTTGAACGCCAAATAGTGAATTTTATACTGAGTTCTGATAATCAGAAGTCACTGGAGTTTTTTGAGGATGGGAGTGAAATGTTTGGAGCTGCACTTTTAGAAAATAATTTTGGTGGATCAATTGGAAATGGATTAGGGTGGAGAGAGACTTGTGGCAAGCAGACCCACCAGCAGGCTCTTGCAATAGTATAAGCCAGAGATAAGGAACATCCACAACAGGGTGGTGGTGATGACAGAGGAGAGAAGGTGTATTTGAAAGATGTTGCAAAGATGAAATGAAGAGGCTTTCACAACAGATTAGATATTGAGAGGGGGAGTGAAAGATAGTGAGGATGCTGTGGATGACATTGAGTTTGGAAGCCTGAGGATCTGAGAGATTAGCGGTGACCCTTAAAGTAATAGGGAAAGTAGGAGGTAGAGAGAGATTGGGGAAAAGATAATGAGATCTATTTTGGACCTGTTTAAGATGTCGACTGGAAATCCAGTTTGAAATGTCTGAAAGACAGTGAGATTTCAGGTCAACTGAGAGGTTTGAACAAAATAGTTAAATTTGAAAATTATTAGCGTACAGATGGTAACAAAATCCAAAGCAGCTGATGGAATGGCCAGGTGATGTAATATAAAGAGGGAAGAGAAAAGTTCTCAGGACAGAGTCCTGTGGGACACCTTTGGTAAGAGAGAGTGATCTGGATGAAGACCTGTCAAAGAAGATTGAAAAGTATTGGTCTGATAGGGAAAAAAAAAAGAACCCAGAAAGGATAATATCAAGAGGGTATCAAGTAGAAGAGGATGGTAGGCAGTGTTAAAGACTTCAGAGAGTTCAAGGAGGATGAGGATTGAGAAGAAACATACTTATTACTGGGATAATAATGAAGAAGTATGTATTTAGGGAATGGTAGATTTTACTTTCCAGAATAGTTTTAACAATTCACAGCTCTGCCAATAGCACACCAATATGCCTATTTTCCTGAAAACTCTTCTTTTTATTCTCATTTTCTTTAGTCAATTTTTCAAACTGAGGAGTGTAAAGTGCACTATCAAAATTGTTCTAGTTTGTGTTGCTTTAATTATTAGTGATATAGTTTTCCTTATTCCATGATAACATCTTATTCACATATTTCACATTTATCAAGTAGGGGATAGGTCTTCTTCTTACAAATTGGAATCAGTTCCTTCTATGTCTTGTGAATAAAAAGTGTATCAGAATATTTGCTGCAAAGATTTGTTCTTTGTTTACTGTTTCCTTCTATTCGTAGCTGCATTGATTTTTTTTGCTTAAATCCTTTTTTAATTCTATAAAATACAATTTTTCATTATATTCTTTATGATACTTTGTATCCTTTTTTTCTAAAAAACTTTTCCCTTGCCCACAAATCTGAAAGATAAAGTTCTCCTTGTTCTATTTTTTAAATGAATTTTTAATCAGTTTACATGGGAATGAAGTATTTATTTGCAATTCTTGATATGTGCTGTGAGATAAACCTAATTCTTGCCAAATTGCTCTTGTTTTCCAATCATTTTTTGTCAAATCATGGACCTTCACTCCATTAGCTGTGATTTCTTTTTTTGTTTATCAAACATTAGGCTCCTAGGCTCATTTACTTTGGAATAACCTGTGCTGTATCTGTTCCTTTGATCAACCTCTCTATTTCTTAACCAATCCCAAATTATTTTGGGACCACAGGGCTTAGAATATGATATACTGGAAGGCAAAGGAGTTAGGAACACAATCAAGAATTTTTCTATCCAGCAAAATAAAATATGATCTTTCAGGGAAGAAAATAAACATTTAAGGAAAAGAGGACTTTCAAGCATTTCTAATTAAAAAGCAGAGCTGAGTAAAAAAATTAACCTCCAAATACAAATCAAGGAAAATATAAAAAGAAAAAAAACAAGAAAGAGAAAACATAAGAAATTCAATAAGGTTAAACTATTTATATTTCTGTATGGCAAGATAATATTTGTAACTCTTAACAACTTTAATACTATAAGAGCAATTAGAAGAAGTATATGTAGGCAGAGGATATGGACATAAGGTGATTCAATGAGATGATACTCCAAAAAAAAAAAAAAGGGTTAGAAAGAAAATTGCACTGGAAGAAAAAGAATGGGAAAATTTAATGGGGCAAATCATCCCACATAAAGGAGACATTAAAAAACTATTATAATGAAGGGGATGATGAGGGAGGGAGCATGGCGGGTAAGGATTAATCCTTACTCTCATCAAAATCGACTCTACAGAAATCTATCTTAACCTATAAGGAAGTAAAAAGGGACTGGGATAAGAGAAGGTGGAGGGAGGACTGATAACAGGTGGGGTGTATTGGGAAAGGCCACGATCAGAAATAAAACACTTGTGAGGAGAGAAAGGGTAGGGTGTAAAAGAGAGAGGGGAATAAACAAGTGAAAAATAGCCTGGAGGGAAATACACAGTTATTTATCATAAATATAAATGTGAATTGGATGAACTCACCTATAAAACAGAAGCAGATAGCAGAATGGATTGAAAAACCAGAATCCTGCAATATGTTGTTTACAAGAAACGCATTTGAAGCAGAGAGATGCACACAGGGTAAAGGTAAGGTGATGCTCTATTACGCTTTAGCTGAAGCAAAGAAAACAGGGGTAGCAATCATTATCTCAGACAAAGCTAACGTAAATATTGATCTAATTAAAAGAGATAAAGACAGAAACTATATCTGCTGAAAGGAACCATAGACAATGAAGTTGAATGATATAACATCTAAATTTTTGAAGGAAAAGTGAGTTACAGGAAGAAATAAATAATGATACTATAAAAGTAAGGGATGTCAATTTTTGCCTCTCAGAATTAGATAAATGTAATCAAAAAATAAAGAAAGAAGTTAAGGAGATGAATAAAATTCTGGAAAAGTGAGATATAATAGGCCTTTGGAGAAAACTGAATGGGAATATAAAGGAATATATATTTTTTCTCCTCAGTACATGGCACCTATACAAAAAGTAACCACGTATTATGACATAAAAACCTCACAACCAAATGCAGAGAAGTAGAATTAGTAAACACATCCTTTTTCAAATCATAATGCAATTAAATCCATTCAATAATGCATAATGGAAAGACAGATAAAAATTAACAGGAAATGAAATAATTGACTCCTAAAAAAACAAAAACAAAAACAAGTGGGTCAAAGAACAAATCATAATAACAATTGACAATTTCAATAAAGAAAATGAAAACAGGGTCGGAGTCAAGATGGCAGAGTAAAAGCAGTGACTTGATTGAGATCTCCACCAAACCCCTCCTGTAAAAATGGCTCTTAAAAATTCTAGAGCAGCAGAACCCACAAACAAACAGAGTGAAACAAATTTCTAGCCCAAGACAACCTGGATGGTTGATTGGAAAGGTCTGTTGTGCTGAGCAAGGAGAGGAACACAGTTCAGTGTGGGCGTGCAGGCAAAACAGGTCTCAGCAACCCTGGAGCAGGCCTCAGGGGACTGAATCACTAGCAGCTGTGGCAGTTTCCAGACTTCTCAACCCACAAATGCCAAAGACAACTTAGAAGGTCAGTAAGAAAAGTCTGTGACCATGGTGAGAGAGAAGCTTGGTCCCAGCCACAGTCCCTGGACAATCCTGAGGTGGTGGCTACTTCCAGAGCTTCTGGCCCACAGACTGAGGGGGAATCGAGTGACTGATCAGAGGGGGATTGCAGGGATCTCTTTGCTGGTGCTGACGCAGGATTTTCTTGCTTTGCCTGTGCTTGGATCTGGGTCACAGTTATGGGTCGCAATTGTGGGACAAGGAGAAGTGCTGGCATGGTTGAGCTTATGGTGGTGGTGGAGTGGGAATCTTCCTCACAGTAACAAGGTAGAAAAGAGTACTTGTGGTTACTCATAGACCAGAGAACAGGCCAGGAAAGGAGTAACACCTCACCCTTGATCATATTACCTTGGGAGAACTGAAAATTTACAGTTCCCTAGAAGTATCTCTGAAAACAGCTGCACAAAGCCCCCAAAGCTTAGGACAATACATTCTCCACACTAGAAGCAGACACCTACCTTAACAAAGAGTTTATAACTCAAGTAATTGACTGTATTCATGAGCAAACTGAACAAAAAAGTCAGACCATAGAATCTTTCTTTGGTGACAAAGAATATCAAAACATACAACCAGAAGAAGACAAGAAAGTCAAAGCTCCTACATCCAAAGCCTCCAAGAAAAAATATGTATCAGTTCCAGGCCATGAAAGAGCTCAAACAGGATTTTGAGAAGCATGTAAAAGAAGTAGAGGAAAAACTGGGAAGAGTGATGAGTGATGCAATGACAATGAGAGTGTTGCAAGAAAATCATGAAAAACAAGTCAACAGCTTGCTAACAAGACCCAAAAAAGTACTGAAGAAAATAACACCTTAAAAATAGCCTAACCTGACTTCAGAAAAACCTACAAGGACTTGTATAGTCTGATGCTGAGTGCAGAACCAGGAGAATGTTGTACACAGTAACAGCCACATTGTGTGATGACTAATATTGATAAACTTAACCCTTCCTGGCAATACAAGGATTTAAGATGTCTCCAGAGGCCTTGTGATGGAAAATTCTATCCACACCCAAAGAAAGAACTATGGAAGCTGAATTGTTAATATTTTTTCTCTTCTGTTGACTTTTGTTTCCTCTTTCTGATGGTTCCTCCTATTGGTTTTAATTTCTACTTACAACATCACTAATGTAAAAATATGTTTAATATGAATGCAAATGTATAGCCTACATCAGATTGTGTGCCATCTTGGGGAGGGTGGTGGGGAGGAAGGGGGAAAAAATTTTAAACTCAAAAGTATATGGAAGTGATTATTGATAAATCAAAATAAATTAATAAAAAAATAGCTTAACCCAGTTTTTGCACAAACAAAATGAATGCAACTAAGATTAGAAGGAAGGTAAAAAATTGGGAAAGAATTTTTACAACCAATCTCTCTGATAAAGGCCTAATTTCTAAAATATATAGAGAACTAAGTCAAATTTATAAGAATACAGGTCATTATCCCATTGATATTTGATCAAAGGATATGAACAGGCAGTTCTCAATGAAGAAATTAAAGCCATCTATAGTCATGAAAAAATTTTCTAAATCACTATTGATTAGAGAAATGCAAATCAAAACCACTCTGAGGTACCACATCACACCTATTAGATTGGCCAAGATGACAAAACCAGAAAATGATAAATGTTGGATAAGATGTGGGAAAATTGGAACACTAATGCATTGTTCGTGGAGTTGTGAAATAATCCAACCATTTTTGGAGAGCAATTTGGAACTATGCCCAAAGGGCTATCAAAATGTGCATACCCTTTGACCCAGAAATACCTCTTCTAGGGCTATATCCCAAAGAGATCACACAAATGGGAAACGGATCTACATGTACAAAAATATTCATAGCAGCCCTCTTTGTAGTGGCAAAGAATTGGAAATTGAGAGGATGCCCATCAATTGGGGAATGGTTGCACAAGTTATGGTATATGAGTGTAATGGAATATTATTGTGCTATAAGAAAAGATGAACAGGCTGACTTCAGAAAAATCTGGAGACACTTGTATGGTCTGATGCTGAGTGAAGTGAGCAGAACCAAGAGAACGTTATACACAATAACAGCCATGTTGTGTGATGACTAATATTGATAAACTAAACCCTTCCCAGCCAAACAAGGAACTAAGACATCTCCAAAGTTCTTGTGATGGAAAATGCTATCCATATCCCAAGAAAGAACTATGGAATTTGAATGCAAATCAAAGCATACTATTTGCTATTTTTTTTCTTTTCTGTTGAGTTTTGTTTCCTCTTTCTGGTGGTTCCTCCTATTGGTTCTAATTCTTATTTACAACATCACTAATGTGAAAATGTATTTAATAGGAATGTATATGTATAGCCTATATCAGATTGTGTGCCATCTTGGGGAGGGTGGTGGGGAGGAAAGTGGAGAAAAATTTTAAACTCAAAAGCATATGGAAGTGATTGTTGATAAATCAAAATAAATTAATAAAAACAAAATTTAAAAATAGCTTCACCCAACTGGTAAAAGAGGTCCAAAAAGCCAATGAGGAGAAGAATGCCTTAAAAAGCAGAATCGGCCAAATGAAAAAGGAAATCCAAAAGCTCACTGAAGAAAATACTTCCTTAAAATTAGAATGGAGCAAATGGTAGCTAATGACTTTATGAGAAATCAAAAAATTGTAAAACAAAACCAAAAGAATGAAAAAAATAGAAGATAATGTGAAATATCTCATTTGAAAACCAAGTGATCTAGAAAATGGATCCAGAATAGATAATTTAAAAATTATTTGACTAACTGAAAGTCATGATCAGAAAAAGAGCCTAGACATCATCTTTCAAGAAATTATCAAGGAAAACTGCCCTGATATTTTAGAACCAGTGGGTAAAATAGAATTTGAAAGAATCCACTGATCACCTTCTGAAAGAGATCCCCAAATGATGGGGGGGGGTGATAGAAGGCATGAGAGATTGGGGGAGAGGGAATCAAAAGCAAATACTTCTGAGGAGGGACAGAGCCAAAGGATAGAATAGAATAAATGGGGGGTGTGATAGGATGAAGGGAAATATAGTTATTTTTTCACAACCTGATTATTATGGAAGTGTTTTGCATGACTGCACATGTATAACCTATATTGAGTTGCTTGCCTTCTCAATGAGGGTGGGTGGGCAGGGAGGAAAGGAAATATTTTGGAACCTAAAGTTCTAAAAACAAATGTTAAAAACTGTTTTTACATGCAACTGGGATATAAGATATACAAGCAGTGGGGTATAGAAATTTATCTTCCCTACAGGAAAATAGAAGGGGAAGGGGATAAGAGAAGGGGGGGTGATAGAAGGGAAGACAGAAGGGAAGATCAGGGGATGGGGTATTCAGAATGCATTCCATCTTGGGGTGGGAGGAGGGGAGAGATGGGAAGAAAATTTGAAACTCTAAATCTTGTGGAAGTGAATGTTGAAAACTAAAAACGAATAAAGTAATTGAAAAAAAAAGAAAGCATTGAGTTGTCACCTCCCTCTTCAGCAGAAAGATAGAGGGCTACAGCTATGGGATGTGGTGTACATTATACAATGTTGCTCTACCAATTAAAAAAAAAAGAAAATGACAACAATAAGAAAATATACAAAAATTTGTGAGATTCAGCCAAAATTTTACTTAAGGGAAAATTTATGTCTTTACTTGTTTACATTAACAAAATAGAGAAAAAAGGAGATCAAAGATTTGAGCATGCAACTAAAAACAAAGATAGAAAAAGAACAAATTAAAAATCCCCAACTATACACCCAATTGAAAATCTTAAAAATGAAAGGAGAGACTAATAAAATTGAACTATTGCAAATTGAGCATTGTACTAATCAATAAAACTAGAAGCTGGATTTATGGGGACAAAAAACTACACCATTGGTAAATTTGATTTTAAAAAAGGAAAGAAGAAAACCAACTTACTAGTATCAAAAATGAAAGAGATGAATTCACCAACAATGAAGAGGAAATTAAGATACTTGTTAGAAGCTATTTTGTGGCAGTTACATGGTGCAGTTGATAGAGCACCGGTTCTGTAGTCAGGAGGACCTGAGTTCAAATCCAGACTCAGACACATAATACTTCCTAGTTGTGTGACTCTGGGCAAGTCACTTAACTCCAATTGCCTCACTAAAAAAAAATTCTACAATGTATAAATTATCCAGATTAACAGAAGAAGAAATAAAATACTTAAATAACTCAATCTTAGAAATGGAATTTGGACAATCCATCAATGAACTTCCTAAGAAAAAACCCCCCAGAGTTTTCAGAAAGTGAATTCTACCAAACATTTAAAGCACCATTAATCTTAATACTGAATAAATTATTTGGAAAAATAGGTGAAAGAATCCTATGAAATTATTTTTATGACACTAATATGCTTCTGATACTGAAACCATGAAGAGTCAAAACAGAGAAAGAAAATTATAGATGAATTTCCTTAATGAATATCAATGCAAAAATGTTGAAAAAAATACTAGCAAGGTAAATACAGCAATATATCACAAGGATAATAGACTATGACCAGGTTGGATTTATACAAGGAATGCAGGTCTGGTTCAATATCAGAAAAACTACCAGTATAATTGATCATATAAATAACAAAACAACAGAAATCATATGATTATCCCAATAGATGGAGAAAAAAAACCCTTGATAGAATACAGTACCCATTCCTATTAAAAACACTAGAAACCATAAGAATGAATGGAACTTACCAAAAAATGATTAATATTTATCCAAAATGATCAGCAAGTGTTATCTGTAATGGGGATGAGCTAGAAGCATTCCTAATACAATCAGGTGAAGTAAAGATGCCAATTATCACCTCTGCTATATAATATTGTACCTAGAAATGTTAGCCACAGGAATAACAGCAGAAAAAGAAATTAAAGGAATTAGAATAAGCAGTGAGGAAACAAAACTATTGTTCTTTGTAGATGATATAATATTATATTTTAAAAAATCTTAGAGAATCAACTAAAAAACTACTTGAAATTATTAACAACTTAAACAAAGTTGACGGATTCGAAATAAATGCTCATAAATCATCAGTATTTCTACATATTATCAACAGAGTCTAACAGCAAGAGATAGAAAGATAAATTATATTTAAAATAATTGCTGACAATATAAAATACTTGGGAGTCTACCTGCCAAAACAAACTCAGGAACTATATGTACACAACTACAATACACTTTTCACATAGATAAAGTCATATCTAAACAATTGGAAAAATATTAATTGCACATGGGTAGACTGAGCCAATATAATAAAAATGACAATTCTACCTGAGTTAATCTATTTATTTAGTGCCATACCAATCAAACTACCAAAAGTTATTTTATAGAGCTAGAAAAAAATAATAATAACATTCATCTTGAAGAGCAAAAGCTCAAGGATATCAAGGGAATCAATGAAAAAAACTGGAAAAGAAGGTGGTCTAGCTGTACCATATCTCAAACTCTATTATAAAGAGGTAATTATCAAAATGATCTGATACTGGTAAAAAAAAATAGAGTGGTGAATCAGTGGAATATATTAGGTACAAATTACATTATGTTAAATTTCCATAGAAATATATTATATGATAAACCCAAAGATCCAAGCTTTTGGAACAAAAACTACTGGGATAACTGGAAAACTGTGTGGCAGAAAGTAGGTGTAGACCAACATCTCATACTATATACTAAGATAAGGTCAAAATGGGTACATGATTTACACATAAAAGATGATATCATAAGCAAATTAAGAGAGTATGGAATAGTTTATCTGTCAGATTTATGGATAAAGAAGATATAGATAACATTACAAAATGTAAAATAGATAATTTTGATTATATAAAATTAAAAAGGTTTTGCAGAAACAAAACCAATGTAATCAAAATGATAAGGAAAGCGGAAAATTGGGGAAAAATGCAACAAATATCTCTGACAAAGGGTTCATTTCTCAAATATATAGAGAACTGAGTCAAATTTATAAAAATACAAGTCATTCTCCAATTGATAAATTCTCAGTGGATATGAACAGGTCATTTTCAGACAAAGAAATCAAAGCTATCTACTGTCATATGAAAAAATGCTCTAAATCACTATTGATCAAAGAAATGTAAATTAAATGACTCTGAGGTACCATCTCACACTATCAGAGTGGCTAATGCGACGAAAAAGGAAAATGTTGGGTGTTGGAGGGAATGTGGGAAAACTGGGACACTAATGCACTGTTGGTGGAGTTGTGAACTGATCTAACCATTCTGGAGAGCAATTTGGAACTATAGCCCAAAGCACTATAAAACTGTGCATACATTTTGTTCCAGTAATACCACTGCTTGGTCTATATCCTCAAGATACCCCAAAAGAGGAAAATATCTATTTATACAATAAGTATTTATAGCAGCTTTTCTTGTGGTGGCTAAGAATTGGAAATCAAAGGAATGCCCATCAATTGGGGAATGTTTAAACAACCTGTGGTATGTAATTGTAATGGAATATTATTGTACTATAAGAAATGACAAGCAGGATGATTTCAGAAAAAAATGCTTGTGAAGACTTGAACGAATTCATGCACAGTGAAATGGACAGAACTAGAACATTGTACACTGTTACAGCAATATTGTTCAATGAAGAACTATGAATGACTTAGTTATTCTCAGCAATGCAATGATCCAAGACAATCCCAAAGGACTAATGATTAAGCATACTTTCCACCTGCAGAGAAAGAATTGATATTGATGGAATACAGACAGAAGCATTTTATTTTTCACTTTCATTTTCTTTCTTTTATTCAAGTCATATTATTTAAAATGACTGATATGGAAATGTTCTAAATAATTGCAAAAAATGGAATATTCTTTCTCATGTGAAAGTGAATGCCTTTCCAGTGGCATCATTCAAACAAAAATGAATGATCATATGGCAATGTAATAAGGTAGATTCTTGCCTTCATTACACTGTTGCACTAGTCTCTAAGTTCCCATCCATCTCTGAGATTCTGTTGCCATTGTACATGAAAAGTAAGGAGGAAATGTGAATACTTAAACAAAATTATCGTGAAGGAAAGATAAATATCTAGAAATTTATTATATATCATTGTTTCTGACTATCATGTCTATTTTGATAGATGGCCTCATTCCATTCATTCCCAAAGATCCACATTAAAGGACTTAGTTGGTCTTCCCCTGACAAGTAGTAGAAGGAAACTGTAATTAGTGCTATACAGCTGGACCCATAACAAATGGTACACTGGTTCCCTAGGTAAATGCAAAATGCTCATTTTTCATGAGGTATCAAAAGGTTCTCCCTGCTAAGCCACTGGGACAGTTGTAGAATAGCATTTGAATACGTAACAGCTGGAACACTGTGATTGCTGTCAACTAATATTTGCTGTAAAATGCTTAATATTATTGTAAAGAAAACATGAGATGAAATATCAGCATAATGGTGGATTATTGTTGGATTTTTTTGTGGGTTTCATGGTTAAAGGTGAAGTATGGTTGTCAGAATGATTGATTGCTGTGTTTTCATCATATCTGGTATGGCCATGTGATTTTAAAGTGCTCTATAGAGTTCCCCAAACCTAAAGCCATTTTTAGCTTTCTTCTTCACCACAAGGAGATATATGGGTTTGCCACTTTTATATAGTGCCTCATGGAGTGAGTAGTAAATAAAAAACCAAAAGTGAGATACTTTAATAAGGTAAAAGTTAAAGTTAAGAAGTTAAAAGTTAGATTTTGTAGTTTCAAAGGGGTTAGTGGATGGACCATTGGTCAAATAAGTTTGAACACTTCTCACTGAATTGACAGAATCAGTTTCCTCTTTAATCATTGCATGGTCAAAGGCTGTATACCACATATGTGAGTGCACGCACACATGCACACATGCACACACACACACATGCACACACACACACACACGGCAGATGTAGTGGAATGAGTTCTGTTTGTGGCAATACTTAAGACCAGTGTCTAAGGCCTTATTAGTAATATGAAGTGGCACTGTCATTTCCGTATTCCTTCTCCTCACATTAGGAATATGTCATTTACTCAAACCATTTATAACAAGCAGATCTATTATAACAATATTACCTCACTTATATGAAGACAAATGTAAATATATTCCAATTGTCCATATCTTGCATTTTAGACAATTTAAGAAATAAACATCAATTTAATTGAATAAACAATTAATATGTTCAGTGCATTGTTATCAATTCACAGAATCTCAGTATTATAAGAGACTTAGAATCTATTTGTTTCACTATATCATTCAAGCTGTATCTAAACAAAAAGCCTATGCACACCATAATGGACAAGGGGTCATTCAGCTTTAGGGTAAATAGAGAAATTACTATATTCTGGAGAGGACAATTTTTTTTTCTACTTTGTATACGTGTTGGGAAGTTTGTTCTTACCTCAATGCTAAATCTGTGTCTTTGCAACCTATGTCCACCGCTTCTGTTTTCACATTTGCTCTGCAGCACCAAGGTGAACAAGTTAATTCTCTCTTGTATTTGAAAGTCCTTCAAATCCTAGAAGCCAACTGTCATTATCTTCCCACAAGTATTCTCTAGGGTAAACATTCCAACTTCCTTTTAACTGAATATCATGTGAAATGCATTTAAGCAATTTGACAATCTTGGTTTTATTCTCTAGGATGATCTTTCACCACTTTATTGGTCCCCTTATTAAAATTAGTGCCTAAGAATTGATGCAATAATCTATATATTTTATGATAAGGGCAAGTATGACAGGCCTATCTTCCCCTGTAGAGCAGTTCACTGTCTTTCTTATTGTAGCCTAGATTGCATTAGCTTTCTTGTCAGCTGCATTATATTATTGACATATCATACATGTAGTCAACTGAAACACCCAGAAATTTTACAGATGAACTACTTTCTAGCCACAGCTTCCCCTTTGTGAAGTTGTTAGCCCAAATGAATTCAAATGCAAAACTTCATATTCATCATTATTAAATTCCATCTTACAGGATTTGGACCATCGTTCCAGCCCATTGAGCTTGTGTTGAAGCCTTGCTCTTTTATTTAGGATATTATACATCCCATCTAAGTGTGTGTTGTTGGCAGATTTGTTCATATGTCATCCACTCCTTTGTCCAAATAATTGATTAAAATGTAAAATGGCATAGGTCCAAGCACAAATTCCTGGGATACTCATCCGGAAACATTCCAATTTGATATGAAACTATCATTAATGATCTCTTCTTCTAACTGTTAAACAAATTCATATAAATGCAGTATAGTATAACCAAAATTCTTAATATTTTTTTCCGACAAGAATAGGAGATACTATTAAATGCTCTACTAAATCCAGGTAAACCATATGACAAGAATTACCTTCTTCTACCAGTTTTATATTCCTGTCACATAGAGGAATAAGATTGCTCAGGAATGGATTTTTAATTCATATTGGCATTGTACAAGCATTGGATTTTCTTTGTAAATGTTCATTATACAATCCTTTTGAAAATATGTTCTTCAGTTTTGTCATGAGCCAAAGTCAAACAATCAACTTATGGCTTTCATTCACCATTCTCTTTTTTAAAAATTGGTATAATATTTATTGTTGTTCAGTTGTTTTTCAGTCATGTCCAACTCTTTGTCACCCTATTTAGGGTTTTCTTGGCAAAGATACTAAAGTGGTTTCCCATTTCCTTCTCTACCTCATTTCACAGATGAGAAAACTGAGGCAAACAGGGTTAAGTGAGTTGCCCATATGTGTGTGTGTGTGTGTGTGTATCTGTCTCCAATCTTGCCCATCTAGATTTTCCAGTTTTTCAAATATTCATAGAATCTCAGCAATGGTATTTATCAGCCTTTTTGGCAGAAGGAAAGAATGAAAAAGGTAGATTCTGAGGCCCCTTATTATATTGAGGTTGGTGCTACATGTATTATGATTGCTTTTATACAGATGAAGAAATTAAATAAAAAATATTGTGACCTACCCCAAATCCCCCTCACTTCACTGAAGTGAAATTTAGGCCCTTGTTTACCTGATTCCAAAACCAGTGCTTCCTCTACTATACAATACTGTCTCTTGCAATGCAAATCCTGACATTTCCATTATTAACTCTATTTTTCTGTTATATCCCCAAAATTTAGAGTGACAGAAAAAGTACATGTGAGTGACTGAGAAGAGACAAATATGACATACTTAATGAAAAACACTTTAACTATACTATTCAATGTTACATGGTAAGGAAAATCATGAAACTATTCAAGCAAGTACAACTGTTGAATTCTTATTTATCATATGTCAATATATAGGTAGGCTCTTTATCATCATTATTCAGCTCTTCCTACAGAGTCTGAACTATTTCTGATGCTTTGTGATAGGAGAGGAAAAATACAATTTAGAAAATAGAAAAGTCTGCCTTTCAGTAGCTTAAATTGGAAATTGCATAGTTTTACAAAGCAGTTGAGCATTAACTGTCTTCAAAAGAAATGGGGAAAAAAAGTAGAACTTTTGTTCTAGGCCAATTAAAAACCAAGGAGAACTGGCTATGAGTTCAATTTGTCTTTTTTCTGCTGTTCCATTTTTCTTAGAATCTCTTGTGTAAATCATGAAAAAATGAATAGTACCTTTGTAGTCATAAAAATGTATATGCATATATCTATATCTATATAGTTTATATTTTTATTCATTATCAGAGGTATTCTTATGGGGAAGTCATAAATTTTTAGGAGTAAAAATTGCCCATTGCACTGGGGTCTGTCTGAGAAGGGAAATTATATCTTTCTACAGAAACACTCCTCATCTCTTTCCAGGTGTGGGTTGGTGCATTTGGTGTCTCCCACAACCCTTAAGTGCATCTAAGGCCAGAAAGAAATATCATTTAAACAGAATAGCTCCCCTTCAAGGCACAAAATAACTAGGGAAAATCTATTCCTTTTTACCTGTTCAGCTGAAGATGAATGTGTATAAATCTGATGTGTCAAAAATATTTATAACAGATGACCTGGGGCCTGATTCTGTAACCTTCAGGCAGACAAAACTCCAATTGACATTAGACTAGAATCTAAATGTCTGATTTGCAGCTCATTTCAGAAAGTTCTTTAACAGAGAATCAGAACATAAAAAACGTACACTGTCCATTCATTCAGGCTGGGATTCAGCCAATTTAAACTATGAAGAACCATACAACAATTAAAAATGTGGATGACGTACTACAGAAATGTCATTTGGACAGAACATGGCATTCAACAGCTCACACAAGTCTTCCTACAAGCTGTTGCAACATCAACACATCATCACAGATGATCTTGATCATTCATATAATGGGAGCATCTATTTGGTACAGTAGATTGTTGACCTAGAGACAGGAAGATGAGTTCAAATCCATCCTCGAGACACTAGCTATGTGATCCTAGGAAACTGACTTAACCTCTGTTTACCTTAGTTTCCTAATTTGTAAAATCAGGATAATAATAGAATCTACCTTTAAGCATTATTGTGAGGATCAAATAAATTAACACTAGTAAAGCTCTTAGTACAGTGCCTTGGCATATGGTAGGCACTTTATAAATGTTGGCAATATTTATTACTATGGTGATAATGATTATAGAGTAAAACTACAGATTTGTATCTTATTCAGAAAGAATGTGCCAAAAAACTAGGATACTGCAGTAAAGATTCCTCCAAATGTGTACTATTTATTTTGTCACAAGGCACATTATCAATATAGTTGACCAATCACTTCAACATTACAACTATTGCCCAAACATTATTGTAAGGAGCTATGATATAAATGTGGAAGACAGCTCCTTCTTATAAAACATTCCACTTGCCATTATAAGAAGGAGTGAATCAATTAAAAAATATTAATATCCTACTATTTGTTGGGCACTGTGCAATATACCAGTATTAATTAATAAAGATGACAAAGAAACAATGCCCGCACTCAAAGGGCTTATATTCTGTTGAAGAAAGCAGCATGTACTTACATCAGTATATAAAATATATACAAAATTAATATAAATATGAAAGGTGCATGGGGAAAAAAGCATGAGGAATAAGACAAAATCTCACAGAGAAAGTGACAATTGAGCTGAATCTTGAAGGAAATTAGTAACCTATAATTCTTAGTTTTTCTAATGATCCTTTATTAAAAGGCAGAGCTGAAGAAATAGTACTTTCTGGACATGGATGGCATGTAAAAACATAGGAAGATGAGAAATGGAGGTAAAAATACATTTGGAGAAAACTACTTCACATCACTTGGAATCAGTGCTCAACTCATTCATACCATTAAAACAGAAAGTCATTATTTGTTTTCCAGGATGCACTGTGACAAATTAGAAACTTACAAGGGCAAACCAATGCAAGTCTATTTGGATCCAAATTTGGTATCAATGCACCTGAAAGCTAGAAATGCCTTTTTTTTTTGCTACAAGAGAAAAAAAAATAATCTAAGCAGTTTATGAAGCAACAAGCTCAAGCACCTGTTAAACATATCTAGTATCCTTTACTGGCCATTCCAGTTTTAAATTTTTGTTGTGATGTGAGCCTTTGTAAAGTCAATAAAGTCAACAAAAATACCTCCAAACATGTTCTGTTTATTTTGTCACAAGGCACATTACCAATAGTCCACCAGTCACTTCAAAATTACAACTGTTGTCCAACTGCTATTGCTAGGAGATCTGCTATAAATGTGGATCATGACTTCTTCTTATAAAATATGTTCTTTCCATTGTCCTGTTGTCCCCATCCCTCATAGTAAAAAATATGGATATAGTTCAGGAAAACTAACAAACATTATCACCTAAGTCTGATGGTATATGACATGTTTTACACTCATAGTAAGTTATCTCTGCAGACAATGAAGATTTCAGCCTTTGACAAAATGCAACACCCATTTCTATTAAAAACAATAGAGAGCATAGGACTAAATGGAGTCTTCCTTAAAATGATAGGTAGTATCTATCTAAAACCATCAGCAAGCATTATATGTAATGGACATAAACTAGCAGCATTTCCAATTAGATCAGGGGTGAAAAAAGATGTCCATTATGACCACTGTTATTCAATACTTTACTATGAAGTTTAGCTTTAGCACCAAGATAAGAAAAATACATTGAATGAATTAGAATAGGCAAAGAAGAAACAAACCTATCATTCTTTGCAGATGATATAATGGTATACTTAGAGAATCCTACAGAATCAAGTAAAAAATTACTTGAAATAATAAACAAATTTAGCAAAGTTGCAGGACATAAAATAAACCCACATAAATCACTGTCATTTCTATGTATTACTAACAAAGTCCAACAGCAAGAGATAGAAAGAGAAATTCCATTTAAAGTTACACTAGACATTATAAAATATTTCAAAATCTACCCACTGAAACAAATTCAGAAACTATATGAACACAATTGCAAAATACTTTTTGCACAAATAAGGTCAGATCTAAATAATTGGAAAAAATAATCAGTTGCTCAGGGGTAAGCTGAGCTAATATAATAAAAATGACAATTCTACCTAAATTAATTTACTGATTAAGTTCCATACAAATCAAACTACCAAAAGTTATTTTATAGAGCTAGAAAAAAAAGTAACAAAACTCATCAGGAAGAACAAAAGGTGCAAAATTTCAAAGGAAATAACCAAAGAAATAGAAGGGAAGTGGCCTAGCTGTACCAAATCTTAAATTGTATTATAAAGCAGCAATCATCAAAACTATTTAGTACTGGCTAAGAAATAGAGTGGTAGATCAGTGGAATATGTTAGGTATGCAAGACACAGCAGGCAATGACTATAATAATTTACTATTTGATAAATTCAAAGATTCTAGTTTCTGGGATAAGAACTCACTATTTAACAAAAACTGCTGGGAAAACTGGAAAATAGTATGGCAGAAACTCGGCATGGACCAATATCTTACAGCCTATATCAAGATAAAATCAAAATGGTTACATGATTTAGATATAAAGATGGATACTATAAGCAAACTAGCAGAGCAAAGAATAGGTTACCTATCAGATCTATAGGGAAGGGAAGAATTTATGGTGAAACAAGAGATAAAGAACATTATGAAATGCAAAATGGATGACTTCAATTATATTAAATTGAAAAGCTTTTGCACAAACAAAGCCAATGCAACCAAGATTAGAAGGAAAGCAGAAAACTGGGAAAGAATTTTTACAACCAGTGTCTCTGATAAAAGCCTCATTTCTAAAATATATAGAGATCTGAGTCAAATTTATAAGAACACAAGTCATTCCCCAATTGATAAATGGTCAAAAGATATGAACAGGATATGAACAGTTTTCAGAGGAAGAAATTATAACTATATATAGTCATATGAAAAAATACTCTAAATCACTATTGATTAGAGAAATGCAAATCAAATCAGCTCTGAGGTACCACATCATACCTATTGGATTGGCCGACATGACAAAAAAAGAAAATGATAAATGTTGGAAAAGATGTGGGGAAATTGGAACATTTATGCATTGTTGGTGGAGTTGGGAACTGATCCAACAATTCTGGAGAGCAATTTGGAACTATTCCCAAAGGGTTATAAAACTGTGCATAGACCTAGCAATAGCACTTCTAAGGCTGTATCCCAGAGATCATAAAAATGAGAAAAGGACCCACATGTACAAAAATATTTATAGCAGTTCTTTTTGCGGTGGCAAAGAACTGGAAATTGAGCACATTCCTATCAATTGGGGAATGGCTGAATAAGCTGTGGTATATAAATGTAATGGAATACTATTGTGCTATAAGAAATGATGAAAAACCTGGAAAAACTTATATGAACTTACGCTGTGTGAAGTGAGCAGAAAAAGGAGAATATTGTACACAGTGATAGTCACACTGTACAATGACTGACTTTGATAGACTTAGCTCTTCTCAGCAATGCAAGGATCTAAGACAATTCCAAAAGACTAAAGATGGAAAACTATCCACATCCAAAGAAAGAACTATGGAATCTGAATGCAGATTGAAGCATACTATTTGCTCTCCTTTTCTTTTATTGTTTTATTTTTATTCTTTTTACTCATGGTTCCTCTCATTGATTCTAATTCTTCTTTGCATCATGACCAATGTGAAAATACACTTAATATGAATGTATAAGTGGAGCTTATATCATTTTGCATGCCATCTTGGGGAGGGGGAAGGAAAGGGAAGGGGGGAAATTTGAAACTGAAAATCTTATGGAAGTGAATGTTAAAACCAAAAATTAGTAAATAAATTGTTTAATAAAAAATAAATAAATAAATTATAAAAAGGAATGTACAGGGTGTTCAGGACAAACTAGCACCTCTGGTGTAAGGGTTTGATGAGTCTTTTAGAGGGCTGCTTATCCACCTTTACTGTGCACCTCCCACACCCAAATTTCTCCTGTGATTTAAGAATCTGTAACTTGTGCAGTGGTCACATCCCAGTAAAACTGTCTTGGCCAATGGACTATACCAGGTTGAGGCTAACCAACAGGTCTCAAACACATTGATGAGGTGGGGGGATGTCTACCCCAAGCATGTAAAGATTTCCCCCAGTGGAATGTTCAGGAGCATACAATTTGTTCCAACAGTAATGAGGGCAACTGAAGCAGGTGCTGTGGAGTGTTTAGAGCTTGATCAGACAACAAAGACACCAATGACATTCACTGTATCCTGTGCTGTCATCAGTCATCTTGATTTTTTTTCTTGCCACTGGACTTGGATGACTGGAAAAGAGAGTGAAACTGAGGACTTTGAGCAACTCTGCCTCAATTAAAGCTAATTCGTGTGCAAGTCAAGATGTCCCATTGTGATGTCACCAGTCCTTTTCAAAGATGAATGATGAATGATAACAAAAACATTATTCTATTAAGTACCTGTGTAGTCATAAAAAAACTAGAAACATTTCCAAATTTTTGAAATTATAATGAATTTGGCTTCTTAAATCTTGTGTACATCATTGATTTGCTTAAGAGATACATCTTTCATTGGAGAATAGAAAGATTTTTTTCACCATTTTTATCAATGCCTTGAAGATATAGGTTGCATTCTTATAATATTTATAAGACACACAGTTTTGTGTGATATGTGAAACACTGGATGATAGAATTGGATCCAAAACAATATGAACTATTATTGGCATTCTTAGATTTGAGGACCTTCGAGATCGTCTGGTTCAAATCTCATTTTACAAATGAGAGGACAAGTGACCTGTCCCAGGTCATACAGGGCCTTAAATAGCTGAGTTAAAATATGAATCTAGGACCTCTGACTACAAAGCTGTTGCTCTTTACTAGTGCAATATGACTTTCATATTATAGAGAAAATTCCTATTCATGTATAGGTTGAACTAGATCTCTAAGATTCTTTTAACTTCTCATGTTCTAAAAGCCAGTCCATTGCAGATCAAAATAACACATCTTCCTAATCAGTGGAGCCTGAATTGATAATTTAATATATATGTGAAGTATTTATAGGGTCATATGACACAATACTGACTTCTTGTTGTGCAGTCATTTTTCAGTTGTGTCTGATACTTTGTTACCTCATTTATTTTCTTGGCAAATGTACTGAAATGGTTTGCCATTTCCTTCTCCAGCTCCTTTTACAGATGAAGAATCTGAGGCAAACAGGGGTTAAATGACTTACCCAGGATTATACAGCTAGTAAGTGTCTGAGGTCAAATTAGAATTTAGGAATATGTGTCTTCTTGACTCCAGGACTGGATCCCTCTCCACTGCATTACCTAGCTCCCCTTATAATACTAACTACTATTTACTAAAGCCAATATTAATTTCAACGTTGTTCAGTTGTTTCAGTCATGTCTGACTCTTTGTGACCCCATTTAGGGTTCTCATGGCAAAGATACTGAAATAATCTGATGTGAGGGACTGTCTGATGTTGGCAGCTACCAGGATGGGCGCTGCGGCAAGGGTAAGGAAAGATCTGGGTATTTTGGAAGTCGAGGCAGGGACTGTGGTAGGCAGAGTCGTGTGTACTGGGATGGGCTGGATACGGAGAAGCCATGAGGCAATTGGGCAGTGCTATGAGATAAGCTGGGCGCAAGGAAGTAGCCGAGCCTGAGCTCCTGAGGCAAGGGGCGGTGCCACGTGGGAGTGGGATGGCAGAAGACTGAGTTCCCTCTGCTTAGTCCCCTCCCTATATGCAACGTCATCCCCAGATGCCTCTTGTGACCTTCCTGACCTCCGGGTCCCTTTGTGCAGCACTGACTCAGTCCCCTCCTGAGTCTGACTTCCTAGGTCACGTACTCTTGTCCATGCGTCAATCCCAGATGCCTCCTTCCTGTATCCAATCCTGGCCTCCTACGTCACTCCCTCCCCCTTGGTGTGCTAAACTCAGACAGCCCCTTCCGGTATCTGACCCTACAATCATTGGCTAGTAGCGGGCTGGGGAGGAGGGGCTAAGTAGGTACTTAGGAACAAGCGTGGTCAGATCATGTGCTCACTCCCCTGGCTCCTGCTCTGTTGCTCTGGCCTTGCTGCTTGGGCTTGCTATGATGGTTTGCTGTGTTGGCCTCTGAATAAAGCTCTGGTGTTGGTGCCTCCTGATGGCTCGTCTCTGTGTGGTGATCCGGCTCAGAACCGAAGACCCAGGCGTGGGTAAGACTCTGGTGGTGTACTTCTTTTAAGAGAAGTAGGTACTGGCGCATGACTGGCAGAAGGTCGGCGTGCGGCCCGTATAAGTGGCGCCCAACGTGGGGCGGAGGAAATAGACCAGAGGCCCCGTGGACCAGCTGGTCTGGTTGTGGGAAGAGAGACGAGACCCTTAGCCGATAGGGCTAAGGAAGGAGGATGGGACAATTGTTTGGTAAGGTCCCGGATCAGGAGGTACAAGGGAAAGAAGTGTATAAAAGAGTGAAAGAAGCAGAAATCAGTAGTGAGGAAGAGTCTAGGAGTGAGACAGACTCAGGGAGTGAGACAGAGGTCACTAGAAACAGCGAATGGGAAAATAATCAAGAGAAAAGAAAGCAAGGCCGAGCAGGAGGGCAGGAGCGGGAGAGCAGTAGCCGGGAGAGAGCAGGAAACTGTAGCAAGGAAAGCCACGTGGAGGGACGGCCCCCTCCCCCACACTTAACCGACGGAGGGAGGACCTGGGCCCCTTTAGAATGGAAGAAGTTTAAGGAGTTAAAAGAGGCACTAAATACAGCCTTTGCAGCTGTTTCCCAATGTGCCCTATGGGCTTTTAGTAAGATTCAGGCTTTGGGGAAACAAAAGCCCTCCCTGACCAAGATTAAAAAGGGTCCTGATAAACGCTTCCCGGATTTCGTGGCCGCCTAACAGAAGTGCTGAAAACAAAACAGACTAAATTGTACTATCTATGCGGGAAAGCCAGTCAGTTTAAGGCACAATGCAGCCAGAAACCTGATGGAGCCTGCCCTAAGGCAATTTGTTACAATTGTAACAAATCCGGCCATTATGCTAAAGAATGCTGCAAGCCAGTTGGGAGGCGGGGCAAGGAGGGCCCCTCAGCAAGCTTACCAGATGGAAGCTCCACCCCCTCAGAATGCGCCCTCAGGGCTGCATCAGGAAAATCTCCAACTTTTACCCGGTGGTTCGGACTTCCCCTTAACAGCAAGAGAATTTTCCAAATCGACCCCGGTGGTTGCTGGTTTGAGATACAATTTATGGGGAAGAGATATTTTGAAGGCTTGTGGTGCATCTGTTTATATACCACCCCCGCAGGATTTTTAATTGGGGCCGTTGGGCAACAAGAAAAATTTTATTGTATCAGACCCACTCCTCTAACATGGATATCTAATAACCCAGTCTGGGTACCCCAATGGCCCCTCCCTGCAGAGAAAGCCCAGGCTTTACGTGATATAGTGCAGCACCAGTTACAGGTGGGGCACATTGAGCCCACATCCAGCCACCGGAACAGCCCAGTGTTTGTAATAAAAAAGAAATCAGGGAAATTTCAAATGTTAATAGATCTCAGGGCTGTTAACGCCACCCTAGAGCCCATGGGAACCCTATAGCCTGGCCTTCCCTCCCCTAATTTAGTGCCTTCTGGATGGCCTGTGACAGTCATAGACATCCAAGATTGTTTTTTCTCTATCCCATTATCCCCAGAAGATAGAAAGAGATTTGCCTTTACCATACCCACTACCAATAATGCAGGACCAGATTTAAGATATCAGTGGAAGGTCCTGCCCCAAGGAATGTGCTGCAGTCCCACCTTATGTCAGGCTTATGTGGGAAGAGTGCTGGACCCTATCAGGGACAAATGGCCTAAAGACACAATACTTCATTATATGGACGATATTTTATTAGCCACCAGCAGTCATGAGACACTAGCAAGATTAGTAAAAGAAACCATCTCTGCACTTGCTCATTATGGTTTGGTGGTGGCCCCTGACAAAGTCCAACAAAATTACCCACTTATATACCTAGGCCTTCGTATGGAGGCTGTCTCTATTAGCAATCAAATTCCTGAACTAGTGCTTGATAAGATAACCACCTTGAATCACTTCCAAAAGTTAGTGGGACAGAACCAATGGCTCAGGGCCCGAACACCCATTCCTCCTGCTGTAATGCAGCCTTTATATGATATATTAAAAGGAAATTCAGATTTAAACTCCCCTCGGGCATGGACTCCTGCTGCTAAGGCAGCAGTGTCCCAAATATTCTCACTTGCTGCCCAAGCCCAGACCGCCAGATGGGACCCCAAAGGTAGAATAGAGGTCTCCTTGGTCAATCAACAGAGTCCTTTTTGTGTTATACACCAAGGTCCCAAATTGTTAGAATTTGTATATGCAAAGAAGGCTCACAAGGTACTGCCAAATTATTATGAGATGTTAGGAGAACTAGCCTTAGCTGCAGTACAAAGGGCTGTCCACTTGTCTGGACAGCGACCTTTACTTTACTCGAATTTTGAACCTGGACAGCGAGAAGCCATTATGCAAACCTATTGGTCTTGGGCACATTGCTCCCAATGGGCCGAGATAAGTCCTCATTCCTCCTGTCTGCTTCTCCCTATGCTAGAGCAAATAACCTTAGTACCACCCCAAAGAAAGGTTATGGGAGAACCTGTTCAAGGCTCAAATGTTTTCACTGATGCTACAAAAACTATAAGGCCTCTATTTATCATGAGGCCTCCAAGGAAATAACAGTATTAGAAACCCCCTATGACTCTACCCAGAAAAATGAGCTCTTTGCCATCCTCCAGGCTTGCAGTAAATATCCTGAGCCTATAAACATAATCTCTGATAGTCTATATGCAGTAAAGGTTCTTAAATGCATAGAGGACACCGTCCTCCAACCTCATAAGTCCACCATATCCTCTCTCCTGAGGGAATTACAGCAAATTTTGTTGCAGCGAAAAAAACCCCTTTACATTCTCCATGTTTATTCTCATCAATCCACCTCAGGAGGCATTTTTGAAGGCAATGATGTAGCAGATCGTGCCTTACAGTGCTCCCTACTGCCAGTCCTCACCCCTCCTGAACAAGCCCATGAATTTTTACACCTACCAGCAAGCTCCCTGAGACGCCTGTATGGTTTAACTCGTGAACAGGCTCGACAAATTGTGAGGCGATGTGTGCGCTGTGTTCCTTTTCTCCCCCCTCCACCCAGTAAGGGGATTAACCCACGAGGTCTTTTTCCCAATGACTTGTGGCAAATGGATGTCACTCACCTTGGCCGTGTCACTATCCATGTCTGCATTGATACTTTTTCCAAATTTATAATGGCCACTGTATCCAGTAAGGAGAACACCCCATCAGTTATTAAGCATCTGTACCATTGTTTTGCCTCTGTGGGGATCCCTCATGTCATTAAAACTGACAACGGGCCTGCCTATTTATCTACACAAATGACTGCCTTTTTTACATCCTTTGGCATTAAGCATGTTACAGGGATCCCCTATAACCCCACAGGTCAGGCTATTGTTGAGCGAGCCCATCGTACCTTGAAAGCTACCCTCAGTAAACAAAAAGGGGGAGTAGGAGGTCGGGGCTCAGGGCGGTGGCCTACCCAAGCAGATGTGGATAAAGCTTTATATACATACAATTTTCTCTGTCTAGATAGAGACACGGGCCTATCCCCTAGCATGCTACAGCTAATAACACCACCCACTTGTAATTCATCTGGCCCCTTAAAAACAGCACTACATGCACCATCCCTTAACCAGAAAGTCCTCTGGAAGGACGATGAAGGAAACTGGCAAGGCCCATCTGTAGTGTTGTGGAGAGGGCCGGGGTATTTATGTCGTACAGATGCTGATGGCCAGAGCCGCTGGGTACCAGAAAGAAGAACAAAACGAGTTGAAGAAGCCCCAGGAGAGACAACAAGGATGGGAGAAGAAACACAGTCAACAGAAAATTCAGAGAGAGCAGAAAGAAAAGACAGTTAGGATGTCTAATCTGAGTAAAACTGTTTTCATTTTGCGCGATCAGGACTTTGCCACAGGTTGCGTCAGCTCCAGTGCCCTGGGAGACACGAGAGAATGGCTGGGGGCACTTGGCGTTGGCAGCATCCATCTTTGAGGAGTTCCAGATACAGGACTTATATAGTGGACAGCAATTGCTTGCCTCAAAAATAGAGGAACTGGCCAATAAATTCGCCCAAGCCCTCCAAGTGCAGGCTGATATTGATCAGCAGCTGGAGGAGCAGATTCAAAAAAGTAGCATTGGCTACTCAGGACATTGGGAATGAACTTGTGTAGCTGGAATTGAGACAGCAGTTGCCATGCAATGGCTGATATTGATCCATTTGTGTAACACCCTTATACCATAACGCCACTTGCGACACCGTTTCACAAAGTATAATGACACTCTCCTTTCTTTCCTATTTGATGTAATGTTACCTGTGCCTTTTCCCAGATCTAGGCTACAAATCTTTCCTCTGTACTCCAGGCTTTGTGGGTGTTGATTAGACTGGCACGGTACATGTCTGACACTTGGCACCAACACGAGACTGATGATATTGTTCATCACCTTAGTGATTGGATTTAGCATATGTCTTTCCCCATCCCCTCCTTTGTAACCCATTGGGCATTTATACCTCTTTTGCATTTATACTGTTGTTGTTACTACCCACTATTTTAGGAGGTTTTCTTAGGATTTTTAGAGGTTTTGTAGAGGCACTCAGTACCGAAGGCCTAGTATGGAGACCCTGTCTCCACCCCTCTATTAAACAAAAAGGGGGAATTGTGAGGGACTGTCTGATGTTGGCAGCTACCAGGATAGGCGCTGTGGCAAGGGTAAGGAAAGATCTGGGTATTTTGGAAGTCGAGGCAGGGACTGTGGTAGGCAGAGTCGTGTGTACTGGGATGGGCTGGATACGGAGAAGCCATGAGGCAATTGGGCAGTGCTATGAGATAAGCTGGGTGCAAGGAAGTAGCCGAGCCTGAGCTCCTGAGGCAAGGGGCGGTGCCACGTGGGAGTGGGATGGCAGAGGACTGAGTTCCCTCTGCTTAGTCCCCTCCCTATATGCAACGTCATCCCCAGATGCCTCTTGTGACCTTCCTGACCTCCGGGTCCCTTTGTGCAGCACTGACTCAGTCCCCTCCTGAGTCTGACTTCCTAGGTCACGTACTCTTGTCCATGCGTCAATCCCAGATGCCTCCTTCCTGTATCCAATCCTGGCCTCCTACGTCACTCCCTCCCCCTTGGTGTGCTAAACTCAGACAGCCCCTTCCGGTATCTGACCCTACAATCATTGGCTAGTAGCGGGCTGGGGAGGAGGGGCTAAGTAGGTACTTAGGAACAAGCGTGGTCAGATCACACACGTGCTCTCCCCTGGCTCCTGCCCTGTTGCTCTGGCCTTGCTGCTTGGGCTTGCTATGATGGTTTGCTGTGTTGGCCTCTGAATAAAGCTCTGGTGTTGGTGCCTCCCGATGGCTCGTCTCTGTGTGGTGATCCGGCTCAGAACCGAAGACCCAGGCGTGGGTAAGACTCTGGTGGTGTACTTCTTTTAAGAGAAGTGGGTACTGGCGCATGACTGGCAGAAGGTCGGCGTGCGGCCAGTATAATCTGACATTTCCTTCTCCAGCTCATTTTACAAATGAGAAAACTGAGACAAACAAGGTTAAATGAATTGTTCAGGATCACAGAGATAGTAAATGACTGAGGCTGGATTTAAAATCAGGTCTTCCTAACTCCAGGCCCACCCTCTATTCACTGCGCTACCTAGCTGCCCCATATTTATCTTAAGCAATAGTGAAAATTGAAATGTTGTTAGTGGAATGAAACTTGCCTTTAACTTGGAAATGTTTTTGATCCATTTATGTTTAATTGGGACTGTGGCCTTGGGAAAGTCACTTTAAATTCATTGGGCCTAATTTTCCATATCTGTAAACTGAAGACCTTTCAAGGTCTCTTCACACTCTAAATCTAGAACCATATGATCTTATGATCACCTGTCACGAGCACTTAAATTTCCTTGAACCCAAGTCTCTTGTCAAGTAATCTGTAAGCCAATGCCAGTCACAGGCACTAAGGCACATGTTATTTAAGGACATTGCAGTGAATCGTTTAAAAAAAAAAGTTAAGAAATCTTTCTAAGAATAATTATTGTCCACTTCCAGGAGCCAAGATGGTGGAGTAAAAAGGTAGTTGCTCTCACCCTCCCCTACCAACCTCTGAAAACCCAGAAAATATCACCCCAGAAAAAACCCTGGAACAGCTGAACCAGAAGAAAGATGGGGTGCAGCAGTGCAGTAGCTCAGGTAGCTAGAGGGATTAATGGGAAAGGCCCCTCTTACCCTGGGGTAAGGGGAGCAGTAGGAAACAGGACTCACCCAGCCAGCTAGTGAAAAGAACCACTTTAGCACACCAGGAGGTGATTCTGGTGCCCCACCATTCTGCAGCAAACGGGTCTCCCAGTGCCTCAGCAAAAATAAGGGAAGCAGCACTGCAAAAGGCCCCAAGTGGATAATCACCCAGCAGCATTTGTCTGAAAGGAGCTGAAGAAAGCAACCTAGAGGTGCCAAAAAGTTCCAGCCTTATTGATTCCAGCCCAACACCAGGTAAGCTGTCAGAACCCTACAGCCTCCAACTGCCAACCAGGAGGAGATCCCGAAGCCCAGTGGTCGAGCAGGCAAATGCCAACAGCTGTACCTCTGAGTGCCTCAATGAGGGTGGGGTAATTGGTGGAAACCAGCTCAGAAAACCACCAGGTGCCTCGGCATTCTACAGCAAAGAAGTCTCCCAGTGCCTCAACAGAACTAAGGGAGGCAGCACTGCAAGGGGCCCCAGGCAGATAAACACCTGGCAGCACTTATCTAAAAGGAGCTGAACAAAGCTAAAGGAAAGGAAAAGCAGACAAACTAGATTTACCTGAAAGTTCCAGCCTTGCTGATTCCAGCCCACACCAGATAAGCTGCCAGAACCCTTCAGCCTCCAATTGCCAACATAAGAGGCCCCAGTACACAAAGCCAGTGACCTAAGACCTAGGCTCCCAAAACAAGAAGCTCGGGTCAGTGCCTTCTGCTCCCCAGCAGGAGAGCTTAATCTCTTTAAAGGCCAGGGAATAAAGAAACAGCATGAGTAAAAAGAAACGTACAATAGATTCATATTATGAGAAGAGTGAAGATCAAGACAGAAATTCTGAAGGGGACAACACTGTCATCAAACCCACATCTGCAACATCAAAAGAGAATATGAACTGGTCTGAAGCCCAAAAAACCTTCTTAGAAGAACTCAAGAAGGATTTTGAAAGTCAAATGAGAGTGGTAGAGAAGTCCTTTAAAAGTACAATTGGCCAATTGGAAAAAAAGTACACTGAAGAAAACAAGTCCCTAAAACACACAATTGGCCAATTGGAAAAAAAGTACAATGAAGAAAATAAATCCCTTAAAAATACAATTGACCAATTGGAGAAGAAAGTACAAAATCTAACAGAAAAAAAACAATATGTTAAAAATTAGAATTGAACAAATGGAAACTAATGACTCTATGAGAGAGCAAGAATCAGTCAAACAGAAACAAAAAAAATGAAAAAAAAAAGATGAAAATGTAAAATACCTCATGGGTAAAACAGCTGACCTGGAAAATCCATCCAGGAGAGACAATTTTAAAATTATAGGCCTACCTGAAAGTCATGATGAAAAAGAGCCTGGACAATCTCCTTCAGGAAATCATAAAGGAAAATTGCCCTGAAGTCCTAGAACCTGAAGGTAAAATAACTATGGAAAGAATCCATCGCTCCCCCCAAAAGAGATCCCAAATTGAAAATGCCAAGGAATATAATAGCTAAATTCCAAAATTACCAGATTAAAGAGAAATTACCACAAGCAACCAGAAAGAAACAATTTAAATATCATGGAACCACAGTCAGGATTACACAGGACCTTGAAGCCTCTCCATTAAAAGACCATAGGGCATGGAACATGATATTCAGTAAGGCAAAGGAGCTTGGAATGCAGCCAAGGATTAACTACCCAGCAAAAATGAGTGTGATTTTTCAGGGAAGGAGATGGATATTCAATGAAATAGGTGACTTCCAAACATTCCTGATAAAAAGACCAGAGCTCAACAAAAAAATTTGATCTTCAAGTACAAGATTCAAGAGAGACATAAAAAGGTAAATGGGACAGAAAGAGACAATATATTGTTAATAAGGGCAACATGTGTACATCCCTACAAGGGAAGATGACACTTGCAACTCTTGAGAACTATATTGTTATTATACCATGTTAAAGGAGTATACATAAAGGGGGTGGATATAAGTTGACTTTGATGTAATGATAAAAAAATTTAATCAAGTGGGTTTAATAGATCCAAGTAAGTGGATAAGTCTGAGCTAAGAAAATGTACTGAGAAAGGAGGAGGCAGACAAGGGTAAATTACATTACAGGAAAAGACAAAAACCTATTAGAGCAGAGGTAAAGAAAGGTGGGGGATGAGCATTGTTTGAACCTTACTTTCATCAGATTTGGCTCAAGAAGGAAATAACATAATCAGTTAAGTATAGAAATCTAACTTGCACTATAGGTAGTAGGAGGGGAAAGGGGAAAGGGGAAAGAAAAGGGAGGGGGGATAGAATGGAGGGAAGAAGCAGTAAGGGTAAAGGGGAAGAAAAGGAAAAGGGATAATAGAAGTAAGGTGGGACTCAAGGACGCGCTGGTCAAAAGCAAAACACTACTGGGGGGGAGGAGAAAGGAGAAAGAAAAGCATAAATGGGGGGGAGGATGGAGAAAAAGACAGAGATATTAATCATAACTGTAAATGTGAATGGGATGAACTCTCCCATAAAACGGAAGCATATAGCAGATTGGCTTAAAAACCATAATCCTACAATATGTTGTTTACAGGAAACACATTTGAAAAAGAGTGACACATACAGGGGAAAGGTAAAAGGCTGGAGCAAAATATATTATGCTTCAGCTGAAGTAAAAAAAGCAGGGGTAGCAATCCTGATCTCAGACAAAGCAAAAGCTAAAATAGATCTTATCAAAAGAGATAAGGAAGGAAACCACATCCTACTAAAAGGCACCATAGACAATGAAGTAATATCATTACTAAACATATATGCTGCAAATGGTATAGCTTCCAAATTCTTAGAGGAGAAGTTCAGGGAGCTATAGGAAGAAATAGATAGCAAAACTATACTACTGGGGGACCCCAACCTCCCCCTCTCTGAACTAGATAAATCTAACCACAAAATAAACAAGAAAGAAGTTAAGGAGGTGAATAGAACATTAGGAAAGTTAGGTATGATAGACCTGTGGAGAAAATTGAATGGGGATAGAAAGGAATATACTTTTTTCCTCAGTGGTACTTGGCACATACACAAAAATTGATCATGTATTAGGGCATAAAAACCTCACAATCCAATGCAGAAAGGCAGAAATATTAAATGCATCCTTTTCAGATCATGATGCAATAAAAATTATATGTAATAAAGGGCCATGGAAAGATAGACTAAAAAATAATTGGAAACTAAATAATCTAATGCTCAAAAATGATTGGGTTAAAAAACAAATCATAGAAACAATCAATAATTTCATTCAAGAGAATGACAATAATGAGACAACATATGAAAAGTTATGGGATGCAGCAAAAGCAATTCTTAGGGGAAAATTCATATCTCTAAATGCTTACATAAATAAAATAGAAAAAGAGGAGATCAATGAATTGGGCATACAACTAAAAAAACTAGAAAAAGAACAAATAAAAATCCTCAACTAAACAGCAAATTAGAAATATTGAAAACCAAAGGAAAAATTAATAAAATTGAAATTAAGAAAACTATTGAACTAATAAATAAAACTAAGAGCTGGTTTTATGAAAAAAAAAACCAATAAAATAGATAAACCTTTGGTTAATCTAATTTAAAAAAGAGAAAGAAGAAAACCAATTTACTAGTATCAAGAATGAAAAGGGTGAAACTACCACCAAGGAAGAGGAGATTAAAACAACAATTAGGAATTATTTTGCCCAACTATATGCCAACAAATTTGACAATCTTAGTGAAATGGATATATATTTACAAAAATATAAATTGCCCAGATTAACAGAAGAGGAAGTAAAATACTTAAATAACCCCATCTCAGAAAAAGAAATTGAACAAGTCATTGATGAACTCCCTAGGAAAAAATCTCCAGGGCCAGATGGATTTACATGCGAATTCTATCAAACATTTAAAGAACAATTAATTCCAATACTATATAAACTATTTGGCAAAATAGGTGAAGAAGGAATCTTACCAAATGCTTTTTATGATACAAATACGGTGCTGATACCTAAACCAGGAAGAGTCAAAACAGAGAAAGAAACTTATATGCCAATTTCTCTAATGAATATAGATGCAAAAATTTTAAACAAAATATTAGCAAATAGATTACAGCAACTTATCACAAGAATAATACACTGTGACCAGGTAGGATTTATACCAGGAATGCAGGGCTGGTTCAATATAAGGAAAACTATCAGCATAATCCATCATATCAACACCAAAACTAACAGAAACCACATGATCATCTCAATAGATGCAGAAATAGCTTTTGACAAAATACAACACCCATTCCTATTAAAAACACTAGAGAGCATAGGTATAAATTGAGTCTTCCTTAAAATAATAAATAGCATCTATCTAAAACCTTCAGCAAGCATAATATGTAATGGGGACAAGCTAGAAGCATTTCCAATAAGATCGGGAGTGAAACAAGGATGTCCATTATCACCACTGTTATTCAACATCGTACTGGAAACGTTAACTTTAGTAATAAGAGAAGAAAAAGACATTGAAGGCATTAGAATAGGCAAAGAAGAAACAAAGCTATCACTCTTTGCAGATGACATGATGTTATACTTAGAGAATCCCAGAGAATCAAGTAAAAAACTACTTGAAATAATAAACAACTTTAGCAAAGTTGTAGGCTATAAAATAAACCCACATAAATCATTGGCATTTCTATATATTACCAACAAAGCCCAACAGCAAGAGATAGAAAGAGAAATTCCATTTAAACTTACTGTAGACATTATAAAATATTTAGGAGTCTACTTCCCAAAACAAACCCAGGAACTCTATGAACACAATTACAAAACACTTTCCACCCAAATAAAGTCAGATCTAAATAATTGGAAAAACATCAGTTGCTCATGGGTAGGCCGAGCTAATATAATAAAAATGACAATTCTACCTAAGCTAATTTACTTATTCAGTGCCGTGCCAATCAAAATACCAAAAAATTATTTTATAGAGTTAGAAAAAAATAATAACAAGATTCATTTGGAAGAAGAAAAGGTCCAGAATATCAAGAGAACTAATGTAAAGAAATGCAGGGGAAGGTGGCCTAGCCATTCCAGATCTTAAATTGTATTATAAAATAGCAATCATCAAAACTGCTTGGTACTGGCTAAGAAATAGAGTGGTGGATCAGCAGAATAGGTTAAGTATGCAAGACACAGTAGTCAATGACTATAGTAATCTATTATTTGATAAACTCAAAGACTCCAGCTTCTTGGATAAGAATCCACTCTTTGAAAAAAAACTGCTGCGAAAACTGGAAAAGAGTGTGGCAGAAACTAGGCATAGACCAAAATCTCACACCATATAACAAAATAAAGTCAAAATGGGTATATGATTTAGATATAAAGGCTGATACTATAAGCAAACTGAGAGAGCAAGGAATAGTTTACCTGTCAGATCCATGGAGAACAGAAGAATTCATGACCAAACAGGAGATAGAGATCATTACGAAAAGCAAAATAGATATTTCTGATTACATTAAATTGAAAAGTTTTTGCACAAACAAAGCCAATGCAACTAAGATTAGAAGGAAGGTAGAAAATTGGGAAATAATTTTTACAACCAGTCTCTCTGATAAGGGTCTCATTTCTAAAATGTATAGAGAATTAAGTCAAATTTATAAGAGTATAAGCCATTCCCCAATTGATAAGTGGTCAAAGGATATGAACAGGCAGTTCTCAGATGAAGAAATTAAAGCCATCTTATAGTCATATGAAAAAATGCTCTAAATCACTATTGATTAGAGAAATGCAAATCAAAACAACTCTGAGGTACCACATCACACCTATCAGAATGGCCAGCATAACAAAACAGGAAAATGATAAATGTTGGAGAAGATGTGGGAAAATTGGAACACTAATGCATTGTTGGTGGAGTTGTGAACTGATCCAACCATTTTGGAGAGCAATTTGGAACTATGCCCAAAGGGCTATAAAAATGTGCATACCCTTTGACCCAGCAATGGCTCTTCTAGGGCTATATCCCAAAGAGATCACACAAATGGGAAAAGGACCTACATGTACAAAAATATTCATAGCAGCTCTTTTTGTGGTGGCAAAGAATTGGAAATTGAGAGGATGCCCATCAATTGGGGAATGGCTGAGCATGTTGTGGTATATGAATGTGATGGGATACTATTGTGCTATAAGAAATGATAAACAGCCTGACTTCAGAAAAACCTGGAAAGACTTGTATGGTCTGCTGCTGAGTGAAGTGAGCAGAACCAAGAGAATGTTGTACACAATAACAGGCATGTTATGTGATGACTAATATTGATAAACTTAACCCTTCCTGGCAATACAAAGATCTAAGACTTCTCCAGAGGCCTTGTGATGGAAAATGCTATCTACACCTAAAGAAAGAACTATGGAAGCCGAATTGTTATTTTTTTTCTCTTCTGTTGAGTTTTGTTTCCTCTTTCTGATGGTTCCTCCTATAGGTTTTAATTTCTACTTACAACATCACTAATATGAAAATATGTTTAATATGAATGTAAATGTATAGCCTATATCAGATTGTGCACCGTCTTGGGGGGGGATGGAGGGGAGGAAGGGTGAGAAAAATTTTAAACTCAAAAGCATATGGAAGTGATTATTGATAAATCAACATAAATTAATAAACAAAAGAAAAAAGAATAATTATTTAACATCATTTAAAATATATCTTCACGTTGTATCTGATATTTTAATAACAAAGATGAGTGTTTTGTTTGTGTGTGTGTGTGATTTTTTTTTTTCGCTAAATATTTCCATTACACCTCTGAAATATTCAAAAATTTGTTTTCATGGATTTCTGGGTCTCTTTTCCCTTTTAAATAAAACCTTTAAAATATTTGTTTTTAATTAGCTTGTTTGCAAGCGAGAAGACCAATGCAAACTGCACCTTAAATTTATGAAAATCAATAGTTTTTGTTTTCAATCTGACTTGTCATTTCATTGATATAGAGAGACTCAGTGAAGAATTTCATCTACTAGAACAGATCACCTGAGGCAATGAAGGATGACATGCCTCAATTAAAGTCACATGACTAGTATTTATATGGTAAGGTGAGGTCTTAGACTTGAGGATAGCTCTCTATCTGCTATCCCATACTGTCTCCGGATTCTTCTGACTTTCCAGAATTGAAACAATGCCTGATGTTGTCTCATCTTGCAACCTCCCTCCATGCCTGAGGTTTCATCATCCTGGAACAACAATCTTCCCCTGTGGAACATCTTTTGGGATATTGATCATCTTCTCTGTTTTGGGATGGAACCTAAGCCATTCAATCTGTATTCCCCTTCTGCCTGTGCTTTTGATTTCCTAGATTTGACACTAAGTTCCCAGCATGGACATCTCTCCCACCCCAATTGCTTGTTTCTTTTAAGATCCCTTTTGTGTGTTGTCTTCTCCCTTTTGAATTTAAGTTCCTTGAGGTCAGTGACTGCCTTTTGCTTGTATTTGTATCCTCAGTGCTTAGCATAATACCTGACACATAGCAAGAGCTGAATGAATATTTGTTGCTTTCCTGTCTGTTTACATTCCTCCTCCCAATATATACATATTCCTAGAAAATCTTTTACACTGAATTCTTTTTAAAAAATTTAATTTATTTTTGTTTACATTTTAAGTTAGCAGACTGTCACCCTTCTTCTCTCCCCACCCCACGCTAGAAAAGGCCACCATTTTCTCACACACACACACACACACACTATACATATACATATATACACACATATATGAATAAAACCCTACTATGTACACTTCTATTCATCAGTTCATTCTCTGGAAGTGGATAGCATCTTCCTTCATAGGTTCTTTGTGGTAGATTTGAATATTTATAGTACTCAGCATACCATGGACTCTGGAGCCCAGTTCACTTTCCTGTGGATGGCACATAAAATTGAGTAAGCAATTGAGAATGTTGAATGAAAATGCACATTTTCTTAGTAAAGAGTTGAGCCAGTTCATTATAAAGGGAGAAATCTAAGTGGTATGGTACTAGTAAAGGGAAGGAGACTGTCAAAAAATTAATTTATACAAAATTATAAGGGAATCACTGCAAGTAAATGTTATTTGTATGCTGGTTTCTAACAAAAGAATCATTTTCTACTTCTCAATTTTTTGATGTTATTTATATTACAATAAGTACTTTGAGAACTGGTGTTTTCAAGAATGTTTCCCTTAATATTAATCCTATTGGAAGAACACAAATGTGGCATTTTTTTTCCACAAAGGAAAACACACACACACACACACACACACACACACATATATGTATGTATGTGTGTGCGTATATATATACATATATGTGTGTATATATATAATATTCTATTTCAGTACCAATTTTCTTTCAATGAGTCTGCCATTTTTTTCCCTTTCTCAAAACATTAATGGGGATCACGAAAATAATTAAAGCATGTACACTTGAGAATAAAATATAAAGCAATCACAGAAACAGAGGAAATATTTAGGCAAATACAGTGGAAAATTCACAAAGGGTACATATCAGCTCCAGGCAAATAGAAGCAAAGATTTAGCTTTATACCCCTTAAAAGATTAGAACCCAATAACAAATTAAGCAATAAAAACACAGAGAACACTTGAAGCTCTCCATACTCCTTTAAATCAAAAAAATTGTGCTGCTTGTATATTGTCTATTGAATCAAATTCTCTTTGCTCTCTACTATACTTTGGATTTTATGTTTATTTGGTCTTTTTTGTCTGCTATTGATTAATATGTACAGTTAGTTTAGTTTGCTGGCCTTGTTGGTTTATTAATAAAGTTGCTACTGACATATTTTAACTTATCCATTATAATTCTCTCTTTGGAATGCCCATGTGCAATATTTATATTTCTTGATTTAAGGAAGTCTAGCCTAAGGGAATCAGACATGAACTCAGAACATACTACTGGTGTCATTTGCCTGGGCTCATCTTAATAATAGTGAGGGGTTGGACTAATATTTCTAGATTCATCCATTTATTTCTACATTCATTTCTTTGTTCATTTGTTCTTGTCCATTCATTTATTAAGGGCCTGAAAGGAACTGTGTTGGATATTAATAAAGATACAATGGATAAAAAAAAATTCCAAATCTCAATAAATTTATAATCTAGTAGCCAATGTTTCTATGATATGTTAAGGTTTGTAAAGTACCCTGTGAGTTAGGACCTATTATCCTCTAGCAGACGACAAAATGAAGCTGAATGGTTAAGTGACTGGTCAGGATCACCAGGAAACTTCTGAGGTAGGATTTGATCCCAAGTTTTTCTGATATCAGACCCAACAGTTTAGCAACCACACTTTGCTATCTTCCTATTACTGATAATAGGACAGGAAAAACAAATCAAAGTGATAAAAGTTGTAAAAAATAAAATGCTATTGAAATTCAGATGAATGAGATGACTTCCCTGTGAAAGTTTTAGGGGGAATGAAACATTAGGGTATACCTTGAATTAAAAGATTTCATTATGTGGAAAGGGCTTTAGTAGCAAGAGGAAATTACATACATGAATAAAGTCAAAATGGCATAGAAATGATAGATCAATTCAGGGAACTATGAATGTCAGCATTTAGTGGATGAATAGGATGTAAATGTAGATTTGGCTAGTTTGTGGAGGACCTTGCATGCCAGGTTAAGAAGTTTCAACTCTCTTACTAAGTAGTGGAGAATTGTTAAGGGTTTTTGATAAATAATATTGTCATGGATAGTACAATTTAACCTCAAGAAAGAGAGCTCAAATTGTATTTTCTAAACTCTTTTAGCCCTAATCAATGCCAGATATCATTGGGTTTCATTGAGACTTTTACATATTAAAAAAGGAGAGAGAGAGAGAGAGAGAGAGAGAGAGAGAGAGAGAGAGAGAGAGAAAGAGTTCACACTAAGTGCTTCAGCGGAAATATTTGGTTATTGTGTCCTTCCTCCCAGATATACCATCCTTCCCACTTCTTTCAAAATCCCATCCATTCTACCCTTTGTCCCAGAGAGCCCTATATTGAAAATATTCCAAAAGGCCTTCTAAAGTAGGCCTCATACATACCAACTTATGCGCATGAAAAAATTTTTGTCCCAGCCAAAAAACAGGAAACAAAATATGTGCCTATTGTTTGGCAAATAACTGAATAATCACAGAGGAATTCAGTAGTATGTTATATTGCCATATTCAAAGACTGTATACACATATTAATGTTTTATTGTTATTGTTATTATTATTATTATTATTATATGTCGTTGAATATGAGGAAGCTTACATGACCTCATGTGGAGTGTTGTAATCAGAAGCAAGAGCACAAAATAAACAATTACTACAATAATATAAATGAAAATTGGATTAAGCACTGAACTCATTGTAAAGAGAAAGAGGTGTGTGTTCAGAGTTGGTAGGAAAAGAGACTAGAATCTTCATCCTGTGATAATTATAAATTGAGTGAATTTCAAAGAACTTTCTTAGTGATAGTGGTGATGGGCTATAGGTCCAAGCTGAGACCTTTGCCCCTTGCCCCAAAAAGAATTTGGCTCAAAATTTGTCTACAGGCCCCAGAAAACCCTTAAACTTTTCTTACTTTGGTCTCAAACAGTTCCTTATTGACTCCCCTTATCTCCCTTTGAAAGTCCTAGCCCCACCTTTTGATCTTATTCAGATGCCTTTCAAACTTCTTCCTTCCAGTTCCTCTCTTTATATATTCCCATTGTCTATTCAATCTCTTAGATATTCCAATTGGAATTCTCACCTAGACCCTTTTCCCAGTCCCTCCCCTGGTCCCCCAAAGTTACTTTATTGTATATAAGATCCACCCTGGCCCCCATTTAAATGCTGAGACTTTCTCATGCCTGCTCATCCCTATGGATGTTACTAGTGTTCAGATTCCTTGTGAGTCTGGCCTATATGGTTTATCTCTAATAAACCTTTTATTTTGTTCTAATAAACTTTTTCTCTGGCTGAAAGAAGGTTTGGGTTGAATTCATTCAGGCAAGGCCCTCATGTCATAATCTCAGGGTTCCAGAATCCCTAAACCTTGAGACCTCATCAGTGATAGAGGGATAACCTCGAAGTGGCAAAAAGGAGCAATGAATATTACAACATCTTCCATCACTAGCAATGAGTTGGCGGTATAAGTGTAACTGCTACTGCAAAAAGTGACCAGGGAAGCTGTTCCATAAGGCGAGAGCCAGGTCTCATTGAGAGCAAGATAAAGGAAGAAGTGAGAAAGAAAAAAAGTTTAAGATGAAAGTATGACTCGCACTTATGGAGCAGACATTCCAGATAGTGGAGTAGAATGGGTGAATAGTATTATTATAATTCTTTTTTGGTAAATAGTATTTTATTTTTTTCCAATTAGATGCAAGGAGAGTTTTCAAAATTCATTTTTAGAAGATTTTGAATTCCTAATTTTTCTCCCACCACCTCTTCCCCTCCCCAAGATGGCAAGCAATCTGATATAGTTTATACATATGCAATCATCTTTAACATATTTCCACATTAGTCATGTTGTGAAAGAAGAAAAAGAACAAAAGGGAAAAATAATGAAAAAAGTGAAAATAGTATGCCTCAATCTACATTCAGACTCCATAGTTCTTTCTGGATGTAGATGGCATTTACCATCATGAGTCTTTTGTAATTGTCTTGGTTTACTGTATTGCTGAGAAGAACTAAGTCTATCATAGTGGATCATTGTACAATATTGCTGTTATTGTGTACAATATTTTTCTGATTCTGCTCACTTCACTCACCATTAGTTCATATAGTCTTTCCAGATATTTTCTGAAATTTCCCTACTCATTATTTCTTATAGAAAAATCATATTCCATATACCACATTCCTATACCACAACTTGTTCAGACATTCCTTCAATTTTTAATTCTTTGCCACCACAAAAAGTTGCTATAAATATTTTTGTACCTATAGATCCTTTGCCTTTTTTTAAAATCTCTTTGGGATACAGACCAATTAGTGGTATTGTTAGATCAAGGGGTATACATAGTTTGGTTGCCCTTTGGGCATGGTCTCAAATTGCTCAGGGATAAGTAACTTTAGACATAGTGGTGGGAGGACAGGAGTGGGAGGATAGTAATTAGCTAAGGGAGATCTGAATAAGAGGACAGTAGAGAGTGGAGAACAGGGTTTAAATAATGACATCAGAGGATACAGGATCACTGGGATAGGGAGTTTGTTAATCATTAAGAAAAGAATTTGGGGGGGTTATCACCATCCCTAGTGGTTTGGCTTTTGGGTAAATTTCTACCAGGTCATCATGCAATAGTATGTACTTTAATATCTTGCAAGCAAACTTCATGTGCATCCAATGAATACTGACATCTTAGTTCCAATACATTCTTAAGATCCTTATTATTTCATTTATGCCTAAGGCCTGAATCAGAGGAAAGACAAAACAAATAAAGAAAACTTACCTTTTTATTCAATTCTACTCAACCTTTATAGCCAACTCAAATGCTACCTCCTCAATGGAACCTTTCAAAATCTCTCAACTTGATATAATCTCTCTCCCTAAGTCATTTGGCTGTAAAGAAGCAAGGTGCGGGAGTTTTTTTTAGGTAACATTAGAGAATTTCTTCTAAGTGCCTAGAAGAACTTATCAAATTTTTATCAAAGATAGGAATAGCACACATACATCCAATAAGATTATATTTTAGTTTCTCAGTGAAGAAATAATTGTTGTAGGCCAAAGTTCTCCATGAATTTTCTAGTGATATTGGACAAATTGTTTTTTCCATTTCGATCTGTGTGTTATCAATAAAATTTGTGTAATTGCCCCTGTTACCTGTTCCACAGGTTCATTGTGAAGATCAAATATAACATTGTATTTAAAGTATTTTGGAAACCTCAAAGTGCTACATAAATGTCAGTTATCATCATCATCATCATCGACATCTTTATCATTATCATCGTGAATACTACAACTATTACTACTATTATAAAATGATTTTTCTCATCTTATGTAATGGAATTCAGATAGAAGCAATTTTTTGAAAAGGTCCTCTCCTCTTATTCTTTAATATTTAATATCCTGTGTATTATTTCACAGGTGGAAAAATGACTAGTTTTTAAAATTTGAATTATGGAAACCAGGACTCACTGAAAGCATCCATGATGCAACTTCAGTAACAGACTGTATGCAGATGTATATATCACATCCTGTTCTTACATGAATTAAAATTCTGATGCTAGGCATCTATATTTTGAATGAATTTAGTTCCACACACTTTACATTTTTAGTTATTGCTATGGAAGCGTGCATTCAATATGTTAATTTTAAGATGTTAATGGTCAACATTATATACTGGTGATTGTAGGCAATAATTTCATCTGTGAAAATCCTTTATTTCCAGCATGGTTCACTGGTTGAGTTCTCAAGGATATTTTGAGGTATATGTTTGTAGTCTGAGAATTTATCATATTTTTATACTTGAAAGATGATTAGCTTCTAATTTATATTGTTAGCTGTGTCACCATGTCTTTTGTTAGTATCTTATAGATATTAATGTTTTATAGCCTGTGGTGAGGTATTATACAAGCTTGTTTGTTTTTTTTTATTTCATTTCCTTGCATAATTTTCAATATCAACAAGTCTGGGTACCATAAAAATAACCATTTTTATAATTTCTGTTGGAAGTGACCTGGTTCTGAATTGCCATAAAAAAGAAATCCTCCTTTTCTATAAATGACTCAAGCATTTGTTCTCTAATTTATAACCATATTGTTGACTGAAGTATGTTAGTCATGGAAGGCCTATGGTTTTGTTCTTGGATCATAACCATTTTAATGGTTCTATCAAAAATCCAACCATGTGTTCATTTTGTTGGCCTTTATCATGTTCTTTACAATTAAATCCTCTTTCTTTGTTAAGGAACTGTGGTCATCTTTCTACAACTGCTGCAGATAGATGGGCCCTAGGTTTTGTTAAAATTGTACATATTTTTATTAAGATGTCTTTCAAATATCTTATGGTTCATCTTCTAAAACACAAAATATACATTTAGATTAAAATAGATTGCCAAAGATTTTCAATGTTTTTAATATGTTCTTCTATTGAAATTTTACTTCAGAATGACATTGAGTTCCTAAAATTTTTACTACGACTTGTTCTTTAACAGTTTGATGTTTGAGGAGTCTTGCCTATGTAAGAACAAGGTATTTAGAAATATTGTCTTAACTCATTTATTCAAATTGAAATCCATATTAAATCTTGAAGCCATTACTCTCTATTTTTCATTCATGTAAACTAAGAATTTTAAATTTATCAATTATATAAATTCATTATGAGAACAATGGAAATAAATTCCAAAAGATAAAGGGAATATTTAATTTGTTTTTCAGTTAAGCCACATGATTTGGTATCACCTGTATGGGTTAGTAGTCCTGACACTCAACCTATGGCTCAAAGAAACAGTAGCATAAACAGCAGCCACACCCTACACCTGAAGACTTTCCAAGTGAAATGGCAAATGAAAACAACCAAGAGTTATGAAGGCATTAACACTGGCTGAAGCAGGCATAGTGGAGTGTGTAGAGCATGGCCCGACATTGAAGACACCGAGGTCATCCATTGCCTCTTGAAACATTTCCAGTCATCCTAATTTTTATCTTACCACTGAACTTTGATGATTTTGGAAGAGAGAATGAGACAGATACCTTTGTTCACATATAAGTTAAGATATCACCCTGTGATGTCATTGGTCATCTTTGAAAATGAAGAGCAAAACAACAACTATGACTTAGTGTGATCCATATACAAGAAGTATTTAATATGATACATTAATTCTTCTTTAATTTAGAAGCCGTATTTGGTTTTATTTCTAGAAGAAACAATGATTTTAAGACTAGATGATTAAAATTGGCTTAAACTGTCGCACTGCATACATACACACATATGTGTATGTATATATAAATTTTTATTTACAATTAGTGTAAGTCAACACATGAATGTGTTGACACTGTATTTTAAATAGTTGTACTTCAGTAAATAATGTTTCCTGTGAATGTTAAATGATCCATTAAGATAGAATTCTATGTATATTTTAAATATTCACAATATATGAATGTCATGAAAATAGAACTAAGTAAGAAGATTTTGGGGGCTGCTTGTTCAATAATTTTCAAACATTTTATATCAATGGGACTATATGGTACACTGCCTTTTCCCTCTCAGTGTATATGTATATGTGTGCATCTATGTATGCATGTTTGTGTATATACATATATATGTGCATATGTATGTATGTTTATTAAATTGTGAGCTCCTTGAGGAAGTAATAAATGTGTATATACTCATACACCCTTGCAGGTACATATACTGACAATAGACATACACATGTGTATATACATGTATACTAATGCACATGTGTATATGTGGATGCATATAAATATATACCTACATACATACAAATAGATACATACACATAGTGCTATAATCTGTAAATGGTTAGTATAAAGTATATAAACACATGATTAGATGAATACCTGGCATTTTCATGCTTTAGGAATATATATGTGGTATCTTCTATTAAGAAAGATGAAATAATTTTCACATCTAAGAAAGAGCTATTAAAGAGCTTTGCTAGTAATTTTTTGGGTACTGTAAAGCATTTGAACCAGTTATTATAGATCTTATCCATAATCTTTGCTTTTCAGTTTTTCAGGGAAGCTAGTAGTTCAGTCATTTCTCTTAATGTAACTGTTTTACCCTTTATTATACGAAAAATGAAAGAGATTCTTTCCTCCCCTTCTTCTCTTTTCCCTTCCTTTCTTTCCTTTTTTCTTCCTTCCTAAACATTTTTTTCATTTTGAAATTTTGTGACAATAGGAGATTTTATACATCCTCTTTCTTCAAACTATTCACCAATAATGATTTTGGGGTCAGTCTGCAACTCTATGTCATTCTATGTTTTTCTTTGATCATTAAGAACAATTATGTCATACTGACTACGATGCATAACCAAGCAGTGGTGTCACCAGAGCCCAATTAGACACTATTCCAAGTTGACTTCAAGGCCTTTACAGCTGCAGTAATAGTCTTAATCTCTGCAAATCACCCCTTCCCCACTACATTATTTTGGCTGTCATTTCTGCATTTTTATATTTTCCCCTTTCATCACCTCCAGGGAATAAATGGATTGGAATTTTGATGGGGTTGCCTTTTTTTCTTGTTTTGTTTTGTTTCAACAATGACAACAACAGCCAAAAAAAAAAAAAAAGAGCCCACTATAATTACAGTCTCATTTCTTCATGGTGGAATTATTTTTAATCAGCTATAATTAGGTTTTATTTAACAGGCTTAATACATTCATCAACACATTTCCCTGTCTTCATGGTCTAAGTGGTCTCATGTTTCCTACACACAAATAACATGATCTGCTACTAAGTCGCCCTGAATAATTGTATAAGTCATCAGTCTAAATGATGAGTGATCACCCTCTTAAACTTCATCTGCCTTTTTCTACTTTGCTACTTATAGCCAAATACCTATATACTGATTAAGGAGATATGCTAATGATACCTCTTTAGAATGTCAATGCCTAGATAATCATTGTGTCAGAAGGGTTTTCCTTATATTTTGAATAAACCAACATTAATATTCTGTACACAATGCACAACATCAAATCAACTGGAAAGAAAATATGAGGATGACTCTTTTCACTTTATCTTAGGGAATGTTTGAAGAATAATTTTATGAATGAACTGAAATAATATAATGATGCAATTTCCTAAAAACAAACAAAAAATGTGTTTTGGGAAATGATAACCAATAAAATATTTTCCTGCTGACATGTAGTTCTAACAATGCTAAATTCATGGGAGAGCAATACGGTTGTTGATGTCATTTTTAAGTGAGAAGAAAACTTGTGCATACAATGATTTTAAGCTCTCCACAACCACTGTAGCTGACCTCTTCCTCAAGTGACTGCCTGCCACTAAAATGACTATGCAAATATATAAAGGAGTCAAACTCTAATGTTATTCACTTTATTATCTATAAAATAAGGGTTTGAAAAGATGGTATGAGACAGTCGAAAGAGCTCTGTTTTTGGAATTAGAAAACCAGGTACAAATATTGGTGAATTTGCTATATTTGTGGACTTGAGAAAGTCACTTCACCTCTTTAGGTCTTAATTCTTCATCTACAAAATAATAATTTCTGACTACGTAGATTTTAAAGTCTTTCCTAGTTCTAAATCAATGATTTTCTAATCCAGCTCTGCTATTTTAAGCAAAAATAGTGAGAAATTACATAGAACTGGGGTAAAAATGTCATTAAGCAAATTTAGGATGGGAAAAGGAGAAGGGTTAGCTAAACATAGTGTTAGGGTAATATAGAACAGGTGGACAGCTTGAGGACTTCACTTGCACTTTGCCTCCGGTATTTTCATGTCAATCCCTTCTGATGAGCTATTAGAAAGTCATCTATTAGGCAGACATGGATAGTTTATTTGCTGTATCACCATGGGTGCTGCCAAATCCATAAGACTACAGTTTGATTTGAGTCTTTATGTATTTTGCAGTAGCTTAAAGGGTCTAGAAGAGTATCTAGCACATAGACATTTAAGAAATATTCACTGATTTATGTATACATGATGATAGAATGTATGGCTTTAAAAATGATTCTAACCATAAAGGTTAGTCAAATGGATCATTCTTACTAACATGGCTGGTATCCAGAATTGTGGTTGTCCTACTTTGTCATCATGTATTGATAGTGCCATTAGTTTTATTGAAATGTTTGGTCCAGAATGTCCTCAGGATCTCTTCTGTCATGCATTACAATAATAGCTTATGTTTATATAACACTCTAACTTCTGCAATTCACTTTCTATTGTAAACTTTATCTCATTTTATTCTCATGACAGACCTCCAAGGAAACACACAGTACTATTATTCAATACAAAAATGAATGAACAAATTTATGAATGAATGAAAAGTCATTAAGTACTATGCTAGATGTGAGGATCCAAATAGAATAGTGATTAAGTCCCTGTCTTCATCGTGCTTTCAGTCTAAAAAGGAGAATATATATATATATATATATGCACATATATATACATATATATATACATATACATATACATATACACATACATATATATGAAGAAGAGGTAGCCAGTGAAGGAATTTGTGATCTAAGAGGTTCCATGGGTTCTGAGTGGAGTCATGGAATGGTTGATTGACACATAGTACAGATTTGATGACTGTAAGAGCAGGAAAGTTGCTTGGGACTAGGCACCCAGGCAGTAACAAGATACCAGGTAGGCCTTCCCTTCTTTTTTTTAACAGTATTTTTTCTCCCAATCATATGTCAAGATAATTTTTACCATTCATTTTTACAAGATTTTGAGTTATAAATTTTTCTCCTTGCCTCCTTCCCCTCCCCTCTTCCAAAAATGGGTTATACATGTGCTATCATATAAAGCATATTTCCATATTAGCCATAGTTATGAAAGTAGAAACAGATCAAAAGAGAAAAAAACTATGAAAAAGAATAGCAAAAAATATTCTTCAATCCACATCCAGGGTACATTAGCTCTTCATCTGAGATATTCCACATTGTTTTCTTTTTTTTTTCATTCTTTTGGTTTTGATTTACAATTTCTTGATTTCTCATAAAGTCACCAGCTTCTATTTGTTCCATTCTAATTTTTGAGGAAAATTCTCTTCAGTGAGCTTTTGGACTTCCTTTTCCATTTGGCCAATTTTGCTTTTTAAGGCATTCTTCTCCTCATTGGCTTTTTGGACCTCTTTTGTCATTTGGGTTAGTCTATTTTTTAAGGTGTTATTTTCTTCAGCATTTTTTTGGGTTTCCTTTAGCAAGTTGTTGACTTGTTTTTCATGATTTTCTTGCATCACTCTCATTTCTCTTCTCAGTTTTTCCTCTACTTCTCTTACTTGCTTTTCAAAATCCTTTTTCAGTTCTTCCATGGTCTGGAACTGATTCATATTTTTCTTGGAGGCTTTGGATGTAGGAACTTTGACTTTGTTGTCTTCTGGTTGTATGTTTTGATCTTCTTTGTCACCAAAGAAAAATTCTATAGTCTGACTTTTTTTGTGAGGTTTGCTCATGATCCCAGCCAATTACTTGAGTTATAAACTCTTTCTTAAGGTAGGGGTCTGCTTTCAATGTGTAGAATGTACTGTCCTAAGCTTCAGGGGTTTTGTACAGCTGTTTTCAGAGATACTTCTAGGGACCTGTAAATTTTCAGTTCTTCCAAGGTGATAAGATAAAGGGTGAAGTGTCTACTACTTTCCTAGCCTGTGCTCTGGTCTATGAGTGACCAGAAGCACTCTCTTCTGCCTTGAAATTGTGAGGAGGATTCCCTCTCCACCACCACTACAAGCTCCACCATACCATCACTCTTCCTTGCTCCAGGACCACCACCCACAACTGTGCCCCAGATTCAAGCACAAGCAAAACAAAAAGATCCTGAACCAGCAAAGAGATCCCTGCAATCCCCATCTGATCAGCCACTCAATTTCCCCTCAGTCTGTGGGCCAGAAGCTCCAGAAGCAGCAGCCACCCCAGGGCCACATGCAGAGACTGGGGTGGGGACTGATCTTCTCTTTTACTGCAGTCACAGACTTTTCCTACTGACCTTCTTCTCTTTGGTATCTGTAGGTTGAGAAATCTGGAAATGCCATAGCTGCCTGTGATTCAGACCTCTGATAGCTGCTCCAGGTTGGCTGAGGCCTGTTTTGCCTGTGCACCCATGCCCAAACTGTGTTTCTCTCCCTGCCCAGCACAACAAACCTTTCCAATCAACCGTCCAGGTTGTCTTGGGCTGGAAATGTGTTTCACCCTGTCTTTTTGTGGGTTCTGCTACTTTAGAATTTGTTTAGAATCATTTTGTATAGGTCTTTGGAGGGGTTTGGGGGAGAGCTCAAGCAAGTCACAGCTTTTACTCCACCATCTTGGCTCCACCCCCATTCTAACTTTTAAGGGTTTTTTTTTTCCTCAGTTAGCTTTTGTATTTTTTTTTCTATTTGGCCAACTCTACTTTTTAAGCAGTTGTTTTCTTTTTCAAACCTGTTGTCTCTTTTTTCATAATTGTCTTGCATTACTCTCATTCTTTTTCTCATTTTTTCTTCTAGCTCTTTCATTTTAATTTTATGCACCTTTTTGAGCTCTTCTTTATCTTCTCTGTCACCACAATAGCTTTCTACGGTCAGATTATTTTTTGTTGTTTTTTGCTCATTTTTAAAAATCTTTTTTCCTTTCTTTTAAATTTGAGCTCTGCTCTTGTGATGGAAGTGGCACTGTCAAAGGCCTCTTGTACCAGGGGCTGCAGAACTGCTGTTGTTTACTTGATGCTATGGTGATGTTCCCCTGAGGCCCAGGGGGACTCTTGTGTCTGGTGTTATGCCGAGATGTTAGTTTGGAGGGGGTTGCTGGATGGTGCTGCTGATGGCTGTAGGGGTCTGGCAGCTTACCTGGTGCTGAGCTGGGGTCCTACTGTTGGTGTCTGGTGTGTGTTGAGGCAAGTGGCATGTTTCTGTGGTTCCTTGGGGCTACAATGAAGGATGTGTTGGGGGCTCTGTGCTAGCCACTGCCTGTTTGCTTAGGCACCCACAGGGTTGTCATCTACCTGTTTGCTTGGGGCTACACTAAAGTACATGGAGGTCTGGGTACTGGAGGTTGCCTCTTTGTCTAGGGCTATGCTGAAGTATATGGTGGTTTTCAGAGCTAAGGTCTACCCATTCCTCTGGCTATGCTGATTCATGTCGGGGTTCCTGGTGTTGGCATTTGTTTACTTCACCACACTGGGACTCAGGGCCTACTGCTAGTTTGTTAAGATGGGACTTGCTGCTGGCTTTCTGTGATGCTTTCTGTCTTGGACTACACTCTCCTTTTACCTGGGTGGGACAGACTTTTCCTGCTGATCTTCCAAGTTTATTGGGCTCAAAAATTATTTCACCTGTCTTTTGCTAGTTCTGCTGTTCCAGGTTTTGTTTTGGGGTGCTATTTTATGGTTGCTTGGAGGTGAATATGGAATAGTTACAATGATTTACTGCTTATTCACACCTGTGCTTCTTGGTGTATGGCAAATAGTACATACTATTTTCCCTGTTTTATAAATGAGGAAATTGACACTAATAGAGGTAAAGTAATTTGCCTACTGTTGCACATGTATCTAATAAGTGTTAAAAATGAAATTTGACTCCAGGGGACTTCTTACTCCAAGTCTAGAACTTTTTCCAGTATACCAGTTTACGTCTCTCTGTGGATGCAAACAAAGAATAAATGCAATTGATAGATATTCTATACACCTACTTCATTATATTGAAACTACCTGTGACTGAAAACTTCCAGATTCTCTTCCCATATACAGTTTTTCATATTTTATTTAAGTGATAGAACAGGGGAAATTGTTTTTGTCTCTAATATTATGAGTGAAGGAAGAAAATGAAAATCAGAGTTAATATACATTTTTCTCTTGTTTTAACTATTTTCCCTATTCTGTTTGGAAATGGAAATGGATTAGGAAGAAAATTCAGGAGACACATCAATGAAATTCTTTTGTTTTGTTTTGTGTTGTTGTTGTTGTTTTTAAAGAGAAGTACAGAAGAAAGTACCTTAGTAGCAAATGCTTCCTTTTTCAACTTGAGAAGGTCTGGATTTTTGGACATCAAATGACCTTTTTCTATTATATCTCACATGAAATTTATCTGTAGGAAATATTACAAGTAATCAGTATGTCTAGTTTGCCTTGTATGATTATTCCAAAATATCTAAATGAACCAAAGAAAGACTCATTTACATGCCACATATTATTGTAGAATTCTCTTTGGAAGAGAAACTGGTAAGATTCTTTTATTTCATTCATAGACAAAAGATAGATTTGAGTATGTAATTTTGGGAACTCATCATGAAAAGTCAATCTTCTGGAATATGTCATGCTTTCTAGATAAATGGAGTGTCTTAAATGAAACTCTAAAATCAGTCCAAATCACTAAGGAAGCTGGTGAACTTCAACTTGATGAAGTACCTACTTATGAATTGATGAGACTTTATCCTAACCACAATCACTGAATGGCTTGCTTAAAAAAAAGTTTGGACAAAGTAAATTTATAATAAAAAATTCTCAGATGCTAATAACAAACATAGTTTTAAATGTTAAGTAGACATTGGCCATGCCTTATTTATATCTTTATGGAAGGCATTATCTCTTCCAAAGATTCTGTTCATGTGGATTTTAGTTAGCCAACATATTGTGATACTTTAAGGAAAAACAAATAAAGCTTTGTTATGTTGTAAATAGTATATGCCAAAAATTAATCTGCCAAAGGCTTTATCTGTCCTGAGCAGGTAACAATTCAGGTTTTCCTCTGAAACTGGTTTCTATTTCCAAAACTGCAGTAGTGACTAGGAACAGGGAAGTAATCAGAGTTCATGTTAGCATCCATATACAAATAATGATAATATGTAAGACCTTGTAATAACAATTATAAAATGAAGTTTGCTTTTTTCTTTTCCCTCTGTAATTTCCATTTGTTATGTATCCATTGTCTTCAAAAATAGTTTTTTTTTTCATATGGGAACAACTCTTAGAACAACATCTCACAACCTTGTAGTAAAAGCCTCACTATGAAAGGATCATACCCACATCTTCTGGTATAAATTAATTGATTCATTATTTTGAGAACAATTTGTTAATGGTTCTATGTCTCTTGGAATGAGGTATCTTTTGGAATATCCTAAGGCTTTGTGCTACTTAATATCAGAGATTTGTGATAGCAGCGAATTTGTAATTGATTTCAACAGAATTTGTGATTTACAAGTGACTTCAGAATCAATCTAGCCCAACCATCACCCAGTAGGAATCCCTGTTGTCACATACCTGGCAAGCAATCATGCAGACTTTAGTTGAGTGCAGGGAAACACTCCACACTGTGAAACAAGCTATCACATTTTTGAACATCTCTAAATCTTAGGGAATTTTTTTCCTTACTTCAAGCTAAAAATGCCTTCTTGCAATTCTCAAACATTATTTCTAGTTCTGCCCTCTGGCAATAATAAGGAAATGCAGGAATCATGTAGATGCACAAATTATATACACACAAATATATGTATGTATATAATATATACACATATATACATTTATACATATGTACACACATATGTGTGTATATTTTCATATATACTTGTGTGTATCTATCTATATTTAATTCCATATATACATATGTGGGCATACATTTTAATATGTGCATATATATGTTGTTCTTGTCCTCCATTTTTGAAGAGGACCAATGGCATCATGGGGTGATGCCTTGACTTGCACATGAATTGGATTTAAGTAAGGCAGAGTTATACAAAATCTTCAGCCTCATTCTCTCGTCTAGTCATCCAAGTCCAGTGGCAAGACAAAAGTCAAGACAACTGGAAATGACCCAGGATACAGTAGATGAACTTGGAGTCTCCCACGTCTGACCAAGGTGTTAATACTCCACAGTGCCTACTCCAGTTGCCTTCATGGCCATTGGAACAAATTGTTCTCATCTGCCCATTCTGGCAGGGGAAGTCTTCACATGCATGTGCTAGACATTCCCCTAACTCAATGATGAGTTTGAGGTCTGTTGGTTGCCCTTAATCTGGTTTAGCCCATCTGCTGAAATAGTTTTAGCAGAATGTGGCTGCTGTGCATGCTACAACTTCTTGGAGCCACAGGTGAGAGTTAGTTGATAGGTGGACGCCAAAGGTGGATGAGCAGCTCTGAAAAGGGCTCCAAAAGCCTTCACCCCAAAAAACTCCATATGTATATACAGACACATGTATATATAGTATCAATGCATACACATGTGTGTACATGAATTGACAATTGCAATCACACATGAATACATACATATAGTTATATATGTACAGATATGTAGGCTTGTATATGCATGTACACATGTGTATACATGAGTGAATTACATATGGAAATGAACTCCACCCAAAGTGTTCTTTTATAGAGGCTAGCACCTGAACTTTTCAGCTCACTCTACTTTCTATCTCCAACTCTCCTTTTTCTGAACTCTATGTTACAAATTTCCATTGTTTCTCCCACACTCATTGAACCTCTCTTATTTCCAGCTTCCCCCATTAGATTTAAGCTCCTTGAGGGCATAGACTGACTACTTTTCTTTTTTTTTTAACCTTTCTATTTCTTACTTATATCCCCAGTTCTTAGCACAGTGGCTGACACATAAAAAGCACTTAATAAATGTTTATTGAATTTAATTAAATATTATTTGTATGTATTTGTTATTCTTTCAATAACCTTCTAGAAGGTAGGGACTTCATCTTTTTCACCTTTAATCCCCTGTGCCTAGCACAGTGTCCTGAACCTACTTGGCATCATATCCATGTTTTGTGAATTACATTGAAAATCTCCATATCTCTTGTTTTCAGATAGATGAAAATAAAGAGAAGAGTCAAGAGTCTGTCATCTCAAGTGCTAATCAGTTACCTTAATTTCACCTTGGATCTGATCCCCAAACTTCATCTTTTTTTTTTTTTTTTGCTTTTGAACCAAGCAGTCTTTGTGGGCGGGCAAGTGCGACATGGCATCCCACTGTGAATATTTGATGATTCATGATTAAGCTAAACTAATTTGACCAAAACAGTAGAATTAGCCAATGAAAATGCTTTCTTGTGCAAAGAAAAGAAAGTGAGGGTCCAACTGAAGTTATGAAAAATGAGAGGGGGGAGTTATATTTTGATAATGCAGTCATTTGCACTTATATCACCCCTTCCATCTCAATACTTTCAAGCATCTTGTGGATGCTGTGCCATTAATCACAACCAGCTCCTGGGATAGGAAAGGTAATTTATTTATTTTCTCCTTTTTCTTTTTTCATGTATAGGAAGACTGAGGTATAGAGAGGTTAAAAGGATGGCTCAGGGTCACAAAATTGGTGTCATATTTTGTATTGGAACTCATATTTCTTGATTCATGATTTAGGGTTGAACCTATTAGCCATACTAATTTTAAAGAATTCAGAAGCCTATTTACAAGTAAAACTGAAAGCAGAATTTAATACTGTCCTTGAATACTAGCATTCATCTGTATTAGAGAGAGACAGGCTCTCTGTGTAACTGTTCTATTACATGTGGGGCCCAGCACTGCCAAAAGCATTCTCAGTTTCCCCACTGTTTAGGTTAGCATTCAAGGGAATAAAAAAAGTATGTAGCCACATCTTCAGAGCAGCATTTTGTCTTAATCCACTTCTCTGTGGACATGTTCTCTATATGCAATTACTAAGAGCTCAAAAGCAGTGTCATCTATCTTGGCTTTCTCCTTTCTTCCCTGTCCCTCTTCTTTTCCTGCTTCTTATTATATAGCCTGCATATATAAACAAACCCATTCTGGAGGCTGATAATAAAGAAAACAGAGATGTGCACCAGGGTTTATATAGCTTGTCAACCATAACTGGAAAATATGTTTCTGCTTTTGTGGAAAGTTAAATAGTTTGCACACGAAGAAGTTTCCTTTGCCTTCATATGGTGGTATCGCAATGACATCCTTTAGGTAAACCTTGTAATACTTTTCATCTTATTATGTTTACAGTATTTCCTTCTTTCTGCCCTCTCCTTGCCCAGATATTCATAACAGCTGGTGCCACCATTCCTCTCATGGGAATATGCTCAAATTAATAACATCTTCTTTTGTATGAGTTATTTAGCTATCAAGTCTTGGCAGTTAGAATTGAGACTCAAAGAATGAATTGGGAAGGCTGCATGTGCACCAATATGAGGGAAATCTCTCCAATTAATATGTAAAGCAATAGCCACAAATTAGCCTCCACTTTATAGTTTAGTCTCCTACCCATTAGTGTAAGCTCTAGAGAAAACAATGCTATGATGGATATATCTCACAAATATTCATAGGAAAATGAAATCACTGAAGCTGAAATTGCAAAACAAAACAAAACAAAAGTATTAGGTAGTTTCCCCCCTTTAATTTTGCTGATGAAACAATTCTTGTACATTATCCCCATGATGTTTTCTAGTGCTATTAGGGAATCTAATTAGCTATTTAGGACTGTATTTGCAAAGAAATGGTTTACTTAATAAAGTAAAGTAAACACTTGACAATGTGCATGTTCAATTTGTGGCAACAAACCTGTGGATTTTATTGCAATTTGCAAAGAAAACTTAGCTTTCAGTGTCAGATAATAAGAGTTATATTGCAACACCAGAGGACAAGTTAATAGAAAGATGGCTATTTTCCTTTTGAAAGGGGCTTCATTTATTTTCTCACAGAGAACAAGCTCACTGCCACCAGGCTATATAAATATTCAGTAACTTAAATATAGAAAAGCAAGGTGCATGCTAGAAAATAATTGAGCATGAGACTATGTTGCAGTTCATCATTTGTTTCCTAATTTATGTTTGGAAAGCTATTTCTTCACTTTTCTGTCCCTCTTCTAGGATAAATATGTAGAATCTGCATCTTTGCGAGTCACTGTGGGAATGCCCTGTGTAAGTTAAGCCATCACAAAATGAATGAATCTAGAAGCCAGAGTGTGTGTGGGAGGGAGGGATAAGGGAACTTCTACATGCATATAGATATTCAAATTAGTCCCCATGTTTCACATTTTCAAAAACATTACATTTCACAATATAACAAATGTTTCTGGAGTTAAAAGAAATCTTTGGAATAGCTAAAATTAAGACCATTTTGGGAGTTTGGGGAGGAGGTTGTCAAAGAGAGGTAAACATGTAATACACAGGCATAACTACTACCTCCTAAAATTTCACAAAATAGATGGTATTAAAGAATGATTAGTGTTGCATTGTGGAAAGAACTCTGGTAGTAGTCAAAAGGCTCTGGTTCTAGACCCAGCACTAGATCAAGATGTGTAAAATGGAAAAAGTCACCTTACATTTTAATTCCTTATTTTTTTCTTCTGTAAAATGAGAAGATTGAAATAGATTATGCTCAAAATACCTTTCAGCTGTAAAGCTTGTTGTTCTAAACTAGTACAAGAGAGTTGAAAGAATGAGCAATCAATAGGCCATGCAATGGGAGGCCTACAAAACTGGTAGAGTTGATGCTTAGGCACATGAAAGGCATTCTAAATGTCAAGGATTCATAGAAGGGATTTCTATTCAAAAGGTAGAGATATTTTGTCTACAGCATCAAGTAGCATGCACATTAGAACATTCTCTGGCAACAGAGTTCACATATTTGTTAGTATCACTTTTGTGATTATATCCTGTTGGTGCATAGAATTATGTGTCCATGTCTAACCACATGGAATTTTGTTTTTGTCTTTTTTTTATATATATAAGAGGAGGTGAAGAATATTGGACCTCTGGTTAATTGGCATAGGTTACTTCCAATGAACTAACTTCTTATACTAGGGTTTTTGTTTTTTAACGTGGTGTCCACCAGTCTGGCGATAAATTTCAGGGGATTCCATAAACTTGTATAGAAAAAAAATCTTTGCTTTAACTAACTGCTAATTGAAATTTATCACTTCTTGAAATAATTTTAAAGCATTATTTTAAAAAGAGTTCCATGGTCTTTATCAACTCCCAAAATTATTTATGCCACAACAAATGGTTTATAGTCTTTGTCTTATACCAATACAGACTGATACCTACTCTGTAATTTACGGACTTACAGAGATGAAACCACTGAGAGGTGAAGTGAGCTGCCCAAGCACATACCCATTATATGTCAGAAACAACAACAACAACAACAAAAACCTTTAAACCTTTCCCTCCTGATTTCAAGAACAATTGTCTAGATGCTATCTGGCACTGCATCTCCCCTTATTTTCTTTCAAATATTTTTATCTTTTTATTTCTTACATTTCCCATTATACCCCTCTCTTCCCCTGCCAGAAATCTTTATCTTTTGATAAAGAATTTTAAAAAGATGGGGAAAAATTCAATGAAACTGATGTATGTACTGAAAATGCCATTACATCCAGTGATGCGTGCCTATGGTACCCATATAATAACAACAAAACCAACAATTGTCATATCTTTTATTCTAAGTTGTGTATAGTATTTTGATATTCTAAGTTTTGTCATTGGAATTTTGTCATATTTAATTTCAAGTGTTTTGTTTTTCTTGTTTGCATTTGTATGGTTGTCATTATTGAGTATGTTATTTTCAAGGTTTTGCTTACTTCCTTTATATCAGTTCCTATATGCTTTCACATGATTCTCTTTATTTACTATAATCTTCAATTTGACAGCAAAATATCATTTCATTATATTCATGTAGTACAATTAAAGATACTTTCCAACCAATGAACATCAGATTCATTTGCAGTTATTCATAATAACAAAAATGCTGCCATATATATATATATATGGCCTTTTAAAATATCACACACATGCATATACATATACATATATTCAGAGAGAGAGAGATGGAGAGGGGAGGGAGGGACAAAAAGAGAAGCCCTTTGTCCCACATTCCTCTATAGATATTTTACACACTTCACATAATTTCAAATATCTTTCAAGAACTATTGGATATAAGTATAGTTTCAACAAAGAGTTAAAATTCTTATTCCTCTGTATCCCACAAACACTGGGTGTTCATATCTTTTGTCATTTTTGAAGATTTCTGGAGGTAAGATAAGACATTCTAATAAAGAAAGCAATCATGAAAATAAATAGGTAATAAAAAGATAGATATGGAGTAGATTAGAAGGTAATATCAGAGGTCAAGTAATTCACAGGTGGGCATTGAGGATAAGCAAGGATTTTTTCAAAAGATGTGATCTTAGTTAAACCTTTTTTCCCCAATATGGTTTATTTTTAGATATATAATTTTATTTATTTCATTAGACATTTCCCAATTATAGTTTTAAAAATTAACATTTTTTTAAAATTGAGTTCCAAATTCTCTTCCTTTCTCCCACCCTTCTTTCACACCTTGAAAAGGCAAGCAAAATGATATCGTTATACTTGTGAAGTCATGCAAAATATATTTCTATATTAGTCCTATTACAAAAAATACCCCAAATCCAAGAAAAATAAAATTTAAAAATATGTTTCAATTTCTACTCAGAGTTCATCGGTTCTCTGTGTGGAGGTAGATAGTATTTATTTTTTATTCACAAGTTCTTTGGAATTGTTTTGGATAGACTTGTCTTGATGTCTTGATCACAGTAGCTAAGTCTTATATAGTTGATCATCATTAAAATATTGCTGTAATTGTGAACATTGTAATACCAGCTCTGCTCCTTTTTATTTTGCATCAATTCGTATAAAACTTCCCAAGTTTTTCTTAAAACATATGGCTTGTTATTTCTTATAACACAATAGTATTCCATCACAATCATGCACCACAACTTGTTCAGCCATTTCCAATTGAAAGGCATCATCCCTTCAACTTCCAATTCTTTGATACCAATAAAAAAACCTCCAATAAATATTATAATGTTGAATCAGCCTTACATTACTGGTGCAAGTTCAATCTTGTCATAGTGTAAGATTTTTGTGATATATTACAATAATCATCTTGCTATTATTTCATTTAGTTTTTGCAGTTATTCATTAAGGAAATTGATTTATAGTGTTCTTTCTCTGTTTTTGCTCTTCCTGGTTTAGCTTTTAAAACCATATTTATACTAGAAAAGGAATTTGGTAGGACTCCTTTCTTTATTTCTTCAAATTGTTTATATAGTATTGTGATTAATTTTTGCTTAAATGTTTGGTAGAATTTATTTGTAAATACAACTGGTCTTGGGGATTTTTCCTTTGGGAGCTCATTGATGGCTTGTTCCATTTCTTTTTCTAGGATAGGGTTACTTAAGTATTCTGTTTTTCTATGGTTAAACTGGGAAATTTTAATTTTTTTAATATTAATCCATTTCCCTTTGATTATCATTTTCCTGGCATATAATTGGGTAAAAATAACTCCTAAGAATTGCTTTAATTTCATCTGCATTGGTGGTGAATTCACTCTTGTCATTTTTGATACTGGTAATTTGGTTTTCTTCTTTCTTTTTCTAATCAAATTAACCAATGTTTTATTTATTTTATTGTTTTATAGAAGCACCTCCTAAACTTATTTATTAGTTCAATTTTTAACTTTTAATTTCATTAATCTCTCCTTTGGTTTTCAAATTTTCTATTTTGGTATTTAATTAGAAAATTTTATGTTGTTGATTTACTAGATTTTAGTTGCATGTCCAATTTGTTGATCTGCTCTTCCTCTCTTTTATGGATATATTTATTGGAAGATATAAATTTTCCACTAAGGACTGCTTTGGTTGCATCCAAAAATTTTTGGTATGTTGTTTCCTTGTGTCATTCTCTTTAAAGAAATTATTTTTTTCTATGATTTCTTCTTTTACCCACTCATTCTATAGGATTCTATTTTTACTTTCCAATTAATTTTTACTTTTTACCTCTATAGTCTTTTATCATCTGAAAAATGGTGCATTTAACATTTCCACTTTTCTGAATTAAATTGTGAATTTTTTATGTTCTAATACATTGTTAATCATTCTAAAGATTCCAGGTACAACTGAGAAAAAGATATACTCCATACTCCTTTCTAATACAATTCAATTATTCCCCCAGAAATCTATCATGTCTAACTTTTTCTTGAATCCTATTCATCTCTTTAACTTCTTTCTTCTTCATTTTACATTTTTACCTAGGTCTAAGAAAGGAACATTGAGGTCCCCTGCTAGTACTGTTTTGCTGAATATTTCCTCCTTTTAACTTTTCATTTAAGAATTTGAATACTATGCCATTTGGTTCATATATGTTAATTTCTTTATTGTCCATGCTGCTTCTTAACACGATATAGTTTCCCTGTTTATCTTTTTCAATTAGGTCTAGTTTTGCTTTTGTTTTCCCTGAGATCATGATGACTACCCCTGCCTTTTTACTTCACCTGAAGCATATTACATTGTACTCGACTCACTTATTTTAACTCTATGTGTCTTTCTGTTTCAAATGTGTTTCTTATAAACACAATACTGTTACATTCTGGTTTCTAATCAGTTTTGCTATCTGCTTTCCTTTTATGGATGAATTAATTCCATTCATATTCATAATTATAATTATCAGATGTGTATTTTTCTCCATCCTATTTTCTTCCATTGTTCCTCCACTAGTTCTTTTTGCCCTGCCCTTCTTCTAACGTCTGTTTTGTTTCTGAGCACTACCTTTATGACTTAAACAAATCTTAAAGAAAGCCCAGAACATTAAGAGAAACTGATGAGAAGTGAGGTAATAACATGTATTGTGTATAGTTAAAAACAAAAGAAAATAAAAGAAAATAGAGTTCTCTTGACATATTTCTCCTATTAGTTACTTATGGCATTCTTTAAAACTGTTAAGCACTTAGGATAATGTTAAGCATATAATAAGTGCTTAATAAATGCTTTTTCAATTCCCCTTTCCTTTTCATTCTTATGATTGTGAAGTTTTTAATTCTTCTTTTGAGAATTATTCATTCAAATAATTTTAGTAATTATTGTGATATGGTTGTCTTATCAATTTATTATAGTTGTCTATATACCTTGAGTATCAGAACACTATGAAGGAAAGCTGATGCATAGATATTTTTCCCACAGATACCTTTGGCAACTTCCTGTCTTATCCTAGTTGCATTAATTTTGTTCAAGCAAAACCTTTGCAAATTCATGTAATTGAATTTATTTTTCCCTAGTTCTCAAATTGTTTCTATCTTTTGATTATTTAAGAATGAACATATTTGTCATTACAATAAAGCTATATGGTCTGCCAATTTTCCATTTTTCTCTTTAAAAACTTATTTATTTTATTATTTGTATTTATTAATATGTTAATAATATTTATTATTATTTACATATTTTTAACATTCTTTTCTTTTTAAATTGGGTTCCACATTCTCTTTCTTCAGCCAACCTTCCCTCACTAACTGAGAAGGCAAACAATGTATCAATTATATTGGTGAAATCATGCAAAGCTTTTCCACATTAGTCACGTTGCAAAACAAAGAAATATTTTAAAGAGTGAGAAAAATTTACTTCAATTTGCACACAGAGCTTATCAGTTCTCTCTCTGGAGGTAGATAATATTTTTTTTTTCATCTTGAGTACTTTGAAATTGTCTTAGATTGTTGTATTGATCTAAGTAGCCAAGTTATTCACAGTCAATCATCATTGCAACAGTACAGCTACCTGTGCACAATGATTGCCTGGTTCTTTTCACTTCGTTTTGCATCAGTTCACATAAGTCTTATTTTTTTTTCTGAAACTATCCCCTTGTCATTTCTTATAGCACAATAGTACTCCATCACAAGCATATGCCACAACTTGTTCAACCATTCCCCATTTGATGAGCATTTCCTCTATTTCTAATTCTTTGGCACCACAAAAAGAAGTGCTATATTTTTTGTCTCTTTGGGGTATAGGCCCACTGATGGTATTTCTGAAACAAAGGATTATGCACAGTTTTATAGTCTTTGACATAGTTCCAAATTGTTATTTAGAATGGTCAGAGCAGTTCACTAACTCCATCAACAATTCATTAATGTACCTATTTCCCCCCATGTCCTCCAGTATCATTTCTGAGAGGTGTGATGTGGTACATGAAAGTTTTAAAATTTGCTTTTCTCTAATCATTAGTAATTAAGAACATTTTATGTTACTATAGATAGCTTCAATTTCTTCTGAGAACTACCTGTTCATGTTCTTTGACCATTTATCAATTTCAAAATGGCTTTTATTTGCATAAATTTTACTCAATTCACTATATATTTGAGAAATGAAGCCTTTATCAGAGAAAGCTATTTAAATAATTTTGATATTTCTTCACTTCCTATTCTATCGTTTAGCAAATTGTTGTTTCCCTGATTGTTTCTTTTCATTAGATCTATTTTTGCTTTTATTTTGATTTGAGATCATGATTGCTACCACTACCTTTTTTACTGCAGCTGAAGTATAATAGATTCTGCTGCAGCCCTTTATTCTAACTCTGTGTTCTTCTATTTCAAGTGTGTCTCTTGTATACAACACATTGTCGAATTTTGGTTTCTAATCCATTATGCTATCCACTTCTACTTTATTGGTTAGATCATCCAATTCACACTCAGAGTTACGATTTCTAGCTGTGCATGTCCCTCCATTCTATTTTCTTCTTTTCATCCTTCTCTCTTTTTTTAATCCTGTACCTTCTCAAAAGTCTGTTTTGCTTTTGACAACTGCCTCTTTAATCCAACCTTCCTTTTATCATTCCTCATTCCATATTTCTTATCCCCTTCTGATAGATTTTTATACCTGAGTGATTGTGTGTGTGTGTGTGTGTATGTATTCTTCCCTCATTGACTCAGTGCTGATCAGAATGTGGTCCAAACATTGCCCATCACCATTTTGTTTTCATTACTAATATAATACTAGTAGTACTAGTTGTATTAGTAGAAGAAACAGAATTTAAACTAGTAAATAAATAGGGTGCAATTGGATGAGGGAGTAACTACTAACAACTAAAAGGACTACATTGTGCTAAGAGCTAGAAGGGAAAAAAATTACACTATCTGTGCCCTTAGGAACTTAAAACTTAGCTAAGGAGATAATAAATGTACACAGGCAAGCCCAATGCACGAAGATAATAGATGATCGGATAGACAGATATGTGACAAAATGTGTAAGACATCACAAAAAAAGTTTCCATTCATTACAGGAAAAATAAATTCTAATATAATTTATTTAATAAAATCCAACTTTTTAAAAAAGTCACATTTGCTATGAATATAGTTATAGCCATATAATGGAATTCCTTCAACTCACAAAGCCAAATATATCCATATAAATATAAACTTTAAAGGCATGCTTTTTCATCAGTAATATAAATTTTCAATTTGAAAAGTTCCTTCATTTCATTCTCATACCTCACCTATGACTTGATGGATATAAATTAATAGTCAGAAGAACAAAAAGAAAATATCAGCTAGTTGGCACAGTGCCTAGAACTTTGACTGTGGACTCCGAAAGACCTCAATTCAATCCTGTCTCTTACACTTACTAGCTGTGTGACCTAAGTAAGGTAAATCACTTAACCTGTGTCTTCCTCAGTTTTCTCATTTGTAAAAATAGAGGTAATAACACTTCCCTGCATCTCATGATTATTTTTAGGAACAAATGGGATACTATTTGTAAAGTAGATTGCAAACCTTAAAGTACTCTCTAAATGTTAGCTATTACTGGTTGTTGTTGTTGCTGCTGCTGCTATTGTTCTAGAAAGTTGACTGATGTACATAAAGTTTATATGACTTGTCCAGTGTCACAAGGTGATGAGAATCAAAGAATCTAGGTCCTCCTGTGTCTTAGGCTAGCATTCTCTCCACTATTTCCTATTGCCTTTCACGTATGTTTGATACATCATATAAACACTAAATGAATGCATATAACATGTACATATTTTAATGGCATATTTATATAGCTCTTACAACTTGTCTTGCAAATGATTGGAGAACTTACAAATCAAACATAAATCAAAATAAGAAAATCAAGGATTAGTATACCCTTACAAAAATGTACTTTCCTTAATTATCTGTCTGACTCAAACCTCTGCCTTGCTTTTGTGATGTTGGTATGATCAATGAGAATGGCCAACATGAGGAAAATTACAAATATGCTGCAAAAAAAAAGGTTTTGATCTCCCTCACACCACATCCACTCTCCAGTCTTAGGTAAAGAGTATGTTATATTTGCACACTAAATTTCAAACTAATTGATATAATATGAAAAACATCCAAGAACTTCTTATTTTGGGGAATCTCATTTAGGAAAGTCAATAAATCCTAAAGTTGCCTAAAGCATATAGAGGTTAAACACTCTGTTGACGATTACCTAGTTAGTGTTAGAGGCATGATTTGAACCCATTTCTTCATGAATCCAAGCCCAGGGCTTAATCAACTATGCTATTCTATACACAATTCAGCTGTTCTCCAAATGAGAAAGGCTTGAAAGTATAATAAGAGTTATTCCAAATGTACAACTGGTCTTCCACCAAGGATAAAGATGTAACACATATTTCTTAGCTGATTATAGATGGACAAAACATTCACAATAACTTTTCATTTTAAAATTAAATTCAATAAATTTTAAAATGAACGTCTCCATGCAAGAGAGTAATGGATAAAAGTTTCCTTCAACAGTCTTTCTAATACAATAGTCAAATATTATCAGCTTTTTATTTTAGTAAAATCTTTCTAAATTGAAAATAGTAGCCTACAGGTGAAAGACTGCATGTTTCACTTTTAATTCCCTGATCCATTTCTTTATATTCTTTATTGCTTTAAGCAATTTATTACACAGATCAAATTAATATTTCATTATCTCCATGTGAGCCTCTATTCTGATGACCCCAAGCATTTTTGCAAATATTGTGCCTACCTTCCCCACTTGGAAGAGATAGTGCATGTTCTACAGAGGAGAGAATGTATTTCCTTTTCCTTCATTTTTGCCTCGGTGAAGAGTATGAGCTCTGTATCTGTTCCATATGTAATTTCTTGTTTCTTTAAAAAAAAATCAAAAGTTTGGCTACCAGGAACTATCATTTCAAAGAGATCTTCACATCAGTTCCAGGGAAACAATATGGGAATCAATGAACAAAGGACACCATATTTAATTATAACAAGTCATTGGACTTATATCACCAATGCTTGGAAACAGAAATCATGGAGAGACCAGAACTAAGAACCAAGACAAGTCAAGAGTCAGAAGCAAAAACAGAGGTCATACTAAGCAGTAGTTATCATAGCATCAGAATTCTGAGCAGATATTGCATCAGGGAAATGTTCTATAAGCCATGAATCATTTTTCTGATTGACCAATTTTAGAATTCCTTGTAATGACAATTTAGTTGGCCATAATGATCTGCTTATTGTTGTGTCTCTGAACTGTAAATTCAAAGAGTAGGTTAAGAAAAGCGTAATAAGAGAGCCCCATAAAGATACTTATGAGTTATATTTAACATGTTAATTTGGGACTTCTAGAAATTAGGACCATAAGCACTACTTGTCTATGAGCATCAAACCAATGGTGAATTCTTCCTTCAAAGGGCTGACTGAGATTGATTAGCAAAAAGATATATAAAATAATACATAGTAAATGATAAGCTAAGATGATTAAAGCAGGTTGGGGCATTCATGATGATAAGGGGACAAAGGACAACTCAAGTGAATCTTATAATTATGGTACTAAAACTACCACATATTCATCAGTGGTTTTAAGTGTGTTATAGCTGAGAAATTTAGTCTGCAAAGGATATAGAGAAAAGAAAGAAGTAGTTATAGCTAAAGTAAGGACAACCAATTAGCAATGGTGGATGAGAGTGACAATAAAATACCATTTCTCAGGGGAATAAAATATAAATATTTCCTATCCTAATAAGAAAATAGAATGAGGGAGTTATTGATAAGCAAATAAGTGTGGCTACTGCTGAGGATATCACAGTGTGGATTCTTGCATGCTGAGGTCCCTTCTAATTTTCAAATTTTATGATTTTGTGCAAGAGGAAGTAAGATATTTGCAGGAATGAATTAAGTCACAAGAAGTTGATATTCTATTCTGAAGTGACTTATTTGACCACTTCAAATGTACATGTAATCACAACATTAAATAGCCTGAGCTGTGCAGTGTTCGGGGTTGGTAGAAAGGACAGAATTTAGAATAACTTGATGTGTACAAATGGGATTTTTCTTTAAGTAAAGAAACAGAAAAGCACATTTAGGAATGGACTTGAGTGACAAAAATCACTTGATTGAATAGCAAAGTGGGACTGGTTTGTATCTATCTTGATGACTAACTTGTATTGATTACACTTCTGATTCAATCAATTATTGATGAATTTGTAGAATCACCACAGGTCAGTTAATAAAATAAATAAAAAGGAATATTGAACTACAGTCACAAAAATATGGAACTAAAACTCTGTCTCTATATATTTATACATACACATACATAAAGGGGCACAGTATGTGAATTGTATCTTTTACAGTTCTAGCAAAAGCTCTATTCAAGAGAATTTTAAACTAATTATCTCTTTTTCTAATATTTGGTGCTCTGTTTACCAGAAACAACCTGAAGTGTTCTAATAAATGTTTAACAACTGGTTCATCTGACTCACTTTTAGGTTTAATCTGCATTATTAATCTTCATCACTTCATCACTTTCTTAAATCTAGACAATCAGAAAGATAATAACTCAAGCCCAGATTTGTAGCATTTTCTGAGTTCTAAGATTTATTCAAACTGAAATTTTAATAATGGGTTCTCATGAGCTGGTGGGAGCTGGTTCCAGTACAACCTTGTATACAGCTAATACTAGCACTTATAAGGCATTTGAGCATACATCTCCCACACTAAAACACTGGTAAATAAGAATGTGTATTTATTAAAAAAAATAGTGTTTTTAATGAAAAGATCTTCAATGTAGCTATGAGGTGGGGTATATTGCAGTCAACATTCATAGAATTAACAAGGTCATAGCTTAAAACTATTATATAAAGGGTTTATGATTTGTAGTATGTTTTAACCTCACATGATTTTCCAGATTATCACTTATAAGAAGTGATCTAAAGAAGCCCACTGGTATTCAGTGTATTCTTATATTTGTTGGATTTATGGAAACATTCATATAAATGTTACCTTTAGTGCAGTAGGATGGAAGACAGCACTTATAATTATTTTGAGGCTAACTCATTAAATGATCTATATTTATACTCAAGTTTCTGTTTTTCTAATTTAACTAAAATTTTTCAGGGACTGGATTAATTAATTCAGTTCCTTTACCCCACTTCTAGAGATGTCACATACCTTTTGTGGCAAATTCCTCTTAGACTTTTTCCTTCCCTTGTGCAGGACTATTCTTATAGATGTCAAAATGGCACTTCCTTTCACCCCTTCGCTTTATAGTAATCTATCTGTGCCAAAGAACCACAAATCATTTATCAAAATGAGTATCACTACCAACCACGGTCTGTACATTTTCTAGGTGTTTCATTGATGATGTTCACCATGTTCCAAGTAATGAGGAATTTGGGGTCTAGCCTATTAAAAACAGTGGTATAGTGGAAAGAGCACTGATCTTTGAAATGTCAGGCTTAAGTTCTAACCCCAGCTTAACCACTTATTGTACATATATGACATAAGTCAAGTCTTTCTTGGTCTTGATTTCCTATCTGTAATTCAGAGTGGTTGGAGTAGGTAGCTTTGAATATCTAGCACTGGACACTTGATACTCTAATAAGGCTAAGTATTCAGATCTTACTTTTCAAAAGTAGCTTTTGATTGACAGATGATGATGTCTATGTTCTTTCAATAAAAATAAAATCACTTTATAACTATACATCTCTATGAGAGTCACTTTCTCAACCTCTTAATTTAAACTTGAGCACTATTGGCTTTCCATTTGGGATGATAAAGGTATAGAAGCAGAAACCAATTATCCCTACCTAGTTGCAACATTTTTCCATAATGATCAAGTTCAAAACTAATAGAACCCATAGTATGCTCCCTGATTATCTGAAATGAAACAGTACATAGTTTTGCTTGTCTAGGGAACTTGACTATGGCCAAGGAAAGCATCTGTCACCTTTACCTTTTCAGTCAAATGAAATTGGTTCTTACTTGTTAAGTCACGTACACATTGCTTTAGATTGTTTAAGCATATCAACACTGATTATAAGGATCATCAAGTTACACATTAATGAATGCAAAACTATCATCTACCATTTTCTACTGATGTCATCATTTATGAATGCATTTTTGATATTTTTCCCTTAATAACAATTCAAGGGATGTAATACAAAGCGTAAAAACTAAAGTTTTCTTCATTGAATGGAGTTTCTAGTTAAGGGAGAAAACTCCTATAGTGTGACATAATTCTCATATGGAAGAAAATTACAGTTTTTAGAAAAGGCTGATAAGGAGACAGAGAACTCAGGAAGCAAAGTAAGTTTAAATACACACACACAGAGAAGATGGAACAAGGGCAGAGATAGATAAAAAAGTGTGACACAATCCTAAAAAGATAGTGTTAGGAGTGCCAAAGCTCAAAATGAGCTAGGGTTGGTAAGATGAGTTAAGAATGTTTTCCTTTTCCTGTATATTGAGGAAAAAGTAGAAGATAAAGAAGGGATAAGATTGCTATCAGGACAAATATAATACTCGTAACTGAAAACACAGAGAAGGCAAATATGCTCAGTACTTGCTTGAAAGGATGTCTAATAGAAGAATAATTAGATGTAAATTAAAAAGAATGAATTTTAGGTTTGCTATAAAGAAAAACAATCCTAAAATTGAGCGAAATGGCTTGATTTGGGAAGATGTAGGTTTCTCCTACCTGCAGATTAATTTTTTAGGCAATTGAGGTTGAGCAACTTGCCCAGGGTCATACAGCTAGTAAGTGTCAAGTGTTTGGTCTGAGGCCAGATTTGAGCTCAGGTCCTCCTGATTTCAGGCCCAGTGCTCTATCCACGGTGCCACCTACCTGCCCCACCACCTGTAGATATTTAAACAAAAACTGTATTGTTGTTATTTTCCAGTCGTGTCTGATTCTTTGTGACCCTATTTGGGGTTTTCACTAGAGTGGTTTGCCATTTCCTTCTCCAGATCATTTTACAGATGAGAAAACTGAGACAAACAGATTTAAGTGGGTTGCCCAGGGTTACACATCTAGTAAGTGTCTGAGACTGGATTTGTATTCAGGAAGATGAGTCTTCCTGCCTCCAGGCCCAATAAACACTCTAACCACTGCACCATCTAGCTGCCTCTAAAAACTGTATTAGCTGTTGCCATTGAGTTGTGGTAGGGGTTATTTTGGGAGGTATAAGCTGTATTAGATGTCCACTGTGGTCCCTTTCAACTCTAAAATTCTGTGATTCTGTGATTTTCATATGGAAGCACATAGCTTACAGCCCTTGTTATCGTTTATCACCTTGCTTGAAATTTCATCACCATAATGTCTGCAAAAAATAACTGAATGTATCTGAACACTTAAAGAAGGAATGTCAAAGGGGAGTAATTATCGTTTTAGAGAATCCAGAAATCTTATTCTAAGTTCCTCTTAACTTATCAACTGCAAGTCTTTTGTTCCAAATTTCTATTCTCCACAGATCTGAGGTAAGAGTGGGCTAAATTAAACATGTGCTCATGCATAGTAGGCAGCCAGATAACTCAATGGACAGAGCACTGGGCCTTAAGCCAGGGAGGCCTGAGTTCAAATCCTGCCTCAGACACTTACTAGCTGGATGATTCTAGGCAAGTCATTAATTTCTGTCTTGGTTTTGTAAAGGAAAGATATATGTTAATAATAAAATCTACCTCCCAGAGGTTGTTGTGAGGATCAAATGAGATAATATTTCTATGTCACTTAGCACAATGCCTGGCACAAAAGAAGTATTTAATGAATGCTTATTCCCTTCCCCCTTCCTTAATACAAGTGTAATTAAGATTTAGGCAACATGTAGGAAAAGGTAACACTTTTTTAAAGGATTGAACAAAAAAAGGAATATGTGGAGTCTGTAATCCTATTTTTTTAATCTTAGCTGAAATCTTAACTCTTTGGTGCCTCCTTAAGGTTTAAGCAAGTATCACTTACATGGCAGCGTCCCCCAGACCCTTGCATCACCATAATTGCTAGCATTTATATCATACTTTCAGGTTTGCAAAGCAAACAAATAGTTTCTCATTTGATCTTCACAACAATCCTGGGAGGGAGGTCTATTATGGTCCCCATTACATAGATGAGTAAAATGAGACAAAAAGGTTAAATGACTTGACCGGGGTCACAATTCTAGTGAGTATCTGACAATATATTTGAATTTGAGACTGTCTAACACCCAATCCAGCACTCCATTAGGCAACTTAATCATCTCTCCATGGAGAAAAAAAAAACTACAGATTTTCCTTAAACTTCAAGCTCTCTTAATGTCAAACCGTTCCTAGATTACTTGCTTCTCAGTGGCTAGCCAATTTTTCTGTCTCAATTACAGGTAGCCTTTTTACCTAGCCTCTGCTTTTTAAGCTAATTGTAAAATTCCCCTAGATTGTATTTTTGTTTTCTTTGCTCTCATAGTCCTTGCTTCTTTTCTCTGTGTGTCAAAGAAGAATGAAAAGAAAAAAAGAAATAATGATTCATAATGCATTGTCTCTAAGATAATGTAACTCATTGTGATGGTTTTTCTCCAACCAGAAGGGGAGCTTTTCCAATTATTCTGTGAGGTGAACTTCCTCCCATCAATTGTTTCACTTTAAAGCAAACAAAAATCTGATTTGTTTACAAAGTGTAGTTCTTTCTCTAATGGTCTGTTACAACTGGTAATAGCTTGTTATGGTATCTTTGAGTAGCAGAAAGAGATTTTAGAAAAAATATTTTCTTAAAGGCACTGTCTCCTTTACACAGAATAGAATATTTTCCATAAATTTTAAAATAGGTTATTCTAGCAAAATTCCTTTTGTCACTCTGTGCCTAGTTATTTCTCAGGATGAGCTACAATTTATAGAGAGCTACACACTTCACAAAAGCTGCAAAGATTCTCTTTGGCTAAGCAGGTAGATCTTGGGTGTGCTAGCGTTGCATTCCTTCTTCTTGTGATCTTAACTGCCTTAGGGCTGTTTGCAACTTAAAGGGGAATTTTTAAAGAAAACAGTTACTCTCCCTCTTAAAAAGAAGCAACCTTGAAAGACTTAAGATCTCTATTCAACACAATTATCAACAAAGATTCCCGGGGAACTAATGATGAAGGATGTTACCTGTCTCCTGTCAGGAAAATGCTGAACTGAATATGCAGAATGACATAAGCATTTCTGGACATGGTCAATGTGGGAATTTATTTTGCTTAACTTTGCATATTTTTCTTTTCTTTTTTATATGAGAAAAGATGGCAGGGAAACAAATCCTTGTTAATTTAGAAAAGTAATTATTGTTTAAAAATAAAGCAATTATTCCAACAGTGGAGGCCGAGACAGCTAGGCAGCACAGTGGATACAGAGTCAGGAAGACTTATCTTTTTGAGCTCAATCTGTCCTCAGACAAACTTACTAGTTATGTGACCTTGTGAAAGACACTCAATCCTATTTCCTCAGTGTCCTCATCTGTAAAATGAGCCAGAGAAGAAAATGGTAAATCACCTCAGTATTTTTGCCAAGAATACCCCAAATGAGATCATGAAGAGTCATGACTGAAAAGCACTTCTCAGGAATGCAAGGAGCTAAAACAACTGCAAAAGATTCCTGATGGAAAATGCTATCGACATCTAGAGAAAGAACTATGGAGTCTGAATGCAGATGTAAGCATACTATTTGCTCTCCTTTTCTTTTGTTTTCTTTTACTGCTTCATTCTCATGGTTCCTCCCATCAGTTCTAATACATCATGACTAATAGGAAATATGCTTAATATGAATGTATAAGTAGATCCTATATCAGATTGCATGCCATCTTGGGGAGGGTGGAAGAGAGGGAGGAGGAGAAAATTTAAAACCAAACATCTTATAGAAATGAATGTTGAAAACTAAAAATAAATAAATTAATTATTTTAAAAAAGAATATAGGAAGAACAATTAGTGTAGAAAGTGAGTATATGGATTTGGTAGCTGCTTATAACTCTGAAATGGGTGGTTCCCAAACACAAACCTATACAGAATACTCACAAGACAGAATTAGAAGATTCACTGATGTTGGCAATCTATGTTTTACTGATGAGTTGTTTTGACTGAACCAGAAAGTTTATAGCTTCTTTGAGGGATTTTTCTAAGTAAACAACCCAGGGGAATTCTTTCACTCAGGTGATTTCACACTGCCTTGGTTAACTTTATATTGCTCATATTTATTTAGCTCTGCTGTTCCTTCTCTGCTACTCAAGGATATTTGGACCTTAGCTGACTGGTTCTGTCTGTTCATTTCTGGGAAAGTGAACTCCTACAAGGAGAGTCTTAGTGTGTCTTTGTCTGTGGGCAATGGTAGAAAGCCACGGACATTAGTTTGGATAGTCAGTGAAAAGAAGAAATTAAGTACTGATGGTATTTGACATCAGGATCTGCTAAGCCAACACATAATTGATTTATAGCTTGAGAGAACTGTCTGAAACAATGAGACATTAAGTGACTTGCCTAGGATCATAAATTTAGAAACAGGATTTGAACTGAGTTCTTCCAAACTTTAAATGAGTTCTCTACCCATTATCCCATACTACCTCCATAGCTGCCAATATAAACTTGCTTAAAAATTATTTTTAGTACAACAGCCTTTTCTCAAAATTTATGGTGTCTGATTCTTGTTTATTTTTATTAAATTTCAAATCCTCAAGCTAATAATCATTTATCACTCTTGGTCTCCTACTCTCATGATCCTAATCCTCTGAACATTCTATTTGTTTCTTTTTGCTAAATTCAACCACTGACCATCTCCAAGAATTTTATAATGGAATGACAATGTTTTCATCACTTTAACAATATTTAACTGTCAGCGACATTAATGTCCTCCATTGCCTTGATGTTTTAAAAATAACTTATATTTTGAAATAGATATTCTGAATTTTTATTTATTTTTGAAATTCCTGTGAAGATAAGGATCAAGAAAAATGTTGAAGAGAAAAAAAAAACTAAGAAAGGTGACTACTCATCTAATCCAACTCTTTAGGATGAACTATTCAACCTGGAAATAGTAGTTTATCTTTCTCATTCTGTCTCACTGTAAGTGGCATAATGCAATAGGTGTGGTGTTTTTATGAAACACAAAACAAGAGCTAAAAATGTATTATGCAACTAGTAAAGAGACTTAATGAAGCTGGACTCATAGTCTTGGAAACATTATTTTAGTTCTTTAATTCAACATTAATAATAATCATTTTCTCAGAAACAAGTATTTCTTTTCTTCATTATAAATGGTTCACTTTATGGTTTTGTAAGGTAATTTGAACTTACAGTTCTGCATAATAGACTCCATTTGTGAGGGGGAAAATGAAATACTTCTGAGAAAATTATTATTATTAACATTGAACAATAGTCTCAAAGCTGCATTGTGAGAAATGTAGGTTGTTCAAATACATTGACTCTATTTAAAAATCTAAGTAGAGGTCGGATTGAAATTGTACAAAATATATTTGGGTATTAAGATCAGCTTTACCTTATTTTTAGATTCTCAATAAATGAGTCTTGTTAAGCAAGTGGAAGATATTCACATAATACAGTAATACTTATGTATATGTGTACATATAAATAGGTAACATGCACATACCATTAATCACACTGGATCTAATTATGTATCAAAAGATGCATTTCCTTAGTTCTCCCCATCAGATATTAAATACATGTGAAAATGGGCTTCATGACTGAGTCCCAGATTGTTCTAAAATGCCCAGTACTTAAACATGAAGTCATACCTATGATCAGCTGATGGCTTACATACTGCCAATTTGAGTGTTAGAAGAGGGAAAAACAAACAAACAAATCAATGGATTTTCCAGTAACTGTGCTCCTTCAGTGAACACCACACATTTTGCTGGCAGGACCCAGCAGAATCTGACAAATAAGCAATATACTGGAAACAATAATGAGAATATATATGTATACACACACACATACACATACATATATGTACACATACACACATATAGATATAGTGTGGGGCAGCTAGGTGGCATAGTGGATAGAGCATTGGCCCTGAAGTCAGGAGGACCTGAGTTCAAATCCGGCCTCAGACCAAACACTTGACACTTACTAGCTGTGTGACCCTGGGCAAGTCACTTAACCCTTATTGCCTAAAAAAAAAAAACAAAAACCAATAGATATAGTGTGCACATGTATATGTACATATGTGTATATAAGTATATATATATATGTGTATGTGTAGCATGCATATATGTACATATATATGTTTTATGTAATACTTTTACATTCAGTTTCCATTTATACTCCTATATTCATGTATAAGGAGTAACTAAGTGGCACAGTAAATACAGTGACAGGCCTAGAGTCAGGAATGCTCATTTTCTGAGTTCAAATATGGCCTCAAATGCTAGCTATGGGACCCTGGTGAAGTCACTTAACCCTGTTTACCTCAGTTTCTTCATCTGTAAAGTAAGCTGAAGAAAGAAATGGCAAATCATTCTAGTATCTTTGCCAAGATATCCTGAAATGATTTCACAAAGAGTACAACATGATTGAAAAATGACTGAACAACAACATCCAGATATAAAAAGAGAAGAGTATAGAGGGTAAGGAATTATATATATCCTGACTTATTTTTATCAGTGATATTTGGTGTTCCTATATGAACACAGAACTTCAAAGGAAAGATAATGGAGAATTAAATAATCTCTCTCTCTCTCTCTCGAAAATTCAGAAACAGGGGTAAGGGGAAATTGTTTCACATTAGTACGAAATTGAATGGAATATAATCAATAACCATTGATCAAGCATCTATATTAATGTGCTGTTTTAGATATCATAGACACAAAGATGAAAAATAGTATTCCTGATTTCAATTAGTTTTTAATCTAGTAGGGAAGATGAAATAGACAAAAGGCAATCTACTATCAAGTTATGAAATAATTAAGTTCATAGAATGGGGACAAGATGTATGAGTGTATTGGTATAGGATATTCTTGGTTCTTTTACCAGTGTAGACTAGCACTTTCTCTGCAACTTACAATTTTAGTGACATTTCTAAAACATTGACAATTTAGGTGACTTGCATAAGGTCACATAGCCATTATGTGGCACTTAACACTAGATCATCCTGACTGTGAAATGGATTATATCAAATAAATCATGTTACCTATATTCTGATTAAATATATAGGACATGTAAAATAGTGTCATGAGAGTCTCAAGGAAGTGGGATTATTTCTAATTGGCAGATAAGGAAAGAGGTGGCACCTGTGGTAAGATTTGAAGGGAGAAAAATATGCTAAATGATATTGATAAATGGGTAATATTGTATTAGGAGATAATAGGATAATGTCTAGGTAACAACGAATAGTCTAGTTTATCCAGAATTTAAGGAAATAATGAGGAATACTTGGAATTAAAAATGGAAAGGGAGATTGGAACCAGATTGTAAAAAATCATTAAATGTTAGGTTAGGATTCTTAGATTTAACACTTAAGAGGTCATTCAGGACTCTAGTCTAGAAAGAAAAGTTTCAATCAAGCTGTAAAAACAGAAAGAAACAACTGAATAATGAATGGTTGGAAAGGAAGCAGAGGAATTAATTATATATTACTTTTTAAAAGAATTATAGTTAAAAAGGAAAAAAAATATAATAGCTATAGGTTGAATAGATGGAAGGGTCAAGTAAAGATTTGTTTGTTTGTTTGTTTGTTTGGGGTTAGGAGAGGCCTGAGAATGTTTATAGCTAGAGAAGGAAAGTTAAGCAAAAAGGGAAATACTCAAGATTAGAAACAATGGAATAATTGATGAAGCTAGGCCCAGAAAGCATGAGATCAGGGTTACAGTTGAAATAGTTGACCTTGAAAAAAAAAAGATTGCCTTTTCATTTTTTTTAGTATAGCTAGAAAGTGGAGTGCATAGATAAACCTAAACAAGGATTGAGATGTGAAGGATGAGAGATGATGGAGCTCATCACAGAAGAGCTCAAACTTTCAATAGATAATAGGTGGGATTATTATCTGGGAGACAAGTGCTCAAAGAAGAGATAGGAGTTTGAACTGAGAGAAGAAAGTTTGTAAGAGTCCCTATGGGGTGTATGATAGTCAATCCAAGATGAATAAATAGTCACAAAGAGCTGAACACAACTGAAAAAAACTAATAACAACAAAAGAGATGAGAACCTTCTTGAGATTATATAGAATGAAATACAATGAATTCAACATAATTTTATTTTTTCTCTGAATGTTGACACAGTTCAGTTCAGTTATAAGAATGGAAATGGCAGATGGTGAATGTTACCCAGAATTATGATTCATCAGGACAAGAAAAGATGAAGTACAAGGAAAGACCAGAAAATTTAAGGGGAAAATACACTAACATCAAAATATCTGATTTTGTAGTTAAATACAATTATAGGGTCACAGTTAATTATTTAAATAGTCAGAACTAAGACAGTGATAATTGAAGTAGGAAGAAAGAAATAACAAGATCAGTTTTAGATATACTGAGTTTGATGTATCAAGAGAACATTAGGAAGGCCCCCAGAAACTCTTGGGTAAGTTCCAGTTATATAGAAGGACATGGAAAAGAGTTGTCAAGGATTAACAGCAAGGACAGGTTGTGATTTGCATTGCTGGCGAGCAAAATATACCACACGGATGAAACCATAGATCCATTGGAGTATCGGGATTTACAAAATGTTTTATTTTTCATTAAATATTTATACATGTATATTTCTATGCAACTATCTATCTAGCCAAAATATGTGCATATATCTATCTATTGAACTCCCAGTATGTAATCCCCCTCTGCCCGCACTAAGCAGCAAGTGATCTACAATGGTCCAAAGAGTGTCAGAGAGATTTTAGGACATTGAGAATTTAAGGGACTTGCTCAGGCAAATAAAGCTGGTGTATCATAGAGGTTAGATATTAACTGAGGATCTGATCTGTGAGAACCAGCTTTCTATCCACTAGGACCTAAATTATGCTGTCTTCTCTCTCTGACTCTCACTCTGTGTGTGTACCTCTGTCTCTGTGTCTCATATTTAAAATGACTATAAAGATTATAACATGAATGTGCATAACTGGATTTGTCTCTTTTCACTAAAAATATAGTACAATAAATATTCAACATCAGGTACTTCATATTTAAACATCTGTCCTTAATAAGTAATGCTATAAGCCTATTCAATTGTCTGTTGTGATCTGATATTCAAGTCTTAACATCTTAAAACAATAACCTAATGATATATGTGCATATATGCACATACATGCACATATATACACACATAAATGTTCTCTGTGTGTGCAGCACATATTGTATTTCTGTATTATTCTATTTGATCTTCAAAACACTACTTTGGGGTAGCCATAGTTATTCCCATTTCTCACAGAAAAACTCAGCCTCAGGAAGCTTATGGAGCTTTCCAATTATCACACTGTTAAGAATTGCCGGTGTTTGGCACAGTGGATAGAGCAGGAGAACTGGAGTTCAAATCTGGCCTCAGACCAAACACTTGACATTTACTATCTGTGTGACTCTGGCAAGTCGCTTAAACCCAACTGCTTAAAAAAAAAGAATTGCCGGTGCAGGTAGGATTGGCACCCATACCCCAAGTCTGTCAGAGCCAGGGCTGGCAACCAGTTCATTTGTGCACTTCAGTGCTTTTTCTACCAAACCATGAAAACACAACTTTTAATTTGCTCAGAATGCTAGCACCTAGTTATTATGCTGTTATTATTAATTCCTAAATTTATGAGGAAATAGTAGTGTTTAGTAACAAAAAGTAGATGTAATAAAGGGATGTAGCATAGAAATGAGGGAAGATAACAGAAAAGGAAACCTCAAATAAGCATAATGCAAGTTTGGGCACATTGGAGAGGAGGCAGCAAGAAGAAACAAGTGTGATTTAGCAGCTTATTATTGTAATTATTGAATTAAAATATGTTTGAAAGATCAAAATACTGTATAGGGGTCCATATTGGCTTCTTACAATATGCTAAAACCAGGATGTGTAGAGTATGAAGAGAGTTTCATTAAATTAAATTACACTATTCATGTGACTTGAAAGATTATTTGATGAAACAGTTTAAGAGTTTTTTGGGTTTTTTTTTGCTTGAAGATACATAAATCTATGTATGCCAAGATAAACAAGACATTATAGCTAAGCAATCTTGGGGTTATATATGGACAATAGTATGCATGACAATTTTAAAAACACAAATGGTAGGTGCCAAATAAAACCATGTCTGAGATTGAATTTTGTTTTTTGTTTCAGAAAGTCCTGCCTTGTAGATAGGATTTTGTGCCTTCTGATTGTACTCCTTGTAAGAAATGCCACTTGTCATTAATGAAGTAAATTAAAAATGAAGAAAACCTCAGAATGTGTAAATTGTGTTAGTCAATGCAAAATGAATAAATTTAGTCTTCAACTTAATATTAATTGGGTTGCTTTCAGTCTTTCTCATCATACTACCTCTTCTCTGGCCATCATAGTCATCCCATTGTCATTAGAGGATTTGTTGTCTTCCTTCATTAGAATGTAAGCTGCTTAAAGACAAAAAACTGTCTTACTTGCTCACATTGCTTAGCACAGTATTTCTCACAAACACTTAATAGACACTCTGTCCAGGTATGGTAATAACGAATCTAGCATTGATAAAGTATTTTAAAGTTTGCAAAGCACTTAACAGAAATTATGCCATTTTATCCTAAAAAAAAAACAAAACAAAAAGAAAAACAAGCAAAGTAGGTGAATTTATCATGGACATTTTATGGATGAGCAAACTAAGACAGAAGTGAAATGAATTGCTTGGGGTCACATACAGTTAGTAAGTGGAAGACCTGATCAAAACAGAAGTCTTGACTGCAAGTCCAATACTTTATCAAATCTGTTACATATCTCTATTTTTCTTTTCTTTTCTTTCTTTCTTTCCTTCCTTCCTTCTTTCTTTCTTTCTTTCTTTCTTTCTTTCTTTCTTTCTTTCTTTCTACCTACCTACTTACCTCTCAGCCTTTCTATCTATCCATAAATTTATCTGTCTACCTATCAACATACTTATTTATCAATTTATCTACCTTTCTATCTTACCACACTGAGAAATTTCTAATATGTTTTAATCTTTTCATTATCAGAGTCTAAGAGCAAATAGGCACCTGTTGCCTTGTTGAATGATCATTGAAGGACTCAGTCTTTCATTTGTCTAATGTATGCAGTCATGATAAACATAAAAATAACTTAGAATGGTGGCCTAGATTTTTCCTCAATGATCTTGTAACTAGTTGTAAACATTTTTTTTCTAGAAGGTTGTATATTTAACATATTTTTTATTCTAAGTTCATATTTTTGAGCACATTTTCAAATTCTTTAATCCAGAAATAGGTTTGAAGTCCCTTGAACATAGATAGGTTGCTCTTAATAAATAATTGTTGATAAATTTAATTATAGGATCATAGATTTAGAAGCAGAAGAGAAGGAACAGGTTATCTAGTTCAACTTCCTCATTTGACAGTTCAGAAAACTGAGGCCTTTAGTGGTAAAGATTATTTTCCTTAGGCCATACAAGTAATAAAATGCACACTGGCATTTGAACCCAGATCCTCTGACTCCCAATGCACCATGCTTTCCACTGCACTATGCTGCCTTAAGAAAAAAAAAAAAAGAAAGAAATGAGGTTGTCTATATAAAAGCTCAAGTAACTAGTCTGAAAATTTAAAGCTTAGGCATGGAATGCCCATTTGGTACATATAGTCTCATGGAGTTCATTTTCATCTTGAATAGACAAGACAAAAGAAGGAAAGGGTTTCTCCTCCTTATGTTTAAGAGAATATATTATTAATTTTGTCTTGGATGGAAAACACACAGATTCACCATATTCAAACAAAATCTCATGTCTATAACTTGGTCTTTCTCCCCTATTAAATAACAAATAATGGGGAAAGAGGGCAAGAAAGTTTAAATTTGGGGGAAAACTCTTCATGATTCTATGGAGTCTCAAATATAACAAATCCAAACTATAGGCTGGAATCTCTTCTTGAGCACCTAAGATTTAATTCAAAAATATGTTCTGCATAAAAAATGCTTACTTTTTATCTTCCGTATACTTGTTCTGCTTTGCTACACATACTTTACATCCTCTAGATTAAAAATAAATCCATTTCCAGTCTTGGAATTTTTTTTTACCTTAATGTTAAATCCTGAGAAGCAAAGAACAAAACATCTATCAACTTTACTACAACATTGGGCTAACAACCAAACTATTTAAAATGGTTTTATTTAAAAAAAATTCAACAAGTCATTAGATATATCCAAAGAGGAATGGGCTGCCTTATGCAGTAATCATTCCCCAATACTGGAGGAATCCAGGCAGATGTTTTATAACCATTTTGGAGGGATGCTGTGTAGATTTTTATTCAAGCATGGATTGGGCAAGATTGCCACTAAAGTGCTTTCCAACCTTGAGATTCTCTGATCCAGTGTTCTATATGCCTTGCTGTCTCTCCTCCTTTTCAAAAGTACAGTCTCAACTATTGAGGTACCATTAAATCATTAGTGGCTCCATAAATGAAAAGTTTGTCATTTTCATAACTTAGAATTTCATAGTCCTATGCTATAACGCTTTCCATTACATTATCTTTTATTTTTGTAAAGTTTCCCATCCTATCCAAAATAACTCTGAAAAGATAGTCATATCCATTTTATGAGATAGCATGGAAAATCATACATGAAAACTACATCTAGCTGAGGAAATATGCCATTGTATTTGCCTCTACTCACCCTTTGTTTCCACATTCATGGCTTTCCTGCCTGACTATGACCAGATCAAGCTAGGTAAAGGGGAAAAAGAATCTAATTGGAACAGTGTTCCATTTTGGCTAAATGAGTTCCAGATAATCACTCACAAACTAAATATATATTAATTAATCCTAAATGACTTCTTCACTCTATATTGACAGTAGCAGTCCAACTCCCTCCTTCCTACTAAAAACAAAAGGTCAGGCTTGATGTCCACAAAGGTCAATTTATTATAGCTTTTTATCCCAGCCATTTAGCTCATAAAGATAGGTAAATGCCCAGAAAGGCCAAGTTAAGAGGAGTACAAATTTTTCATCCCAACTAGAGAAAATTTAATTTGCATACATAAATTAGTAGCAGTTCAATGGCAACATGGAGAAAGCACATTATTATCTTTACATTCTGAAATATCACTATTCTATCTTTCAATTCAGCTAAAACATCTAGTTTTTGAACTTTGTTTTATGAACCTTTTGGAGTGAAAGTTCACAAGTCCTTAGCACAACTTTTGGCAAATTGATTTAAGTTTCAACTTTGTGCAAACACAGAATAATTTAAATACATTTTGCATGTTGTTAAAATATTTTTTTAAGAGTAATAAGAATCAGTGTTTGTATCTCAGATTTTTTTTAAAACTGAAAGAAGATATGTATGAATGAACACAGCTTGCAGAGTACACTCTCTCACTCTCTTGGTCACCAATTTAAATATTTACTGAATACTAATATCCAGATTTAGGCATGTGTGATTTTATCCTAAAGGTCTAGGAATGAAATTAAAATTGAGCTTAGAATTAAACTAGAAGATTTTTTCTGTTGTTTTATTATTCTTCCTTGAATTTCTACCATCTATTTCGCTTACTGATTTTTCCTTTAGCTCTTACAAAATGATATCTTACAACAAACTTTAAATTAAAAGTGTATTCATGCATGTAGTATGGAGATATGAATTTCTGGTGATGTAAGCATGAAAGATAATATATTCTGAGATCTTTGTGGAAGAAAAAATTCAGGGTGTAAGACTGGATCCAATGCATTATACCAACTAATTTACCCAAACTTTTTTTCTTGACTTTTTCAGTAAAAAGAAAGGAGGAATTAATAATCTCACAGGTTTAGATTAAAAGGAATTAGCATTGTTATTATTGAAATTATTTTGTAAGTGACTTCATAAAAGTAATTCTAAACCTACTTAAAATAAGTTTAAAATACTTGCAACATCTCACTAAATGTAATTCTTCTGGACTGTGTTTCTTCCTCCACTGATACACTACCATGCATTGGGTTTTATGTTTATACCTCCAGATACTCATATCTCCATGTAGCGTGTTTGACACAGTGAAATTCCCCACAATGTATTCCTATTAGGGAATTTCTTTTAAGAAAATGTAGTCATGAGACCTATGTGTGTTATCATTCAAATCTTTCAGAATCTGCACTGAGAAATCAACATGCATGAATGAATGAAGTCATGATTCTTCTTTGCTTACCAGTTTTAATTTACTGGGAAGAGCACAAGACTTGCTGTCCAGGGGGACAGGCCCATCTGACACTCATTATTTCCATAACTATGAGAAAGTCACTTAACTTCCTCAAATGTCATTTCCCCAATTTATAAAATTGAGATAATAAGACCAGTAGGACCTACCTCCCACTGTTGCTGTAATGATTAAATTAGAAAATACATGTAAAGCATTCTCTAGATTTAAAGTACGATGTAAACATGAGGCCTTATTATTATTAAACAATAGTGACAATGTTCATTTTCTTTATACTTGATAAAGAAAAATGAGTTCTAGACATAAAGACCGCAGTGTATCAAGAGTATATTTTCTAGGAATACATTATTTCTTATTGAATACTTTAAATGTTAAAGTCAACAATCCAGATTCACAATCCCGCCAGGGGAGGTGGGTCCTTTTCATTCTTTGAAAAGAGCAAATCAGTGACGGGTGTGGAAATAGAGAGAAGTGTGAAAGTGAGCTACCAGTATTGAAAGTAAAGTCCCTACTGCTGCAATGGAGATACAATTACTATTGATTGAGAAATGCTGGCTTAACATCACATAGCTCTTGAGTACATGTTGCAATGTAGCCTTTCGGTTGTACTCAGAGTTAACCACAGCTCACATTTTCTTTTGCTATTGGTTCATATTCAGACTATAGGATATGCTCTGGAATAATGTCCCTCAATTACCCAAAACATAAAAATATCAGCTCCAATTAAAGACTGACATTACTCAAAGAGAGGTAAACATTGAGTTTCAGATGAAAGCTCACTCAGAACTGTACTCTAAAATACACACACACACACACACACACACACACACACACACACATATGAAAAAAGAGAGTTTTGACTGGACTTCATTCTCACCAACTTTCATAACTGCTGGTTCCAATCCATTCAGACCACATGCCTAGTACTTTTCCTCTCACTTTCTTGTGTGCGTGTCCATTTGTTCATGTCACACTCTTGCTTCTTTGTGTTACTGTCTAGGATCCCCTACAAGTAGAAAAACTTTCTTCAAGGTCATGGAACCCCAAAATTAATTGATTTATTTCTCTCACACATCTATGAATAGTCTAGCTTTTAGGATTCTCAGTAATGCTACAAAGATCCTTCTTGATTGTATAGAGACCCTTATAAATCTTGTTGAGTCATAACAACCAGTAACTAAAATATATAAAAGAGACAAGATGAGACATTTAATTAAATGTTAACAATTAGTAAGTATAAAGATAAATGGGATGGGGGAGAGTACAGGAGAGATAAGGATGAAAACTAGGTGTTATTTCTGATGGTAGATATATTCTAATTTCACTTCAGGTAAGTTACATTTATTTTCAATTTCCACATTTACCAACCCTGAAATTGTTTACTGACTTTTCCTGCATTTATTTATTTCACTTACTTATATTTACTCACTCTCCTCTTACTTGCCAGTGTTTGCTGCTTCCTTTAAATAGGTTAAAAGATCTAAGATTTTATTCGGAATTCTCTTATGCATGCTAAATTTCCAAATTAAGGCCAAGAAACAACGGGTTTATTTTCATTTGATTTTCTAAATGAGTACATTTATTTCAAACTAATTAGTTTTGGATGTTGAGAAGATACTACTTTCAATTTCCACAGACTTTAACACCTACAAAAATATGGTAATTTTGCTTCATAAAAAGAGATGTTTTATTGAACAAGATAAGGACGAGGTTAAGTTTTCCACATACAGCATGGAAAGGTTTCAGGACATGAATGCTAAGGAGATTTTGCCTTCAGTATATGAAAGAGTCATGTCTAAATAGAATAATTTAATTCTGTATGGGCAACTAGGTGGTGCAGTGGTTAAAGTCCCAGACCTGGAGTCATAAAGACATTTTCCTGAGTTCAGCTATAGCCTCAGATATTTACTAGCTATGTGACTCTGCCCAAGTCACTTAACATTGTTTGCCTCAGTTCCTTATCTCTAAAATGAGCTGGAGAAGAAAATGGCAAACCACTCTAGTACCTGTGTCAAGAAAAATCTCAAATGGGATCACAAAGAGTTGGATATGACTGGACAATGACAACAATAGTTCTGTTTGATTCTATAAGACAGAATGAAGACACAAGGGTGGAAATTACAAGGGAACAGAATTTGGCTTAGCATCAGACTTTCCCAATAATTACAGCAATCCAAAAATTAGGAAAAATAATTCTTAGGAGGACGAAAGGAAAGAGCAGTCCAAAGAAAGCAAAATAGATGCTCAGGAAATTTGTTAATCAACTGAAATTTTTAATAGCCATGTACGGAAGATGAAAGCAAAGAATGGCAAGAAGGAGTAAATATAAAAGTGTCATACAGAACTGGATAGTGTCATGCCTATCAGATTTATGGATGACATAAATATTGGAAGCATAATATAAATCAAGTTGTTGTAAAACAAGTCATTAGTTTTAGTTGACACCAATTTCAATATGAGTGACGTTGTAGTATAGCTAGCAATTCAATTCAATACATATTAATTAACAAACAAGCTAATGAAATTTATAGGTTTCATGAAGAAAGGTAGAGTGTTTACATTGAGATTACAATCTTGTTATAGTTGATCTCGACGAGATTGCATATAGAGTTTTACATTCAGTTGTAGACGTAGTATTTTAGGGAAGTTATTGATAAGCTGGAGTGTAATAAATTTGTCAACAAGTAATTATTAAGACTTATTCTGTAGCAGGCACTTTTTGAGGTGCTAAGGCTACAAATAGAAAGAATTAAACACCTCTATGCTAAAGGAGCTTACATTCTAACGGAGGACACAACAATCATATTTATAAACACATATACAATAAATATAAGAGGAATAAATACAAATACATACAGAGTAGCTAAATTCAAGATGGTTTGGAAGGCAGGATACAAGAAGATGAATGTATTAAAGAAAGTTTAATGCAGAAGATGTTGCCTGACCTACATGTTAAAGGACAAGATGGACTCTATGAGGTGAGTAGGGAGTACATTTCAGGCATCTTGCATAGTAAATGTACAAGTAATGGCATTCTCTGTGTAAGGAGCTGAAAGATGAGACTGTTTACATTGCAAAGGATATGCAGAATGAGAAGGAATATATATTATGGTTGAAAAATATAATGGGACCAAGTTGTGAAAGGCTTAGAAAAATAAACAAGGAGATTTATATCTTATTCTATAATCAATTTATTTATTTAGAATTCAGTCTACTCATTGAAAGGACAGATATTGAAACTAAAGCTTAAATACTTTGGCCACATAATCAGAAGACAGGACTGATTGGAAAAGACCTTAATATTGGGAAATATTGAAGGCAAAAGAAGAAACGAATGACATAAAACTAGATGGATAAATAATTTCACAAAATCAAGAAACATATGTTTGAACAAATCTTAAAAAATAGAGTATAGAAGAGATTGGTCTACTGTTGTCTATGGAGTCATAAAGAGTTGGACATGACTAAAAGAATTAGCAGAATTTATTGGGTAGAGAAATGGTATAATCAGATAACTTCAGCAGCAGTGGGTTGAGTTAGGGAAACCAATTAAGGATACTACAATAATTGGGCAGCTACGTGGCACAGTGGATGGAGCACCAGCTATGGAGTCAGGAGGACATAAGTTCAAATCTGGCCTCAGACATGTAACACTTTCTAGATGTGTGACTCAGTGCAAATCACTTAACCCCAATTGTCTCACCAAAAAAAAAAAAAGAATATTACAATAATCTAGATAAGAGGTGATAAGAACCTGAACCAATATATTAACTTTATGAGTAGGGAGAAGGGGTTAGATGTGAAATATGTTGTAGTGGTAGAAATAGCAAGATCTGACAACTGGTTGCGGGTATGACAGAGTGAGGAGTAGAGGAAAACGTCAATTTCATAACTGTGATACTAGAAAAATAGTAGTACCTTTGAAAAAAATGGGGAATTTTTAAGCAAGGTGCATTTGGGGAGAAAGATGATTAATTATTTTTGGATATGTTGAGTTGGAAATGATTTAGGGACATCCAGTTTAAATATACAATAGGTAACTGGTACTTTCAATGGAGAAATTATATATTGATCTGGAAGAAATAAGCATAGATATAATAACTAAGCTTATGAGAGCTGATAAGTTCACCAAGACAAAGAATGTGAAGAGAGAAGAGTAAGATGCTAAAGATAGAGCTTTGAGTTCCATTCAGAGGCTATGATCTGCATGATGAATGACCAAAAGTGACTAAGGAGTGCTTAGATAGCTTGGAGGAGAACCAGGAGAGAGTAGTTTGAGAAAAGCCAAGGAAGAGAGAGTATTGATGAGAGAGTAGTCAGCTGGGTGGAATGTAATAGATAGGAGAAATGAAAAAAGGTCATCTGATTTGGCAGTTTAGAGATCAATGATAACTTTGAAGAGAGCTATTTTTTGTTGAGTAATGTGTTAAGAAGCTAGATTACAAAAGCTTGTGGAAGTAGAGACAACTTGTAGATTGTTTTTTTTTATTTTATATTTGTTGTTGTTTTCTATGAGTTTGGTTAAGAGAAGAAATATATGACAATAAGCTGGGGATGAAAGAGTGTAGGGGGATATTTTAGAGGGAAATATTCAACAAATATAGGATAGACTAGATCAGGGGCATAAAATTCAAATAGGAAAAGTGTGCATATTAAATTAGAAAACCACAAATTAGTACTACTTATGCTTCATTTTATTTATTTTTTATTAAACATTTTCCAATTACATTTTAATTTGGCTTGGGCCTGCACCACTGCTCTGGCCTCTTTGCTAGACTCTGAAAACCCTTCTAACCTTGATTGGCTGTGCATTGGGTTAGGAACGGAATGAGAATCCAAAAAAAATTCAACAGCATAAAACTGCTGGTTCTAAAATGAAATTAAGTAGGATTAATACACAATTACACACATGAATTCAAAGAACCAAATTCAAAAGTATAATTTGGAAGGTACAAGATAAATAACAGGGAAACTGAAAATACACCCTGACAAAAATTACCCAACTTTTGTTTGAAGACTTCAAATGAACAGAACTCCATAGTCTCTATGGTTCTCTGCTCAGAGGAACATTTTAGCCAAGTTCAGGGGATATTTGTCCCCAGAGTTAGCTATCAGGTAAGACTTTATATATTATATGTTCATATGTCCTCCCACCTCACATACAAATAGTATGTTCCAATTTTTAGTGTGGTTTTAAGCATTAATATCTGAAAATTGCAGGATGACTTATGAGGCATCTTGCGATATGTACATACATGTATGTGTACACAATATATACACATGCATAAATATGTAAGGTATATATTTATGTGTATACATGCATACATACAACATGAACTCATTGCTCATTAAACCTCATTCTAAATCATGGAATAGTTGTCATTTTCATGAAGGACTTTAGTGTTAATCCAAACAAGACCAAAAATCAGAAATCCTTGATATTTTTAATGTAGCACAATCAATAAGGGTACTGAAGAGTTAAGGTGTCTTCCATAAACTGAAAACAGAATATTCTATTTATATCACTGTGTGAAGGATGGAGAGAAGAAGAGAGGACAAATGTCAAGGTTTTACTTCTGTCATCTTACACAGGATTCTTTCAAATGTGCCATACTAATCTTAATTTCACAATTATTTTAATCATTTCTAAAATTAAGAATTAAGATTAAGAATGTATAGCCAAATTAAAAAAACATATAAATTTAATAAACTCAAAGTAAGATGTCTTACTTAAAGTAAATAGATATGCATTTTTATCCAAAAAAGTCTAAAAATAGGATAATTACACCCTGATCTATAATCTATCTCTCTACTCTTTGATATTCTTTAAACACTAGTTGTTTAATAATTAATTATTCATGTTTTTAGGTTGGCTGGTGGTTTAGTCCTAGCCTCCTGAAAATTAAACAGTGTGATGTGGTATGGAAACATTTTTTAAAATAAAATATAGATTCCAAAGCATTAATCAGTTGAAGATTCAATATTCTTTTTTGCTTGTTTGTTTCACATTATTCATTCCTCTTGTTTTTCTTTCCTGATTTATATATGACCATCATAGCACATATTTATATATAAGATTTGAGCAGTTTACATATATATTATATATATTTACATATATATATTATGTCTTTGGATACTTGCAACAATTCTACTAAGTGTCTGTCTATATGTATATATGTGTACATACATGTACATATGCATGTGTTTGTGTGTGTGTGTAGAGGTATGTAGGAAGAACAATACCTCTGGTGCTCTTGTCAGGGCTGCTTTCCACCTCTGCTGTCCACTTGATTTATCCAACACTCACCAACAGCTCCAAGAAGCTGTATCATGTATAGTGGCCACACCCCAGTAAACTATATAGACAGATGAGCCAAACCAGGTTGAGGATAACCAACAGATCTCAAAGACATTGGTGAGTTGGAGGGGAGGTATCTACTCCAAGCATATGAAGACTCCAGCCCCCACCATCCTAACCCTTGCAGAAGGGGTGGATGAAAACAATTTGTTTCAATAGCTATGAAGGTAGCTGAAGCAGGCTCTGTGGAGCACAGCCTATTAGACACTGAAGATACTAAGCACATCCTGACCATCCCAAACCATCACCAGTCATCTTGACTTTTGTCTTGCCATTGGACTTCAATGACTCTGGAAGACAGAGAGAGACCAATAACTTTGTATAACTCTGCCTCACTTAAATCCAATTTATGTGAGTTAAAAGACATCAACCATATCATTTTACTATTTTTTACCTACATCAAAGTCCAGTGATGGCAAGTGTAGATACATTGTGAAATGTAGTCACAACCATGCACATAGGTGGCCTAGACCATAGGGTCATCTTCCCACTGTACTGAAGGAGCAATACGATTTGGCAACCCCCTGTATGTCTGAGCAGCCTTTTTAAAGGACCACACTGCTCACCTCCTGACACGAGGATGAGGCTAAGGAAAGTATGTTAAAAATTGTCTGCTTCATCTAACCTGGCCTCCTTACCATGGCAGGTGGGAATCTCTCACCCTGTGGTCAAAACACACACACACACACACACACACACACACACACACACACACACAAAACACACACAAACTTTTGTGAATATGATTCCACTTACCATTGGTTCATTGAATGCACACTTGTGAACAACAAGAAATTCAGTAGACCTGAAAGATGAACAGCTCTCGTCATGAGAGGACTCAGAAGATATCTCCTACAAACAGCAGCCTTGAGTGAAACAAAGCTGGCAAATGAAGGCTACCTTAGTGAAGTCAGAGCTGGGGATGTTTTTGTTTTTGTTTTTTTCATGGAGTGGTCACTGTGCTGGGGGTGCCATAAAGGTGATGTAGGCTTTGTAATAAATACTAATCTAATCCAAAAAAATTGTATGCCTCCCAAAAGGAGTGAATGATAGGCTCATGACAATGTGATTGCTATTTGCAGGAAAACATCATGTACCATCATAAGTGCATATGCTAGCACCATGATGAACCTTGATGAAGTCAAAGCAAATTTTTATGAAGATCTGGAGATCCTCATGCTAACCATGCCAAAAGAGGATAAGCTTACAATTCTGTGTGATTTTAACATCAGAATAGGCACATTGTATCAGACATGGCAGGGAGGAATGAAGTCAGAAACAGCAACAGCAATGGTAACTTACTACTGAAGAGTTTTGCATCTCATGACCTTCTCATAACCAACACTGGCTTGGCTTCCTCTTACCTAAATGCAATAAAACTTCATGGATATACTGTTGCAATAAATATTGACATTTATTAATCTATGTCATTGTAAGGAGAAGAGAAAGACAGGATGTGAGAGTGATGTGTGATGTACAGTGTTGGATTGATCATAGACTTATGCTCTCCAAGCTAAATATTTGCATTCAACAAAAGTGGTGGACTTAAGGCAAGATGACCACCAGAAGATTCAATGCCAACAGTTTAGAGTGCTTCTCCAAAAGTGAACAGTTCATTGTTAACTTGGAAAGAAAGCTAAACCAACACACCATTAGTAAGAGTGAGCAGAAAAGGAAAGGACAACTTTCAGATATTTGGTGTATAGCATTGCATTTACTCCTCTGGGCCAGAACACATTCAAACTTAAGATTGTTTTGGTGGAAATGATTCATATTAGAAGTTGCTAAAATGAAAAAATGAAGACTCCACTGCGCTTATCAACAGGATAGTTCATTTGTCTCTAAAAAGGCAGCATTTAACTTTATCAAAAGTAAAGTACAATTGAAGCTTAGAGATTCTTGGCTCAGTAAGAAGGCAGATGAAATTCAGTTTTACACTGATAATAACAATTCAAAAGGCTTTTATGATGCCCTGAAGACTATTTATGGGCCAATGACCTATGGTGTATCACAACTATTCAATGTTGATGGAGCCACATTGAGTAGTTCTAAGAACATGATCCTGTTGAGAGGCTGAACACTCCCATAGTGTTCTCAATCGACTCTAATCAATCAATGCTGAAGCCATTGACTGTGTACCTGAAGTTCAAGTCAATCCCTCTCTAGTCAAACTGAAGAAGAGATTTTAAATGATGTTAATCTCCTCTCCTATAGCAAAACTTTTGGTGTTGATTCAATTCCAGCTGAGATTTATAAAGCAAGGGAATTCACTGTTCATACAAGAGGTGAATGAAAGCTTCCAGGTGGCAAGAGGAGGTTATCCCCTAGGAGTTCAAGGATGTCTCTATAAAGGAAAAGGAAATAGGTTATTCTGTTACAATCACAGGGGGCTTCTCTCTCTTAGTCATTGCTGACAAGATTCTTGCCAGAGTCCTCCTTAATAGGCTGATCCTTCACCTGGAAGAAGGTCATCTACTCAAGAACCATCAGGCTTCTGAAAGGGTTGAAGAATGGTTGATATGATGTCTTCTGCCCAACAACTCCAGGAGAAATGCCAGGAGCAAAACAGAGGTCTGTACACAACATTCATCTATTTGAGCAAGGCCTTTGATACTGTCAGTCATGAGGGTTTGTGGCAATATTTGGTTACCCAGAGAAGTTCATCAGTATTTTATGTCTGTTTCATAACAACATGGTTGCCTGGGTTCTAGATAATGCATGATGTTCTTGCACTTTCCCAGTCACCAATGGCATGAAGCAGAGCTGTGTGCTTGCTCCCTTTCTATTCAGCATATGTTTTCAACAATGTTCTCTGATACCTTCAATGAGGAAAAAAATGGTATCAAGGTCAGCTACCACACTGATGGTAAACTATTTAACTTGAAAAGGCTACAAGCCAAGACTAAAATGAAAGGAGAGTTGGTGCATGATTTTTTGTTTACTTGTGATATTGCACTCAAGGTACCCTCTAAGGCTGAGATGCAACAAAGTATGAATTGATTCTCTACTGCCAAGAAAACATATATTCCTTACCAGCCAGAACTGTGTCATCCACACATGGAAACATCAGTTACAGCAAATGGAGAAATTTGGAATGCTATGGATAAGGTCTCTGGAAGTATACCTTCCAGAGATGTACACATGGGAGATGAGGCTGACACACGCATTGCCAGAGCTAGCTCAGTATTTGGGAGGCTCTGAAAGAAAGTGTGGGAGAGAAGAGGTATTGAGGAGCCTATCAAGCTGAAGGTCTATAGAGCTGTTGTGCTGATCTCATTGCTGTATGCCTGTGAAACCTGGACAGTCTACCAGTGTCATGCAAGGAAACTGAATCTCTTCCATTTGAATTGTCTTAGAAACATTCTGAAGCTTACTTGGCAAGATAAGATACAAGACACTGAGGTCCTTTGTGAATTTGAATTGTCAGGCATTCAAATTCTACTGCTGAAAGTACAATTTTGATGGGTTGGTTATGTTTGAATGCCAAATATATATCTGCATAAAAAAATATTTTATGGAGAACTCGCACAAGGTAAGTGCTCATATGGAAGTCAGAGGAAGCAATACATGAACACTATGAAAGTCTTTCTGAATAACTTTGGCACCTATTGTGAGACACAGGAGACACTGGCAACACTGGCATAGGACTGCCCAGCATGGCATACCCACATTAAAGAATGCTATGGTCTATGAGCAAAGCTAAATTGCAATAATTCAAAGGAAATATAAGATGCCCACATTTAGAACCATCTCCACTCCAAATGTTCATATGAACTATTTGCACCTCATTTGTGGGAAAGCCTTCCCAAAATCATATTGGTCTGATCAGTCATACTTGGATATACCACACCTTGCCTCTGACATGGTGATGTCATTTTAGTCCTCTTCGAACAAAGGACAATAACCATCCTCTACACTACACTGCCTATGTAGACAGAATTTTTTTTTTAAATTAAGTGTAGGTGAAAAATGGTGCTGTACATGTATATGTAAAATAATGAATGTGTTCCATTTATGTCAAGTAAAAAGATCATGAAATATAAGAAATTAATTGATTTGTATAATCCATCACAATATATTTCAGACTATTCATTAGTAATATAGTCAACTCAAAATAATGGTTCTTGAATACTAGCACTAACTACTTGATGCGAACACCTGTGAAGGAGACAAGATGCTTTCTAGTATAAAGAGTTTATATAAGACTTCCTCTTCAAGAATTCCTAATTTGTACTCTTGAATATTCTTTGATAGATTACTAATTGACAGGATGTTCAAATGAAGTACTATCTGTTTTACGAGAGCAACTTAAAACACGAATGATTTCCTTAGGTGGTTGTGGTTGTTTATTATTTAGCAAGCTTAGAGAACTTACTCAACACTATAGGAAATGCAGAAGAGACACAGTGTCTACTCTAAAAGCAAACAACCCAACCTGTATGAAATTAATGCTACTCAAAACACAGAAAGCCATTAGAAAATGGTTTGGTTTGGTGACCTCAAAGGTTTTATTCTAATATAATTCATTTGAATGGAAAAAATGACACGTATAAATATATGCAACATATGAATGTATACATACATATGTGTATACTCACATACATATATACAGATATTTAGGTATATGTATGGGTATATATGACTATGGAGATTGTATATAGTAGTATATATACTACAGTGAAAGTATGAGTAGCTGAATATGACAGAAAAGTGATACACTGACCAGGGTGATTTTGAAATATTCCACGGGCTTAAAGTTTGCTACAAAGTACCTGTGCAATGCTTTTCCACATACCTAGAATACATTCTTTCCTCATTCTTTCCTGCTAGAATCTCTAGTATCCTTCATATTTAAGTCAAGTACCTCTTTCTTGAGAGAAGGGACTGATTTTTCACTCTCTTTTCTTTGTTTCCCCAGTTCTTAATACAGTGCTTGGTACAGAGTAGGTGTTTAATAAATATTCATTGACTGACTGACTTCTCACAAGAAGACATTGCCATATTCTCCACCACTTGTGCCTCTCTACACAAAATAGTATTAATAATTAATCATAAATAGTATTTATTAGAAATAATAACTGTATACTTTTTATATCAACCTATTTATGCACATGGCATTCCATTCAATGGAACATATGTTCTTTATCATAGTTTAGTTTACACATGATTTTTTTATATATCTGTAACTTTCACAACATGTCTCCCTCTCCCCTCACTTCTTAGCTGGCAACTTGGTCTTGTATTTTACAGAAAAAAAAATTGAGACTATTTGCCATGAACTCCCTCTTCTCTCTTCCTCATTTCTTATCACTTTGGTGCCTTCTGCCACTTTCTCCTCTTTCATCTCTGTTTCACATGATGAAGTGACCTTACTCCATACCAAGGCTACCCCTCTATTTGTTCAAGTAATCCTATTCCATCTCATCTCCCCCAACATATCCTCGCCTCCCTGTTATCCCCACTCTCACTTATTTTCCATTTTCCCCTCTCTATTGGATCCAACTGTCTACAAAAGTGCCCATGTCTTCCCTACCTTGAAAAAACAAACAAAAAAATTCACTTGATCTTTTCATCCCTGCTATCGTCCTTTTTCTCTTCTGACCTTTGTAGCTAAATTTCTTTTAAAGGCTGACCACAATAGGTGCCTCCACTTTCTCTCCTCTCACTCTCCTCCTAATCCCTTACAGTCTGGCTTCTGATCTTACCATTCCACTGAAATAGTTCTCTCCAAAGTTACTAATGATCTTGTTGTTAAATCTAACAGCCTTTTCTCAATCCCCATTCTCCTTGACCTCTCTGCAGCCTTTGACAGTGTGGATCACTCTCTTGTCCTTGCTATTCTCTTCTCCCTAGGTTTTTGGAACATCACTCTCTTTTGGTTTTCCTCCTACCTATTTGACTACCCTTTCTCTCTCTTCTTTGCTGCATCTTTCTTTAGATTATGCCCTCTGAACATAAGTGTCCTTCTAGGTTCTGTCTTCTGCCCTAGGTTCTCTTCTTTTTCTATACTACTTTACTTGATGATCTCAGTAGGTCCCATGAAATTAATTATCTTCTTCATGCTGATGATTCTCAAATCTACCTCTCCTTCCCCAATCTCTTTCTTGACCTCCAATCTCATGTATCTATCTGCTTTTCAGACATCTCAAACTGGTGTTTAGCAGATATCTGAAATTCAGTATGTTCAAAATATAACTCACTGTCTTTTCCCCTAAACCTTTATCCCCTTCTTTCTTTACTCTTATTGTAGAGGGTAACCATCTTTCTAGTCTCTCAGGCTTGTGATCTAATAGTCATTCTATATTCCTCACTATTTCTCACCTCACCATATCAAGCTGTTTCCAATGCCTGAGGATTTCACCTTTACATCTTTCTAATTATGCCCTGTTTTCTACTCTGACACTGTCACCATAATAGTGCAGGCATTTATTAGCTCATGCTTAGATTATTATAATAACCTACTGGTGGGTCTGCCTGCCTCAAGTCTTTCCCCACTTCAGTCCCTAGGTAAGTCACTTAACCCTGTTTCTCTCACTTTTGTCATCTATAAAATGAGTTAGAGATGGAAATGGCAAACCACTCCAGTATCTTTGCCAAGAAAACCACAAATAGGGTCGTGAAGATTCAAATATGACTGAAATGACTGAACAATAATGAATCACAAAGTCAAACACGACTGAAAAATAACTGAACAACAACTATATCATATTTTTGCCATTTTCTCCCTTCCTTATTGAAATACCCTAGTTCAGCTTTTATTCTGGGTATATCTTTCAACTTCTACTGTGACAATTAGACAGTAGCAAGATCTTGGTTGAGACCTTGTTTGCTAGGGTAGATATTCATTTGGCAGGATCACATTGAGCAGAATGAATTCACCCGTTGGGTTGGTCAGAACTCACAATCATTTTAGGATCCTTCCTTACAATAAGCCTGAGGGCTGTAGCATTTGGCATTGCAAGGAAGGCTGCTTGCCTGAGCAACAGTACAAGAGCTCACAGGAAGTTGTTTATCAGCATTTACAATACTGGTCACCAGTTCACTGCAGATCTAATTAACCCTATACCCTTGAGGAAACTGGTATGCTATTTGACTGAGATTCTTCCACATAGCCTTAGTGAGACTTTTGCTTCATCATGCTTGAAGATGTTTTGTTTTAATGATTTTACCTCATTTTAATTATTTATATATGTTTTTAATTATGTTTATATACTCAGAAGCCTTATAGCAAATGGCACTTAAAAATACTTTAAAAAGTAACAGTGGATTTTATGTACCATCTTTTGACATTTAAGCTTTTAAATCAGAAATAGGTTAATAGATGAAGCTGGAAGTAGGAAACATATGCCTCCAGGGTGCTATCCAGATCTTTCCAAGGCAGAGATACTTTTATTATGTTGTATTTTATTCAATTTAATCTCTGGAATCTCATGAAATTTCACAATATGGCTTGGACTTTAAATTCACTGTCAGATGTCTCCAATCTTGGAAAAATGTTCCCAATATCTAATTAACTCAAACCTTCTCCTCTTCAATTGTATCCTCAATTGTAATTACAAGTGCATGTCTCCACATTTTTAATTAGTCCTGGTATTTAATATTTATTAAGAGTGTACAGGATAGCTGACAATGTTCTCAACTCCTAAGGATGTATGAGAGTTTTAGCAAGAAAGTCACTGGCTCCATTTCCAAGTTAAGTTAGCCACATATGTTGTAAAAGTGAATCAATATGGAGTCAAGGATTTGACATATCTTTTTTTTTCACCAAACATGATAAATGAGAAAGAGAGGCAATATGTTCACTCAATTGGTCAACTAGCATTTATTAAGCATGTTCTATGTGCCAGGTAAGACCTGTGCTAAGTGCTAAGGGCACAAAGAAAGGCAAAAAGCATTGCCTGTTATTAGAAAACTCACAGTCTAATGGAGGAGACAAAATTAAAACAACTATGTATAAACAAGAGACATAGAGGATAAATTGGAGATATTCAACAGAGGAAAAGAACTAGCACTAAGTGGCATCAGGAAGGGCTTTCCATAGAAAGTAGGATTGTAGCTGGAACTTGAAGGAAACCAGATAATCCAGGTGGTGAAAAAGAGGAGAGAGAGAATTCCAGGTATGGAGAAGAGTCTATGGAAAACGTCTGGAATCAGAAGATGGAGTGCCTTGTTCAAGGAATAGAAGAGTCTAGGGTCACTGTATCAAAGTGACAAAGAAGGGAGGAGAAGAGGAAGTACAGGAAAGATTGGAAAGGTAGGGAAGTTGTAGAGGGTGGGGAGAGGAAATAATGTAAAAATATTGGAAAGGTAGGAGGGGAGAAAGTTATGAAAGGTCTTGAATGCCAAAAAGAAAATTTTATATGTCCATTTAATTCAAGCTTTCATTTGACACAAGACAACTGAGGTCCAGGGTCTGTAGACTGACCAAGTAAGGTTTTAAAATCAATTGATAGAAAATAATTCCCAAATAAGGGACTTGACTTAAAAAGTCTTCAAGTGTAGCAGTATACAAGCCCCAGAGGAACTAAGCTGAGAAAAGTCTTTTAAGGAATCAACAATCCAGACACTTGTTTGTGATGCTCCACTCTCCCATTTCATTAGTCTGGTCTTCTCTTTCCTCTTATTCCTTCCCTTTTGGGGAGATAGTTTATAGAGTCATATTCTCATAGAGGTTTCTATTGACCTTTGACTTTTTAAATCATTTAACACAACCCCCTTTGTTGACATCTTGATGTTTTAACAAAGTTTTGGTTTTGTTTCTACTTCCATTATATAATAAAATCGCACAAGACCAACAAAACAAAACAAAACAGGGCAAGAAAAAAAAAGTTGGTGAAGGTTGAATAAGTAGGGTAGATTGAGACTTTGCTCTGAGTTAGCTGAAACAAAATGACAAAACTAAGAGAAGTATTTGGGCTGTTAAAATAAACACCCTAGTTTGTTTTAAAACAAGAGTTAAACAGAAAGTTTAGTAAGAGATTACCCTTCAGGAAGTGGGTTTAAAAGAAGTCTAGCTGTGACCTAACCAAGAACATCTAGAGTGGAAGAAATATCTCCTTCCTGATATTTAACTGATGTTCTTTTTTGTTATGATTATTAATGTAATATATGCTAAATAAATCCAGAGTTATGCATTAATCCCTTCAAGTCTAATTCAGATGTTTGGATTTACTCTAAACAAATCTGAATCATGTGTATAAACGGCATCTCAAAAAATAAAAGAAAGAAAGAAAAACCTGGGCAATTTGAGCTAGGACACTAAAGTTTGTTTGTTTTCTATATATTTGTATACTTGCCACATGCATATGTTGACATACATTGTCTATCTAGCTATTCACTTGCTTGTCTTTATTCTAGATTCATGTGATTTTTCTTTGTTGACATTTATAAATAATGTTTATTTATAGATTTTGGATAATTTATATGTAATATAATATATATATATGTATATATGTAATCAATACTAATCATCCAAACTTTTTCTCTAGTCACTATATCAGTATAGTAAGGGACTAAATTTGTTAGGATTTTATTAAATTCTTTATACTCGAAATCAACAGAATTAATCTCAAAATATATTAGTTTAGAAAATTATGTAAAATAGAAGTTTTTCATTCACTGAACCATATTCATTGTATGCACACTAGAGAAAACTTAAGTGTCCTTCCAAGAAAAGAAAAAAAACTCTCAACTATAAAGAAATATCCATTTTCAATCCTTCTTTGAACAAATAATCAAAGCATATCAATAATATGCATTTTACATGAAAGGATACAGAATATTAAAACATACTAATGATTTCAAATATTCTGATTGATTCCAGAGATACATATTCTATAAAAGAGATTAATTCTACATTTAACAAAACCATCTTATTTTCCTTAACAACAAGGATATTTGATATCTTTGTGTAGCTATTTTCCAGAAAATAAAAATTAGGAATATCAATAATAACATAAAAATGATAAAACTTTATTAAGTGATGTTTGATTTTTAACTACTTTTTTTTCATCTTCAGACATATCTATTTGATATGGTGGCACAGTGAATAGAGTGCTAGGCCTGGAGTCAGGAAGACTCATCTTCCTGAGCTCGTCTGACTTCATACACTTACCAGCTTTGTAACCCTGGGCAAGTCACTTACCTCTTTGCCTCATTTCCTCATCTGTAAAGTAAGCTGGAGAAGGAAATGGCAAACCACTCCAGTATCTTTGCCCAGAAAACCCCAACTGTGGTTTTGAAGTGTTAGACAGTACTGAAAAATAACTGAACAACACCAACTGTGTGCGTGTGTGTGTGTGTGTGTGTGTGTGTGTGTGTGTGTGGTGTGTTGATTGTTCTTTCTTGTTTTTTTGGAATCTGTTTTTGAAGTTTATGCTGGATTTTAAATATATTAAAAAATTTACTTTTAATTGTTTCAGTTATATGATAAAAGTGTGGTTTAGTAGAAAAACTAAGGGATTTGGCACTAGATGATCTTGGTTATAGTCTCAGTCTTAATATTTGCAACTTGTGTGACCTTGGGCCGATAAAATCACCCTTTTGTCTTCATTTTCCTTGAATATTTAGTTCAACTAGATCAATCAATCTAAAAGCATTTTAAAATGTCTATATAACCCCTGGTTCAAAGGCTAATTGTCTATGACTTCTCATTCAGTGGAGAGTAATTAATTCCTCAATACTCCTGTGCCTGTGTGAATGAAAGTTGAGAAGAAACAGCCTGGTCTTCTGGCTTCAGGCTTTAAGAAAGAAGATGTACTATTTCAGAATCACTTGAGAGAGAAAGACTCTGGAAAAAATTTCCACCTAGAAATATTAGCACTACTCTCATAACTGCAAATCAGAAGGCCAGGATGTCTCTTTTCTCCAGTCCTCAAAACTCTGTCCCTCACACAGGCCTGGAAGAATTCAGTAATTAGTCAATCTCCACCAAGGAGGAGAATCTTTTGCAAATAACCTTTGAGTCTGCTACAGGATAGGTACTGGGAATAGAAGGAAAAAAAATGAAACTAAGCCTGCTTTCAAGAAGTGAAAGATTTATGATCATTTCCAGATTGAATATTATGAATTTATAATTCTAAGAGAAAAATAAATTTATTTTTTATACTGCAAATATTTCACTTAACTATGGCACTAGAAGATTGAATCATGGTTATTTCAAATTATTTAAATGAAAGGGAAATTTCTAAAACATAACTTGTTTCACTATAATCATTTTTGTTTATTTTTATTTCTTTTATACTTATTGTAGTGTCACAGTGGGTACACTTAGAATGGAGAACCACCAGGTTAAAAAAAATACTGTCTCATAGTCATTAGCTTATAATTCTGGTTAAATCACTTAACCTACATATTCTTCAGTTTCCACATATTTAAGAAGTAGATGGTATTAGTATATGCATATACTATTGATTTTTTTCTTTTTTTGTTACTCTTCATTCTTGAAGAGGACCAAAATGACATCATTATGTTGAGGTCAAAGTACAGTGTGTCTGACTATGGCTGATCACACCAATAAGAGCTCAGAAGATTCTACCACAGGTCAGTCACAAATTGTCCATATGAACTGTTGGAGTGCAGTGAGTGCACAACCACCTGCAAACAAAAAGTCAAGCACCAGCTGTCCCTCCACTTAAGTCTTGCCTTGTAGCCTTTTCCAGTTAAATAGTTTACCATCCATTCAGCAGCTGACCTTTATGCCATGTCCTCATTGAAGGTGTTTGATGACATTGCTGAAAACACTATGCTAAAAAATGTGAGAACAAGCACACAGCACTAATTCACTCCATCAGTGACTGAGAAAGCACAAAAACATCATCAATTATCCATATCCAGGGTAGTATATAGACTTTTTACCAATACTAGCTATGTGACACTGAGCATCACTTTTCTAAGCAACTCTTTGAGATTTTAAGTCTCAGAGAAGGCACCATCTTGCACTGGTAGAAATATTCTCATCTTGAATCCCCCTCTCTCAATGAAATCACCATTCAAGTTTTGATCTTTATCTCTGTCTCTCTCTGTCTCTGTCTCTGTCCCTCTCTGTGTGTGTGTCTCCCCTCTCTTCCTCCCTTACTCTCTTTCTTTGTAGAAAGAAATATAGATTTATTTCCAGATACATACATATCTCTATCGAGTCATGGACCATCAGTAGTACTCCGAACATGTGGCACTTCCTTATGATAGATTTTGAAATAGAAACACGTATAAAACTTGTTTCTATAAGAACACACACAGATATATATATATATATATATATATAAACACATAGATGTATGTATAGAGAGATTAATTATAGTAAAAATAAAAGTTCCTTTTCATTGTCACTGAAAATCTGTAACAAGAAGTATCATATTATTTATTTTAAATTTTGAGGCAGAAGACTTCTGATACTTGTTGCTTAGTGGAAGTGACTGGGAAGTGTTTCTGGGAAAGTCAGAATGATATGTAATGGAGGTTCTTTGGAGACTTTTAAGCACATGTAGACTAGCTATTATAACCACAAATTAGAAAATAGCTTCTTTGATTGACTTCAGTTGCGAAACTAGAAATAAGGATGCTTTCAAAATGCCTTATTCAGCCTCATACTATTTTCACTCTCCTGATGGACCATTGTTTTGGTTGGATTCCTCTAACTACAACCAGGGAGAGATAGTATTGTAAAAGGAGAAGCCTTAGTTCCTCTCCCTCTGAAACTGTGGATTTTTCAATACATGCCTGACTTAGTGTTTGGTCCTTTTTTGTTTTTCAAATTAGGTGGAAAGTATTATGGAATCTATGACATTGTGAGTTTGAAAGGTCAAAAAATCTAGGTATCCAGATGTGACAAGAGTTTGGGAGTTGAGTCCATTTATCAAGGATTGAGAAGCAAACTTTGGGACCTAGCCAAGAAGAAACTGAGATCAATGTTCATCTGACAGGACAGGACATGACATGAGCTTGGTGGGTCCAATGTTGTGAAGAAATTGTGCTTAATCTCAACCCACTCTCCTCAGATCCTGATGTGATATAGAGAGAGGGTATCTCTAGGCTTTTTAGGTTGGGGAGGTGTAAATATTTTCACTTTTGTTCTTGCTAACCCGTGCTAAATATTTAAATGGAACTGTTTTGCTAATCAATGATACCTAACAATAGAGAGAATTCACCTGAATTAGAGACTCTAATCAATGTCTTTAGAGAATAACATTGGAACTCCTCAGGCAAGGAATACTCTAGAATCAAGATTCAGAGAGCAGCCTAATTCTGCTATAATGATCCTAAATTATATTTGTTATGCAGACACTCCAAAAAATTGCCACAGGCACAGCAGAAAAAAAGATGGATTCTATATGAAACTTAATTTCTATTCATTTTAACAAAGGATGTAATAAACTATGTGTTGTATTCAAAATTCACCTGCTCTCTTCCTGCTTCTGAATTTCCTGTGTTCTTTTTTGGTCACTAAATATATAATATTAAACATGTATATATATAATATTAATTTATATATAGTTGATATTTTATATTAAATATTATGCTATATAGAATAGGCAAAGTTTAGACAGTCTATAAACATTAACCTAATCATTCTCTAATGTGAGATCTTTGTTTGATTATTAATGAACATTCTACTAGAGAAGCTGAATCATAATAATCTAGACGCACTATCTGTACAGTTAATCTAAAGCCAAAAGAAAGCTATAGCTCAATGGAAACATAATTCACAAGTTCACTGAGTAGAGAGAAAAAATGGATTTGGCAGAGTTGATTTTTATTATACATCCAAAGACAGTAAGAAGCATATTTATAGGATAATCAGTAACCATGTCTTGCAGTGTTCATAATAAGTATCTTCCAAATGAAGCATATATATATATACAAGATTCTGAAAAATTTTCTCTTCTAGCATTTATCAAAACTGAATATTTTTCATTATCTAAAATACTAAGTTTGCTATCACTTGCATCATGACAATCTTCAGAAAAGTTGTCATTAATCTGAAGAATTATGTAACAATGATCATTATGGCTCTTGGGTATAGTACTTAACCGAGGTTATTTAGCAGATAGGATCACAGATTTAGAGCTGGAAGATAATGTATGGATCAGAGAGTGTAATCCTCTTATTTTATATATGAGGAAGCTAGAGTCTAAATATGTAACATTACTTGGCCAAAGTCATACATATGGGGGTCATCAGATCATAGATTTAGAGGTGGAAGGAAAGTCAGAAGTCATCTAAATTCAAATCCCACATTTTCTAGGTGAGGAAACTGAAGCTCAGTATGGTTTGTGACTTGTCCAAGGTCACACAAGTAATTAATATCAGTCACATAATTGAATTTAGACCTTCTGACTCCACTAGAAGTACTCTTTTACCTTTCTTATAGTGTCTTTTTATTGCAAACTGAATACAGCAAAATTAAAATAGGTAAATTATTTTGACTAACCCCTCCTTTACTCTAAGATCAAGTATTTGCTGATTGATAACTCACTAGAGATGATGGATAAGTCACAATAGAAACATATACTACAACATGACACCTTCTTGTAAGTGGAATGCATAATTTTGTAAACATGGCATTTGATGCTAAGTAACATTTGGGACTTATGAACTACACTTAAATACTCTTAACTTATAAACAAATACTCCATAATATGCAGAGATGTAAGAAAAGTGGAGGCACAAAATTAAGTTGTTTTCAATGTGAAGGAATATAAAACTGTAGCATCATTATATCTTGATTTATTATAACTCAATATACAAATGGTGTACTCAAAGTTCTATTAAAAGTCACAACTGCAGCAAGACTATTTGAAGCACTGTCATTTAATTAACAATGACTACATAATACATTGGCCTAGGCATTGATAATACAAAGGTGAAATTAAAAAAAAAACATCTCTTTTGGGGGGCATCTTCTGGGCATGTCAAATAATACTGCATAGTATAGTAAAAAAAGAAGAAAAACAGACTGACTTTAGAGTTCTAGGACTCATTTCCAGAATTCTTTCAGTTACTTATTATCTCTATAACCTTGGTTAAGCCACCTAAACTCCTAGGTTCTCAGTTTCCTCATCTGTAGAATGAGGAAGGTAAATTAGATGGCCTCTGTACACTCTTCTAGGTTAAGATCTATGATCCTATGATGGAATAAATATTTTTGACATGAAGCAAAATATAGATATTCCAAAGAAGAATCCAGAGAAAATGACATGAGAAATTTGAAAACGGCAACAATATTTTAACTGCCCCCTATTTTTATGGGGGTCATTAAAAAAGGTTTTTTATCAGCTTTTTTATTTGATGGTCTTCTCTGTCATGTTAGGGCAAGCTGTGCTTTGGAAATTTTAAGAGGGTGGGACAGGAGTATTGACTCCTTGTTCCTCCAAGGAGAGAACTTGACCTTTAGAGTAGAGGACCTTTCCTTAAAGAAAAAGGAAAACAAATAAACAGCAACAACAATCTGTGACACTTTGTCTCTGTACTAGTATAAAGACTCATTAACAAGCAACCCTGAGAGAGAAAAAATGGAATTTCCTACTAATCCGACCTTTCAGTTTCAAATCCTTATTACATCTTCAGCAATCAGGAAACACAATTCTTTTAGTTTATACATGAAATGATTTAAAAAGAAGAAGAATGCATCTCCCTGGCATTTCAATCTTATAATTTAGTAAACCTTTGTCAAGAACAGATGTGTGTGTGTGTGTGTGTGTGTGTGTGTGTGTGTGTGTGTTCTTGTGTGTCTATTTGAATGATGACAGGAGGCAGGAAACGTTTTTGTATAAAGAGCAACAATGTTGCTCTGTAATTAACTGTGTAACCTTTGGTACAGCTGTGAGTCTCAGTTCTGTCATCAGTAAGAGAAGCAAGCTGGACTAGATGCTCTTTCTAACTTGAAAGTCTATGTTGCCCCAAATAATGTATTTGTTATTATTATTTTTTCTCTTGTGCCTACTGCCCTCCAATTTTGCCTATTTTACATATCATGAAGAGGGTCATGAGCTATCCTCACTAAACAGTTATGAATATAATTCCCTTTCCCCTAAACATTGTAATATAACACAGGAGAACAAATTATTTCCTATGTTTGACTTTTAGTTCTTTACAATTCACATTTAATGAGAACCATGCAATCCCCCAGTCTCCAGAAGCAGAGCCAGGCTAACTAAATTTACTGACTAAGCAAGGCTGTAATGATAATGTTCATTCTGCATGAAATGCAGAATTATGGACTTTATTTTTCAAATAAGATGCTTTTCATGCTATTATTGCATTTTCCAATCTGAATAATCTCAGAAAAGGCTAATCCCAATAGGACAAAAAATGTCTGTATGTAGCAATTCATTTGGACAGCCATTCTCCTTTTTTTTTGTTTTCACTATTAGTCCAGGTATATATGAATAAGAATTTTCTTTTCAATTCAATTGAATAAGCATTAATTAATTTTCTCCTATATTCTAATCATTATGATAGGTACCAGGAACACAAAGACAAAAAATAAAATTATCCCAGCCCTCAAGGACCTTGTATTCCATTAATCTCTTAATTAAATAGATGTTTGTTGATAACTTTAATTTTACATCATTTACATCCTACTTATACATTTCCTTGCCAATAAATCATCTCTTTAAAAACTAAGTTTTTTTGTGAAAAAAAAAGAGCAAGCAAGAGGAAAAGTAAGTAAAACCCGTTGATATATTCCATTGGCTTCTATAATATTATCACACTCCTGTAATTTAAAGTTTATATTTCCAAAGGAAAGTACTCATTACCTTTTCTTCTAAGATTCACCAGGCCTGAGATGAGGCAGGTGAAATATTTCCATATTCAGAGTTAGAAAGAGATGTTTAGCTTTAAATTTACCAAAATGAAGTTCATACTAGAAAATCAAGAAAAAGAAAAATCTTGACTGATGAATGCTGAAGAATAGACTCCACAATTAATGGAAAGTAGTTTTTACAGGTCTGTTTAAAATGATATCCATGATCATAATACAAAGTCCATGAATGCATTATCTTGTTTTTAAGGTCTAGTGGCATTTCCTGTTCTTTTAAAAAAGAGCAAGTGACTCTTTTATTCTAGGGCTCTTATTGTAATTTAAGTTTCTATAGATTTCACGAGCCAAGTTTTGTTTTTTTTTTCCCCTTGTATGCCTTAAGTTTAAAAGACACTGATTTAATTTCATTCCTACAGACACACAACAGGGTTTCAAAAAGATGGTCCTGACATGTAGTCCAAGAGAGACAGTCACAGCCTCTCTTTAACAGTTAGTCTAGTTTCCTTATTAATTTTTTACTTAGACTTTAAGGCAATTGAAGTATATCTTCTAGTAATCCCTCATAACATTCAAAATGCAAAATCTCTTTCATTAATTTATAAGTTCTGAACATCTGTTCCAGTTTATTAAAAACCTGGAAAAACATCTTTTCCCATAAGTTTTTGATAGCCTCTCAGTATGAATACCCTGAATGAATACCTTATACTTTTAAATAAACAACAATCTTTCTGGTTATACAATTTATTAATAGTGTAACAATCTCTGCAAAGACATAGACAAATATTTCAATAATTTATCAGCTGTGAGAAAAAGCTCAGTTATAGTCAGTCAACAAGCATTTATTAAGATCTTACCATGTACCAAGAGTTGTAGCATTGTAGAAGGAAAACCTTAAGGAAGTCTAGAGTATAATGAGAACTCTATTGACTATAACTACAGACTTCTTTACAGGCTCTAGAGCAATAATCTCATCATTTAAGTCTTTCAGGATGACCATCAAAATCTTTGACTTAGAGGAAATGTGCACACTATCTCTTCTTCATGAGATGGGTTCAATTTAGTTCTCTAAAAGTATCTTTGCACACTTTTTCTCCTTGAGGAAGACTCATTTGTTCTCTCAGGAAAGATGTTCTTGTTTCCTCTCTGTTCCTTAGAATCACTCTCCAGGAGGATGGACACACACACACACACACACACACACACACACACACACACACGCACACACACATGAATGCATAAAGAAAAATAACAAATTTTATAATAATCCAACCATATTTTGGATCCATTTCTCCCCTCCCCTCACTCCAACTTTCAATATTATGTGTAACTCTAAAATTAGATGTACTAAAATGAAGATATTTAGGAAAAGTGGGAAATATGAAATTGCCATAGATAAATTGGAAATGTAATATGAAATATGAGTTACTAATACTTTATGATTCTTTTCCTAGACAGCTAGAGACTGCACATGCATTTCATAGGCCTTTATAAGACATGGCAAAATCTGAAAATTGCATGATATAAAAATCAATTGTTCCTTTGAATGTTTATTGCTTTGCAATTTTGTTATATAAATGAAGACAGATAAATAGATAGATGATAGATAGATTCCAATATGTGATAAATATATAATCAAGATATTAATAAGATAATTAATTTATAATTTATATAATTAATTTATAATTTATATTTATAATAATTAATAAGATAATTAATTTATATGCAATTTATATTATATTAATTATATAATAGATGTGAATATAGATGTTGTTTGTATGACTGTGTATATTATATATGTGACATATGCATGTGTGTGTTGATGAATTCCATTATGTAACGGATGTGTTTATTATATGTAATATAATATCTTATATTAATATATAGCATACAATAATATTACATGTATATAATTACATTATTAATATATCTACATATATGTTATATGTAATGGATATGTATATCTAATTGTGCATGTATATGTTATACATGCAATATATATATGTATGGATAAATAAATCATATTATAATATATATAGACATATAGGAATAGTACATATGCATGTATATTATTCATATATCTATATATGCATTATATATAATGTTTGTATGTGTGCGTATATTATATATTATACATGTGCTATATATGTGGATAGATAGATACATAGATAAGTAGATAGATATTCAATTTGAGATATTTCCATTGTGTAAACTCTTTCCAATGCAGATTAACAACTTCACTTCTAGTTTTAGTTGCCTTGGACACAGATGTTAAGTGACTTACATGGTTACATAGCTAAAACATGCTAGAGATAGGACTTAAATCAAGATTTTCTTCATTCTAACAGGCTGGCACTCTATTAACCAATGAAGCAACATTGAAGTGTCTTTTATGTTCTAGGTCTTGGGGATAAAAGTACAAAGAGAAGCAATCCCTACTCACATGGAGCTATCATTCTAATGGTAGGGGGGAGCAAATGCACACATATATGTATATGTAAGTATACATGTGTATATATGTACATACTTGTATGTATATACGCATATATACATAAATATACATAGATACATATATTCACGTATATCACAAATATTAAGCATATTAATACATGTCTATACAAAGACATTAAATACTCGGGTGTTTGTTGGGGAGAATGAAAAATTTGACGGTATTAGGAAAGGATTCTTATAGAAGGTAGTACTTGAGCTATATCTAAAATACATGGAAGGATTCTTAAAGAGAGGTAGGGCAGGAGTGCCCTCCAGGAATAAGAGTTAGACAGTATAAAGGCAGAAGTGGTATGAATGAATAACAAAGAGAAGGCCAATTCAGTGAAATTATGGAGTGACAAGAAGAAGTACTGTCAAATGAGGCTGGCAAGATAGATTTGGAACTGGTTTTGTGTGGCAGAGATGATAGGTTGCATGGAGCCTGCAAAACTCCTGAGTTTATCCTGAACTAGATTAAAAATTATAATTATGAAATTGAAAGAAAAATACACTAAAATTAGATAATGCTAGTTTGAGGTTTTCTAAATTTATATGCAACCCACAGGAATTCTTTTCTACTTGATTCTGATGCCACTGTCAAGAATTAAAGCAATAAGAGGAATTTATTTTTTTTTATTCTAGGGAAAATAAGAAGTCATTGGAGTTAAGTAAGTTGGGGATCATATTGTTAGATCTACTCTTGAAAAAAATTTAGGGTATAAGGTGAGATGGAGTGGGAACAGACTTGTGGCAGGGAGACTAGTTAGGAAGTTGTTGCAATAATTAAGATGAGAATGATAAGGGCCTGAATTAATGTAAATATATGAGTGAAGAGAAGGGTAGGATATGAGAGTTACTGTGAAACTATATATATTATACTGCCTTTTTTCCTTACTCCATGCAGTTTTACAATGTTATATCAATCAAAAATATGCTTTTGAAAGGTAACATCCTCCCTTTCCTGAAAAAGTTAATTTTGATGATGTTATATTTGAAGTTAGCATTAATATTTTATAAAATTGCATCTATATAAAATGCCAACCACCATACCCAATTAGACTTGGCCTTTGATATAGACTCACAATTTAATCCTACTTATTTTTTTCAGCTTTTATGGCAAAAAAAATAATGAAAAAACAAGGAAAAAAAAGCAAACAGTGGGTTTAGGTGGGTATGACTTCCTAGGTCTCCACTTGTGGTTCTTTCTATATAAACCAACGTCAAGTAGAAATTATTCAGTACCCTTGAACCTTTGAATTGCCAGGTTCGAAAGCTGTTGTTGATCAGATGACCTCAATCTCTACTCTTTACTGGACTGTGTAGATAATAGACAGGAATGACAAGGTAGGAAAAAGAAAACAAGCAATTAAAAAACAAATTAATGGTTTTCATATTTTTATAGAGATAACCTCAGATAACAGGAGACATGGCCTATTATGTTATTGAAAACCTTCTCATTACTGTTTGCAAATCCCGAAGGAACAACAGCCTATGTTTCTTCTTGGTCTAGACTGAGAAGGCCACCTTCATAGAAACTGACGATTTTTACATTTTTTTCCCTTTGAAACATGTGATCTTCCAAAACTACTAATTCTGTCTAACCTCAAACAATCTCTTACACGGGGGGAAATGAGAAGAGTAGGACAAGACAAGCCTTGCAACATAGGAAATGTCCTATATCCTTTTCCATTCAGGTTGCAGTCTAATAGGCGGAATATGGAGTAGACATTTTCTAATAATTCTGTCAGACCATCTCTTGTAGGACAGGATGCTTTGACTGTTTGGTGTGAAACGTTAGATATTGTTCACAGAAGCAGCTGTAACTACTCTATTTGACAAATGGTAAGATGAGTGTGTGCTTCTCATACCTAACACTCAGGCCTTAATGTGTTTTCAAAACTCAAGTTTCTGCTATGACCATAACAATTCAGTTCAATACAAGCTTTCATTAGTAGATACACTCTCTGTCTCTCTGTCTCTTTTTGTCTCTCTCTGCCTCTGTCTCTCTTTCTCCTCTCTTCCTTTCTTTCTCTTTCTCTCTTTCCATATATATGTCTGTGCACATGGGTGTACATGCACGCAGATAGCTAAATTAGGACAATTTTATTCTTCTCCTGGAATACTTTTTTTTCTTTTCCTTAGCTTTAGATCTATTTATCTAAATTCTTCTCATCATCAAGATCTAACCAGCAGTCTTGACAGGCAGGATCATAAAATTTAAAGCTAGACCTAGTAATTCAACCATGTCATTCTCCCATTTTTTTTAAGTCTTCAGTGTCTCCATATGGGATAAAATTCAGACTAACTAATATTTAACACTCTACACAATTTGACTCCTCTCGAGCTTTCTAGATATATTACACATCAATACTCTGAACAAAGTGTACATTCAGGTCAGCTAGCCTTTCTTTATGCCATTCTGTACTTTGTCTTCAACATCTAGAGTAATGAGGAAATAATAGTAAAAGTTAAATAATTATATGACTCTGAAAAAGTAATTTAACCTTTCAGTTTAGGCAAGTCTCTAAGATTATAAATTTCAGGGTAGTTACCAACCTGCAATAGTAGAGGAGTTTTCCTCACTATGGAATTCCTTATACTATTGAAATAACAGGTCCCTTTGCCATTTATGAATACCAAATGCAGTCAGTGAAATAGGTCTGTGAGATTCAAAGCAAACCTAAAGCCAGGTAGTCTGAGTTCAAATCTCTCCTCTGACATGAGCTATGTGAAAAATAGCAAGTCACTTGAGACTAATATATCCTTTTACTATATATTATATGTTATGGTATTATGTATTATATCATAATAGAATAATTATGATTATATTATAATTATACTATAATATAGAAATATATAATATATAATGTTATATCATAATACACATTATATATCCATTATTATATATCCATTATTACAATTTTATTTATTAATTTTAAGTCAGTTTTTAAAACTTTGAGTTCTAGATTCTCTCCCTCTCTCCTACTCCTCCCTCACCCATTGAGAAGGCAAGCAATATGACATCAATTATACATGTGAAGTTATGCCAAACATTTCAAAATTCACCATGTCACAAAAAATCTGGAAAAATAAAGAAAGTTTAAAAAGTATGCTTCCATCTCAGAGTTCATCAGTTCTCTCTTTAGAACAGAATAGCATTTTTCATCGTGAGTTCTTTGGAACTGGGAATAATATATCCTTATAGATACATACATTTAGTTTGGGGAGAGGTTAAACAATTTGCCCATGATAATATGGTTGAAGAAGACTGAGACTTAAAAAAAAAAAGATGTAAATGTTTGCACAATGAGAATTAGTTTAACTAGTATTAACCAATATATATTCTATTAGTTTTCTATATCATGTATCATTTCTTTTAAATAGCAAATATAAGCATGCTATAAGAATATCAATACATTCATTTTGGAGAAAAAAATAACATGAGCAAATCATATGAATTATTCTTTCATAATTTATACCAATCAGACACATTCCATAAAATAAAAACATATCATTCAGTTGTATAGAGTTTATTCATTTTGGAACAAATTCTTCCTTTAAATACTCAAATGCCTATCTTGTTGAAGATAATGGGATTTGTTCCTGGATAATGAAAGCCAGAACATGGTTTTATACAAATTATAAAACTTCTATCAAGCTAGAATAATATATCCTTATTAATGAGTGTGTGCATGTGTATGGTAAAGATAATTATATTTTGTGAAATATCTTTTGTTCTAATTTCTCAAAAAGTTGTGCAAAGATACGTTTTTTCATTTATATCCACATATGTACAGTATAAGCAAATGTAAAATATCTAAGCAATAATTACTGCCATTATTCCTATACCATCTGCCGTTTTCATTTACCATTCATTTAAGCTAATCACTTATAATTGTTTCCAAGATTTCTGGTGCATGTGAAGTTAAATTATCAAAGCAAAACTAGTGGGAGGTAGAATATTGCCAACATTGAATAATGGAGAGAAAATCTCTCCAATACCACTACCTTCAATAACTCTTTATGCAGTAAGTTTGAATAGTCTGAAAATGAGATGAGCTCTCTAGTCAAGTACTGAGGTCCTCATGTTCAAAGGTATTCAAGCAAAAACAGGATGACTAATTAGATATGGTATAAAAGAAATTTTTGACTGAGTAAGGGGAGTAGTTTATAAAACCTAAGATTCCTTCTGACTCCAACATTCTAAGATTCTGCTAATTTTCTTTGCAGAAATGGGAGTAAGGGTCCCACTAAACAAAATGGAGAGCATGGGACCATTTACACCATAATACATCTGTTTGGCAAAATATTCCTCACTCTTTTCAATTTGCCTTTACATTATATTGTGGATAGGACCTCTGAGGATAAATTTGAGCAGCAGGAATGGTACCAGGTTTTATTCATTAAGATGAGAGGTAGTGGCAGATCTATCTGCACCTGATTGAGCATCTGATGGAATGCTAAATAATTATTATTACCAATATGTCAGCTGACATTCTTTTCTTCTTTTTGATTTTTTTTCTTATTAATCAAGCATCAACACTTTAAAATGTTTCTTATATGCTCAGAACTGTTGTATTATCATCTATTGCCTCTCCTTAGTGTTCCTACATTATCTCCCTTTACTTACTGTAATTTACCTTACTTCTTTACCCTGTATACAGGCAGGGTTCAGGATTGGTTCTACTGTGGAGTGCTCCATGGGTTATACAACACGAATTGAAGCATAGAATAATTAGAAATGAAAGAAGAAAGTCACAGCCTCCAGTACTTTCCTATTCAAATTAAGGACCAAAAATTGCATTCAATAAGCCAGCATCGATATATGATGTACCTCACATGTATATAGCTCACATGTATATAGCATTTTAAAGTTTGCAAAAGACTTTGTACACATTATCTCATGAAACCCTCACAGCAACCTTATGATACAGGTGGTATTGTTTTCATCCTTATTTATTCACTGGTTAACTGAGGCACACCAAAGTAAAGTGACTTTCTCAGTTTCAAAGAACTAGCAAGTGTCGTAAGAGTAATGCAAACATATTTTCCTGACTCTAAGTTTAGTTTATTTTTTCTTATTCATGATGAATCATGATCTCTAAGCTAAGCAGAAAAATGAAAATTAAAACACTGTCCTGAGCAGAAGCAGGATTAATATCAGCATCTAGAAGAGAGTCGCAAATCAGAGAGTCTTAAGAATAATTTTATGCATTGGACCTTTAACTTAGAATCTGAAAATTCAGAAAATAATTACCTTAATAAAAATGTGCAATGTGACCATCAGGCAAGAGCAATTCACAAGAAGATTTCATGGCAATCTTTAAAACTCTCTTATAAGTCCTAGAGTGGTTCTTATATATACTCTTCCAAAAGGGCTCACAGTTGGGTATCAAGTAAACCTATATTTGAACAAAATTAACTAACTTCTTTTGATCTATTCTACAATACCCTGGCTCCAAGCATTCTAAGTTGGTAGCATGGGAATGCTAAGGTTAGACCTGAGCTGCCTCAGGTCTACTAGCATCTTGGTAGGGATAGTCTGTGGTTAGTCTATAGAAATTCAATACTGGGTTGAATAGGAGTATGAATTCAAGATTTTCCACACTCCACTTTCTATGGTTATTCATGTACTCTTAAAATAGCTAAATAGACTTGTCCCTGTATTCTATTTCCCTTTATAATTGCTGTCCATGGATGTATTCTGAAGTTACTAATGATATTGTACTTCACAGCAAAAGACTTAAGACTTAATCTAACATAGAAAACACCTAAAATTTTTTATTTATCTCAACATTTTGCTCCATATATTCTAGGAAAGTGCTATATGTTCATATCAATGTTCTCTTTCCTTGATCCCAATTTAATATTACTTTATAACACTAAACTCAAAATAAATGTTAAATTTCAGTGTGCTCCATTAGGTCACAGCCTTATAATTCAGCCAGAGTTCAACCACCAGTTAAGTAACAAAGTATGGAATTCACATCAGTGAATACAAAAATGCCAAAACTTGAAGGATGTGTTCTTTTCTTTCTTCAATTGTAATATTTACATGTTCAACAATCAACAAAGTTCCAGGGAAGAGCGTTAGGGTTCACTGTTAGGTTCGGTGCCCCTATCTCTGTCAGTTTTGTCTTTCAGAAAAGACATAAAGGAAAGAAGAAGAAAAGTTATATTTATGTCAGTGACAGTGAAGCAACACATGCATACCTGCATCCTATTCTAGACCAATTTTTTTGCCATCAAACTAATTCTGCCACATCTTTGTCCTGCTGCCAACAACTATAGTCCCAGATATATAGGTTCCCAAAGTGAGTGATACCACACCCTGGGGGGTGCTGGAATGATGTGGGGGAGTGATATTAACCTCAAGAGCAGTTGGGGGGCATAGAATAAAAATAAGAGGGCAGTAGAAGCATAAGGAAAGAAAAGAAGAGAAAAAACATTTGAAAAAATGTTCCTACATGTTTCATTTGTTGTCTAACAGAGTTAAAGTCATAGTGACTACATTATTTTCCAAATAAACACACAAAATGCAAGTTATAACCGATCAGTGATTAAGTCCACTGGCCAGTCTTAATATTCAAGTGTTGGCAGGCAAGTGCATTGTGCATTGTGGGGAAGTCCAGCATATATCTTCAGGAATATGTGCATGTAATGACTTGTTCATGATATAATGCTATCCAGTTATATGACCCAATATTGCATCATCAAAATTTCAATGTAGGAAAAATCCCACAAATTTATAATAAATTACTAAATTTAAGATGTGTCATTTAAAAATATTTTATATTTTTGAAATGATGCAAATTTAAAAAAAATTAGAGGATTAAAGAAAAAAAGATTTCCAGGGGTGTGCTGAGTATTTTTTTTTTTTTTTGAGAAAGATGCAGTAAGCCACATTAGTTTGGAAACCACTGTCCTAGAAGAAGCATCTAATTATTTCAAAACCATGTTTTTCCTTTAGTTTAGGAGTATGGAATTGCTTGCGGAAATGTCTTATCCTAAAAACATTTTATTTGTGTAATAATGATCTGCAAATGTTTGTATATAGTACAATTAAAAAAAACAACTGTGTGATTCTTTATACACTCTGCCACTTTTTATTTCACAATGATTGAGGATGCATAAGAGAGCTTCCCATGACTAAGAATATATATATATATGTATTTTATTTTTTGTTTGCTTTATTTAACATCTTGAAAAAAAAGCAAAAAAAAAAAACCAAACACCAAAGGTTCATTACTAATGGGCAAATATTGTTATGATGAAGATCTCTAGACCTTGGCATGCTGACACTCAAAACAAGAGGTATGAAAAACTTTCAAAAGCAGGAATAGAAACTATAAATACCTGAAGATGTTAAAGCTTACAAAAAATTCATACATGCAAATTAAGACAATACTGAGTTATATAACTCTCATAATGCTGGAAATGATGAGATGGCTCAATTTTGGATTAACTGGAAGAATGTAGACAAACTGATTCACTGCTATTCAGTTGTAAATGTCTTCTACTGTTCTTGAAAAAATTCAGAATTATACAAAAAGTTACAAAATTGGTTTTAGTCTTTTCCCTAGAGATTTCATTATTTGAATTATATTACAAGTAAGTTATTGATATTGTAAAAGACTCAAATGTGTAGATTATAGCACTATTTGTGATGATAAGAAATTAGAAATAAACTAATAATTGAGAATATTTGAATATGATGTACAAGTATCATGGATTTTTACTTCACTTTATTTCATAACAAACATGAAGACCTGAGAGAAACTGTCTTCAGGGAATTTACTCTGTGTGTGTGGAGAACAAAGGAAGGAAAAGGAAAAGAGAGAAGGGGAGGGAAAAAAAAAAACAGAGGAAGATCTTCATTCAGTCCATCAAGTGAATATTCCAAAGATAACTTACAATTGACATGGATTAGAATTTCAGAGTCTTGAAAGCTTGGAAAAATTGTGGCACATATTAGTAGAGGCAGTACCTTCACTTGGTTATAGAAAGCTAGATAGATAGGTAAATGAATGTAGAGATAAATTTAGATATAGATAGTATACATATACATATATGCATATGTACATACATATATTCACAAATGCAAAACTGATCAAAAAGGAAAACATTGAACACAAGATAATAAAAAATGATGGCTATTTCATCAAGTAGCTGGCATAGGTTACTATTCTCTTAATAAGGCAGTATGGTACAGTACAAATAGCACTGATTAAAAGTCAAAGTACATGGATTCTAATCCTAACTCTACTACCTACAGCCTCTGTGACACTAACTGGTCACTTCATTTCTATAGATTCCGGTTTCCTCATCTGAAAAATATGGAAGTTGAACTAGATGACTATTGAGGTACCTATCAGCTATAAATTCTTTGCTTTTATCTCCAGTAACTGCTTGATTTCAGGTTAGTCTTTCCTTTTATTCTAAGGAAAATCCTTAAACTTCCAATGAACAGATCCATTTGACCTTTCCAAGTTCCAGGGCCAAGCACTTAGAACTTTGGCAGTTTACAAACATTTCCCTTCCTGCTTCCTCCTACATGTTAGCACTCTGCCTGTCAAAGTACATTACCTCATCAACCAAAGCATCTCTCTGAAACTCCGTTCTGGTGAGCAGTTTGCCAAAAAGAGACAAGAAATCCTTGTCTCTCTCTATGCATGCATCTTATAAGCTCCACTTAAAGCTTCTCTCCTAACAAGCCATTATTATCACCTGTTCTGTCCTTGTGACTTAGGTTTCTATTGTAGAATAGTCTTACCTTGATTCCAATCTGTGCCTTCACACCTCAAGAAGTGGCTTTGACTACTAGATGGTCTGTAGCTTTCTGTATTTCTCTGGTGTGAGATTTAAAGCATCTCTCTACTTGGAAGTTATTTTTTGGGGGAAAAAGTGTTTTCCCAGAATCTTAAAATTATAACACAAAGGGTGACCACCCATTTTAACTCTTTGTAAAGTCGGGTATTGATGAATTGCTTTTTTGTGGTTGTTTTATCCCAAAGTTGCTACTACACAACAGTGTTATTGTTATTAATTGCAAAAGGTTTGTTTTTGTTTATTTTGAGGGTTTTTTTTGTGTGCTTGCTTGTTTTAGTTCATCAGAATAGTTCCTATCTTTTACCAAACCTGCAATAATCTCATTGAGATAATTTCACATGTACTCGATCATGTAGCCTTATATACAACAACATTGTCAGGAAACTTAGGCATGACACCTGTTAGGATGGAAGAACCATAGAAAATAAATGGTGATGTACTATCAAACAGAATATTAATTTGACTTCTCACTGAAAGCACTGAAAAAAGCTGCCTTTTTCTCTATGGAAACTGATCTCTCTCCTGACTTTTGGAATAAACAGATTCTCAGTACAGATTTCACAGCTGCCAGTTCATTAACCCACCTAAGTGTCCTGAGTTAATATAGACATGTGATTATTGGTACACCTGCTACCCACTTTCCAGATTTCAAAAGTACCCCTTTCTGTGCCACTAATTGACTTGATCATTACCTATGTGAACAGCAGGGATGGTTCTTGGGTTAGAGAATCTCAGGCATTTAGCTATCCAACAAAAAACACTATATAAGTATAGAGATACATACTCTGAATGCACAAAAGTCTGGGGATTTTCTTAGTCATTATGCTGCAAAAAGAGTTCTTTGGAAAGAAATTTTTAAAAGGTTTGAATATCGGATGAATTTTCCATAGCACAGTATCTAAATCTATATTTTTGTTTTAGGGATCTCCATCATGATTAGTAACAGTATCATATATATCAGGAAATGGGGTTTTGAAAATCATTTATTCCAACTCCTTCCCTTCAGTCAACATGTCATTCAAAATAGCCTAACAAAAGCAATCAACAGTTAACTACTCAGGGGAGGATTTTAAAGTTCCTGCAATTTCTCTTCTATTTCTTTTGCTGCCCACTTTGGGGGCATGTTGCTGCTTATAATTACCTGTATTCAATAGCCAAAAGCTTCTTTTCTCATGACCTGCAAGTGGATCTAGGTTCTGGAAAGCTATTCTGCAGAGAATAAGAAAGGCTAGGTGGTCTGTCCAACTGAAATGCATAGCATAAGTAGAAATATTTGCACCCAGTGAAAATGTCTTAATCCAAGCCAAGGGCAAGTGGTAGAAAAGATCCTAACTTGAGGAGGAGGAAAGGAGATCAACTTGTTTGGGAAAGCAGATAGTCAATATATCAATAGTCTGCTTCTAGACAGGGCAGGTAGGCAGCATAGTGGATAGAATGCCAGGCCTGGAGTCAGGAAAACTCATGTTCCTGAGATCAAATCTAGCCTCAGACACTTACTAGCTGTGTGACCCTAGCCAAGTCACTTAACCTGTTCGCCTTAGTTTCCTTATATATAAAATGAGTGGGAGAAGGAAATGGTGAACCACTCCAGCATCTTTGCCAAGAAAACCTCAAATGGGATCATGAAGAGTCAAATGCAACTGAACAATTACAGGGAGGCTACCGCTAGGACAGGAGGCAAGACATCTGTTAGCTTCTTATTGAAAGAGAATTCTGGATAACCAGATGCTAAAGTCAATAATTATTTAAACCTGGCATCCAAAAAGCCTTATTACAGGTGGTAGTTGTATTTGGAAAGGTAATTTATACAGCAAATAGTTAAATGCTTTTGAAAAAGAAGGCTGAGTCAGCATGAATGTAGTCATGATGGTGTGTGTATGTAAAAAGAGAGAGTCTGTACATTCACTGCCTTTATCTATCCTTCCCCATCATGTCACTTAGGAGATCAGAGAATAGCTTACTGGGGTGGCACTAGTGAAAAGGCCAGACCACACTCCTCATATTTCAAGTTTGATTATAGCTTCTGCATAGCTTTTGCACTTTCTCACATTTGTTCAAAGAACCCCATTTTACAAAATGAAGCTGGAGTGACAGTTCAGCCCCTCCTACATCAGGGAGGTCATTTCTGGCTTCTGTCACAACTCTGACTCATTTGGGCCTCCAGATCTGTTTTTTCACTAAAAGAGTAAAAGTGCTTTTAACGCCTTCTAAACTTTCTATACTAGGACAAAGGCCCATTTCCCTAGCTTTCAGTTTCTACTTTTAAAGGCTGTGAGTATGGGTTATTAATGGACTCTGTATTGGTAGATCATTCAAGCAATAAACATTTATTAAGTGCTACTATGTGCCAGGCTCTGTGATAACTGGTGGAGATACAAAGAATGTTAAAAGATATCCCCTGCCCTCACAGAGCTCACCACTAATGGGGGAGGCAACAAGCAAATAACTATGTACAAACAAGCCATATATAAGTGGTGGGAATGGGGTAGGGGACACAGATAATCAACTCTGAGAAAATAATAAAATTAAGGATTGGGAAAGGTTTCTTTTTGAAGGGATTTTAGTTGGGACTTGAAATAAGCCATGGAAGCCAGGAGTTAGAGATGAGGAGAGAAAACATTCCATTCTCTGGCATCAGGCAGGGAAAATGATCAGAGTTGGGAGATGGAGTGTTTAGTTCAAGGAGCAGCAAGAAGGCTAGTGTCATTGGCTCACAGAGTACAGGTGGGGTATAAAGTATAAGAAGACTGGAAAGGTGAGAGGGGCTGACTATGAAGGGTTTTGAATGTCAAACACTGAGCCACCTAGCTGCTCCCTGCAAAGGTGTAATTGACAGGACTTCACAAATGATTAGATACTGATGGATAGCCTGGGTGACTAGGAGGATGCTAGTGCCCTGAACAGTAATGGGAACTTTGGAAAGTAGGGGGAGCTTTTTTGGAGGGAAGATAGTTAATTTAGTTTTGGACATGCTGAGTTTAGAATATCTATAGGACATTCAGTTTGAGATGTCCAGTAGGAATTTGGAGATACACAACTGGAATTCAGCAGGGAAGTTCAGACTGAATAAGGAGGTTTGAGAATTATCATCATAAAGTGGATTATTGAATTAATGGGAACTAATGAAATCACCAAATGGTAATACAATGAGAGAACAAAAGGACCCAAGACAAAACCCTATAGACAATAGCAGTTAAAAGGAGATGGATAGTGTTAAAAGTTGTGGAAAGTTTAAGAAAGATAAGAATTTTTAAAAGGCCTATTTATCACCAGAAGGTTGGTTAATGGGTGACTATATATAAATATATGTATATGTGTGTATGTGTATATGTATATATCTGTTATATATATATATGTATACATACATACACACATATATATATATACAAGAACTCACAGATTATTTAAAATAATGAACTTGTTTCAATATGAGTAAAAAGTAGAAGATTCATATCACTTCATTTTTCTACTTGTTAGCAGATCTCATAAAATATTAATAGAGAAGGAGGTTACCTAAAGTTAGATTTTTAAAATATGATCTATGGTTTTCAATTTCTCATGATAGCACCTTCCCTGATTATCCCTGACAATCAAGGCTTCTAGCAAGAGGTTCTTTCCTTAGGAGACATGAGAATGAAGATAAATGAACTTGGCATTAGTTATATTATATGGTAACAGACTTATTCCCAGAATAAGCTGGCAAGGGGCTACTTGCAAGGATCATGCATTTAGGTTAACAATTCATGCTAAACACACTTGTTCTGAAGTTCAAGTATTTTCTCATATTGATCACTTGTTTGATTAAGTCAAGATTATTGAAATCCTACCATTTAAAAATATGACTGTTTTCATCACAATGAATGTCTTGTCAAAAACCCGTGGTCAGCTGAGTAGCTCTCATAGCGGTCAAGGTGAGAAATCAATGAACTTGATTTTTCTTAATATTTGGGTTCTTAAAGAATATGCATGAAATAGTCAGATAATGCATTGAAACCTTCAGTTTCTATCTTTAGCATTTTGTAGATATGAGTTTCTTTAGCTTTGACTCTTATCCTGAATCCTACTTTCAATCTCTGTCCAAAACTGATTAGATTAAACTCTGTGAGATTCTGTTAACAATACAATTCTTTATTTAATACAAAAGAAATCATGAATATGTAAAATATAGATTTGCCAGCATACTGAAACCTTAGGGAGTGAGGAGAGAATATGGAATTATCACAGTTATTTCCAAAACTATATACATATTTGTGTATGTGTGTGTATACGCACACATCACACAGACACATTGTCCTATATAAACCTTTGGACTTTGAGCTCCTAAATCACAAGTCTTTAGCGCTTGAGCTAAAGAACCCTTAAATATTTTATCTTCTCGAGGAGCCTGTGGCAGGTGGGTGTACACATACTACAGCCCACTTCCTTAGAGCAGGCTGGGACTTTAACAGGCCTTAAACTGGAAGCTAAAAAACTTGAGTACCCCTTGTTCACTCTTTCTCTTTTTAATTTCCCTCTTGTTAATTAAAATGATTTATATATTTGTCAGTAAGAGATAGTGATCAATTTGCTAGAACAGGGTATTGGATGTCAGTGTCCCAGAAACTTAATCTCTTATCTCACCATGTGGCAAGCCCGTGGTGGATAGAGGAATTGAGAAATCACTCTTGTAACTCAGTTTTTCCACTTGTTAGCTGTGATGATAATAGTTTTCTGTTGCCTGTCATATAGAATGACTATTTTTGCATTGTCAAAGTAGAATATAATAATATCTATTTTATGAAACCTAAAGAGGATCTTTGAGACTTTTCTTTTAGCACAAATATGATAATTTGCAAAAACCTTAAGTGATCTGTTTTTTTTTTCATACATTTTCCAGACTTTTTGTGATAACATACTTCACTTTTCTAGTGTTGCGTGATACAATTGTTACAAGAAATAAAATGCTTGGCCCTTAGAATAAAGATATTAGAAAACAAGGGTCCTTAGTCATCTTTATGCTAGAAATATCATATCAATGTCACCCTGGGAGTAAGCTTAAGAAATTGTAGGAACTTTTTTAACTTTACCATGTTTCCAACTTTCCCATAATAGATTTAAAGCTAAAAAGTGCCGTAAAGATCAAATTGTCCAACCAACTCGTTATAAAGATGAGGGAACTCAGTTAAAGAAAGGATACGTGACTTATTCAAAGTCACATGGGTAGTAATTACAAAAGCAGAATTTCAACTCCCAAGTCATTTGGTTATAAATTCATAGCTATTTACATTATAGCATATCGCCAATTAATACTTAGTAAATAATCATTTTAGTGTCACCCCACATACACTCAGACAAAGGATATAGGTAAAGCTGTCTAACCAAATTGACATTGTCTAACTGTTATCAAGGGAACAGATTTCTCAGTCATATTTAATTTGTTCACATGTAAAATATGTATATGATTGTGATATATATGTACATATGTGATTTAATAAACTAGAGTAACCCACAATAGTGACAAATTCATGAACCATATTTGAAGCTTAAATGAAAAAGATCAAATATATTCTTGATAGCAAAAATAACTATCCCTGTGTAGCAATAAACAATAAAAATACTTGATGTATATATAAGAAAAAAATATTTTTAAAATTATTTTTAAAAATTAAAATTATTTTTAAAATTAAAAATTCTATAGACATATAAAATTATATTTCTATCTATAGGGTTTATTTTTTTTTTGTTTTTGAAAACTAGAGAATATAGTTTTTTATTTTTCTTTAGTCAAAGGTTGCTATTTTCTCCTGTCCCTCTCTTCCCAGGGAAAACCCTTTCTACTATTCAGATTGAACTGTATAGAATTAAGATATAGACATACACAGAGACACACACACATTATATGTATATACATGTATGTATGTGTGTATATGTGTATATATACATGTGTGCATATATGTGCATATATATTTACCACATATATAGTTTACCACAAATCTTCAGAAGGTGTGAAAACACTGTACATAGGTTTAAAAACCCTTTCATCTCTTCTATGGATTTTGTAAGCATTTTCACCCCACTCTATCCCCACCTCTCCCACAGCCATAGATTTCAAACATCTGAATTTTATTTTATGTCAATTGGAAACATTAGGTTGATGTGGATTATACACTGGGGATCTGAATGGGGAAACTTGTTTATTTCATCCATATGGGTTCATTGTAGCTTCACCAGAAAATCCGGCTGAAAGGGTGCCTCTGTGACAGAGCAAATGGCATTATTTTTGTATTCTGCTCCAAAAGGGAAAACTAAAATTTCATCCCAGGGAGCATTTCATCTAACCAGATCATTTTTATGTTAATAGTATCTTGGCCACGTGGCTCTGTCTTGCATTGCTGAACTTAAAACTACTTATTACTGCACTCCCCTGGAAATCTAATTGAGTTTGAAATTTAGAATAGTCAACATCACCTGACAGCTTTCTCATTTCAAATGATCACAACTCCATAAAAATGTAAGAATCTATGACTTCTTTGTATTTGACTGGTACTGTTACTCTACCTTGATTCATATGGAGCCCTGTACTCTTGTTCCCCTACAGGATATGCTTCCATCACATTATAGAACCAGGCTAAACAAGTAGATATCTTTTTATGAAGTGCTTCCTAAGTTTCAATTGTGGTCATTTGTTACAAGGTGACATTGTCTCCAGTACATTGAGAATTATTAAAATCTCTACTCAAATGAGTCATCCTTGAACTTTAGCACAAATCTAGATCAATGGACTCCTGCAGACTAATGTATTTTTCCAATTTAATTCGCCTAGACATTAAGTTATTTGGAAAGCTCCAAAAAGATAATAATGTCTTGGAAGTTTCCTTTTGTGATATGGTTAAATGATTAAACTGGTTGATGTATCCTGTCTCTGAAGATGTTGACAATGTATGAAAATAAGAAGCTAATATCCAGACATCTTTGAGAGGAGAAATAAAAATGGTAGTGAATTTCAAGACATCTATAAATTATGGAATGAACCCATAAATGGCTGGCTCCTTGCAACTCCTCTGAGATGGAGTTGTTTTATGGGTCAAATCTGGAAATGTATAACTTGTAAGTTCTAAAAGGAATCATAATTTAGACTCAAGGATTTTTGTGAATTGCTTCATATGAATATTTTTTTAAAGAGCACAATTGGATTTTTCTATTAAAACTAATTGCTAACATGAAAGTAAATCAAAAGGAATTGTTGTATATATTTTTTAAAAAAGTGATAATATTCTCTGAATAGTGAATTGTGGTATATTTAGTCCTCTGCACCGGGCAGAATTTCTGTGTGGTAGGTTCAAACTCTAAAATAGGATCTAGAATTGAACATTAATGGCCTCCATGGCTCCATCCTCTTTTACATTATGTGAACTGTTGAGGGATATTATTATTTTATAGACCATTACAAACTCAGATTGTATATTAGTGTAGCACCTTATTAACAATTTTTAGGCAGATCATTTTAATCAGTCAGGATCACCAACTGCCTACTAGACATTTCGGACTGAATGCTCCATAAACATTTCAATTACAACAAAACAAAACAAAAAATATTTCAATTGCATCAAAACTTCTATTTTAAGCCAGTGTATAATTCTTCTTAGCAACTGAGATCAGAACCTTCCTGTCCTCCTCCACTCCTCACTCTCATACCTCATCTTCAATCAGTTACCAAATCTTTCCATTTCTCCCTCTCTTTGATTGATCCCCTTTTCACTCCTTAGGCAAACAGTATGCAAGTCCAGGTCCTAGTCACCTCTCACCTGATAATTTAATTGTTTTCTCTTTAGTCTCCCTTTCTCAAGTATCTCTCCTTTGTAATTCATCCTTTAGACACCAACCAAACTGATTGTCTTCCAACAATGTCATTGTTCCACACCATACACTCCAGTAACACTTTTTTACTTCCATGATAAAATATTAAGTCTTTTGTTTGTCATTTAAAACCCTTCAAAATCTGTCCCACCAAGCTTACTGTGGTCTAGCCAAATTTTCCTTCTTGCTATTCTGCATATACTACTCTCTATCTTAGGTGGCCTGTGCTTTTTTATTGGCTGTTCATCATGCCTATATTATACTCAATACTTACCTCCATTTCTTAGAATCCAAAGTTCCCTTCAAGGTATAACACAAATATCACCTTCTATGTGTAATCTTAGTCTTTCCTTTTTTCTTCCTCTAATACCACCCTACTCCAGTATCTTGTATCTATTTGAGTTTATTTGTATATATCTATATGCAGGTTCATATTGTTTCTCTGGACTAGAATATAAGCTACTGTTTTCTACCAGTTCCATTTAAAGACCATTAGCATTAATTAGATGTTTACAAAGGTATGTTTAATTCAAAGATACAGCAAGAAGAAGAGTACAAACATTTCCTCTAACACCTCAGAGACATAATATCTACAAATAATGCCTTGGTCTCTGGGCATAATGAACTCAGATTTATTGTAATTTCTGTGTTGCACCAACCAATTTTATAGCTGAATTCAACACTTCTCCCAAATGAGGCCTATTATCAACTTCGAGGGAGTTGGATTGCTCCTCAATCCTCTGGCATCAATGCTTGGTTGGCTGCAAAACCTGGCATGGACTAGATTCTGATATTCCTAGACTCTCTTCGCTTTCTGAAACTCACAAGTTCATAGCCTTCAACATGAACATGGTCTTCGTGTAACATGAGCAAATATACACCAATGAAGGTAAAGAACCAAGGCCCATATTCACAGGGCCACATATCAACCTAGGAGGCAGAGGAACCAAAATGTCACCCTCATAGCATTCATTATCTCTCAATAGATGTGGTTAACAAAGGAATTAAAACCAAAGAAAGAAATCCAACTAAAAGAGAGGGGAAAAGCATAGAGGAAACTAAAGCTTTCTGAGGCTGATCCAGTTACGTTTCTCAACTGCACCTAATAAAAGAGACTGCCATTCACTACATGATTTGCAGACCAGAGCCAGTTTCAGAATGTTTATAAATGCTCTTAAGTCTCTCCAAGTAACTTCCTTTACATATCATCACAAATCTCTCAATATTAGGCTCTTTATTCTCTTCTACAGGAGGAATTGCATAAGGCAAGATCTCTGATGCACTGTGATGCACTCCTATAGGGACTGGGCTTGTTGTCTTGTCTCCCATTACATGTCTATTCCTGTACTTAATATAATATCAAGTATATAGTAAGAGCTTAATAAATCCTTACTAGTTAACTGATTAAGTTTATCTGTAGGTACATAACTTCATTGAAGAATTGATGACAGAGAAAGAATATGACCTTTTGACACACAATTATTGTTTTATAGCATGACTCAAGCCAATTTTGGTGTATCCAAAGTAATACTTCAGTAGTAATACTTCAGACTCTCAATGGTGCTAACTTCCCCTCAATATATTTGATATGTGTGTATACATATATGTATATATGGGAGTGTGTACATAGATATATTTGCACACACACATATATGCATGTGCATATGTCTATGTGCACAAAGGAAATGCTTGTGTGTCTATATACTACAAGAGTCAAGAATACCTCTAAGAATACAAAAGTTCAAACAAAACAATATTCATATAAATTTATATATATATATATATGTATGTATGTATCTCTAGGCATTACCAGGCAGCATGCTTCATCTTTTTTTAATGAGTTACATGGAGAGAACAATAATTTGAGATTTCTTCTCTTGACTTTCCAAATTAATTTGTTCTCTTCTAACTAAATCAGTTTACTTCATAGTTCAAAGTGTTTTGAATGTCATAAAATAATCTGTCTTTTGTTCTTGCATATGGCCTCTATAAGTGGTATTTGAAAGGTTTCCAAAAAAAAAAAGTAATTTGAAAAAAAACTGTGTTAGTTTTTTTTATGTTCATTTTGGTAAATTTTGACAATGTAGTCTGCCTACAGTGTAACAAATAACATTCAAGAAGATCTGTCTCCCTCTTTTTTTTTTTACATGAAGTTACTCTACTCATTTCCAAATTCAACCTGATCATTGAATTACACGTTCAGTTATCTCCACTGTATATCTCCTGCCCTGCCTGGCCCCTCCCAGGATAACTCAAGCCTCCTCTCTCCTGTTTGGAGGCCTGGAAGACAGTGTACTAAACTCCTCCCACTGCCTTCCTTTCTAGAAGGCAGAAACTGGACTCTCAGATCACTCCACTTTGCTTCTGCTAGCCTAACTGGTTTCAACTCCACAGAATAAATTGACCTTCTGCTGGGTAGTTCCTGATCTTTCCCTGCCTAGCTTTCCTGCCTCCTTTTGTTTGCTGTTTCTGCCTTTAGATTGTAAACTCTTTGAGGGCAAATCATAGGTACTTACTAAATTTTTATTGGTTTAAATTGCTCATTTTTTGTCCAGCCAAGAAAAATTGAATCTACTTTAAAAAAATTCATACCATGACATAACTAGAGATTTTGAATGTACCACACCAAAATTTCAGCAAGGAACATATTGTTTTTTCTCCGATATAAAATTAAAAAAAAATTCCAAAATGCCTAAAATGTTGGAGGCTACTTAATCAGCATTTCTACTCATGGAAACCAGATAAGGAAAGAACCAAATTCTGAACCACCAAGGTGGCCATTTGTCAGACTTGGGCACCAGTCTATATTCATGCAATTTATGCAATTACTAATATCTTGTGCTGTATTTCTGAGCTATAAACTATTACTAATACAGCTCCCACCCCATATCTTATGAAGAGTTGTTCATCTGGCATGTGATATAGACCCACATTGTTGCTTCTATTTGCCCTAGGATTGGGAGACTGTGGGATTCTGCTCTTTGCATAATATTAGGTCAACATGCTGAACCATTGGTCATTATGTATAGCAATGTGATGGTAAATGTTCCTACCCTGGCCTTCGTGATTATATCATTAGCATCTCATAAGAAGTAAGCATTGTATGGACACAGCTATGATTGATCCAAAAGGCTTTGTTTCTTCTGACTCATTCTCAATACAACTGCTGAAATGATCTATGAAGACAAACATATCTTAGTACCTCTTCCATCTCCATCATCTCCATACAATTATAGTTCTTTACATTTTTAAGTGATGTAAAGTTTTCACATTCATTCTTTCATCTGATTCTCACAGTCTATCTGTGAAATGGTCAATGCAGCTAATAATATCCTTGTCTTTAAAGGGGGAAAAATAAGGCTCAGAAAATTAAGTGATTTGACTCAGGTCTCATGACTAGTGGCCTAGTTAAGAATAGAACCCAAATGATCTAACTCCTGCTACTTTCCACTATACTACATAAAGAACATTGTTAGGTAAAGCAGTGAGTATTTTAACAACCAGCCATAGAGATCTAGACAACCACCCCTAAATCTAATTCCTTTCTAACATGCTGTTCATTTTCTATGCTCAATGACTTTGGAACTGCTTCTAAGACAAGATAGAAATGACTTGGACTTAGACTAGTTTCTTACTCTACTGGATTTTAAAATACTTTAATCTCATGAAAAACATATTCCCAAATAACTCTATATACCCCAAACTTCTCCTTCACTGTTATGTATACTTTCTATAACACACACACACACACACGTAATACTACTCATTAAAAAAAAAAAAAACTTAGTTACAGACTGAGCAAAATGCAGTTGTGAGTCCATTATAAACCTTTTTGTTTTAATTTATTTCATTTGCTTTTGGCCCTGGATGTCTCTTTGCTGATGAAGGAAGGAGTGAAAGTTGAAATTGTGAAGGATTTAGTTGCTAACTGGGAATTCTCCTCTTATTTTACCACATGTTTCTTCACCTACCAAAAGTCAAAATAGAGAATAAATAGAATAGAAAATAGAATAGAAAAAGAGAATAAATAGAAAAACTACTGAAAGTGGTTACTGTTAATTATATTAGAAAAATGCTTTGAGATACATATTTCAATATAAACATTGCGCATGTTCCTTAAAGGACCTTACCTAGAAAATATAAGTTTTCATTATACAATCAGAAATGTATTTCCCATGTGTGGGAGTGGGTGTTGAGAAAGGCTAGGTCCCCAGATATAATTATCTATCTCACATCTCACATTTCTAAAATGTTCTGCGGTTTACAAAGCACATTCTTTGCAATGAGCCTGTGAGATAGATAACATAAAAGCACTCCCAAGAGAACAGTAAAACTTTTAAGTCATTTAGTAAAAATAAAATGCTTATTTCTGGTAACACTAAGGAAAATTAAAATTTCAGGCTCAGGCAAGGGAGGTCTTCTTTTATGTATTACAATCGGCTTTAAAGGCATGAAGGTGAACAAAAGTATAATGACCTAGGTAATCGGACAGAACACATGGATAAAATATGATTTTATGTCTATGAAACATATTCCCCAGTATTTTACAGAAGGATAGCATACATCTTAAAAATGCAGTCTCTGTGACACTAATTCCCTGATTAACAATTTTTTTTTTTTTAAAGTTCCTGGCTTTTATAATGGAACAGGTTGATCCCTATGGAATACCAAATAGAGAAAAAGAAACATTGTAACAGTTCATTCAAGTAAATCAAATTTCAAAAACATTTATTAGGGACCTAGTATGGGCCAGGCTCTGTGCTAAGCTCTGGGAATACAAAAGGAGAAATACAGTCCTTGTCCTCAAGGACCTCACAATCTAATGATAGAAAACAAGAAGCTGGAAATCAGGGGTGGGGGTGAGAACAGCCAGGGTTATCTAGTTTCCTGGAGGAGAAACCAGGTAGAGTTGTAGATGCAAAGTAGGGTGAAGTGGAAGTCCAAATTCTCACCTCTATAAAGTAAGGCTTAGGGGAGGAGTTTAGCCCTCCCTCCCGCCCTCCAATCAGAGGGGAAAGGAGATTGAGGGAGTAATATCCAAGGCTCAAGTTTAGCTCCGTGGCGATGAGATTAGCAGTAATGAGTTTATTCTTGGAGGGACATCTTGTTATGTGGAATTTGAAACCAGACAGCAGTGCATTCATGACTTTAACACACACTTATTAAGGGCTTAGTATGTGCTTTACTGGGCAGGTATAGTGCATAGAATGCCAAGCTTGGGGTGAGGAAGACTCATCTTCATGAATTTAAATCTAGCCTCTGACACTTACCAGCTGTGTGGTCCTGGACAAATCATTTAACCCTATTTGCCTCAGTTCATCATCTGTAAAATGAGCTGGAGAAGGAAATAGCAAACCACTCCAGTATCTTTGCCAAGAAAACCACAAATGAGACCATAAAGAGTTGGACATGAATGAAAAAGACTAAACAACATGTGTTTTTCTTAAGTGAATATACATATATATACATATATACACGTATACACACATATACTATGCATATGTGTGTATTACAGGACACATATATACATATATCTACTATATATACACATATATACATATATGTACACACACACACACATATATATATATGAGAGAGAGAGAAAGTCAGGGGAGTGGTGGTGGCATGGTCAGACTTTAGGAATATGAACTCACCAACTGCTTAATGGACAGAATGGAGACAACATTGAATTGAGTTGATTAAAGCAAGGATAAAAATTAGGAGTCCAGTATAGTGTTCCAGATGAAAAAAAATATAGATATGAAACAGTACATTGTGAAGTACAATTCCTAGAATACATAAAAGTAGTTACTTAAGTGCATAATTGAAAATAAATAAATATATATGTAGAGAATTAACAAAATTTGCATATCATTTTAATAATAATTATATAAAGTTATGTACTATATTTGACATGCTGTTGAGCTGAGTTTCAATTTTGTGTATGTCAAGCTTTGTAAAATGAGATACACCTGAATAGTCAAATCTGCTTAATGAAATTTGGCTTCAGAACTAGAGAGAATATCACCTTGCCAAATATAAAATTACAAGTTAATAACATCTTCATTGTAACAAGGACACAAAAGGAAAAATATATATATATAATCTTTACTCTATAAATTCTAATGGTATTTTTGCTTTTTGCAGTTTCTTTCTTGACCTCTTAGCATTAGCAGTAGAAATAGCATCTAACTGTCTAATCAGGTTGACACATACATCAATATATGAAAGCATAGTTACAGAGGACATGGCACAAAGTCTCTTATTTGTGATGATGTTTCTGCCACTACTAATTGATTTCCAGATTCACTTACTTCTGAAATATTAATAACATTCATGGCATATTAGAAAGTATATGCCTTCAGACTCCTGTCTGAGATAGCTCTAAGAAGTTGTGGTTCGCTATGATTAGATGTTATAGGCCAAAAATATAATTGAAGAAAACCTCACATCTAGAATCAATTCCTTGGGTTTCATCTACAACCCAGTTATACTTGAATTCTGCTGTTTTTATTATCCTGAATGAACATAGGTTTCAAGCATTTACTTTATAACTAGAGAAAATTAAATATAATGTTTATAACTAGTTGATTGTTTCTAAGTCAGACTCTGCCCTCACTGCTACTCTGATTCATAAACTTTGCTGACTCATTTATATTTCTAGGTGGTTAACTCACTCCAAACTATAGAATTATATTTCTCTTCATGGATGCATTTATCAGAACATTTACCAGTCAAAAAACTTTATATCACAATCTTTTTGATCTCTCTGTTACTTCTAAATGGAAAAATACACACATATACATGTAACGCAAATACACTTATGTCTTTTAGGGTTTTAAAGATGATCACACACACACACACACACACACAAACACAAACACACACACCCATGTAGGTGGGATGATGATCTATTTCTCTACTTAGTATGGTCTTAGTTATTCTAAGTTCTTTTTTTAAATTTTATTTTTAATTTATTGAATAAAACAAGCATTTTCATAACAGTACAATAAAAAGATAATTGTATAAGAAACTGCAAATCTGCTATGCACAACTTGCTATTCCTTTCAAATATACTACAAATTTACCATGTTGTTTAATTTTTTCTTCCCTCTCTCCATCCTAGAAATGATAAATTTATGTATAGAATAATTTTACATATATAATGTATATATATATATACTTATTTGTGTCTTATTCTAAGTTCCAAGAAAACAGAAGTTATATTTTGATAAATTCTTTTTTAAAAACAAAAATCAATTTATTACTTTATTTTAACATATTTTTGTAATAAAAAAAAACTTGAGTTCCAAATTCTCATCCTCCCTCCCACCTGTCCCCCACTCACTACCATTTTTTCATTCTTTTGACTTTAAGTAATTATTTTCCTCAGTGAACGTCTGTATTTTTTGCCCCCATTTTGCCAATTCTACTTTTTTAAGGATTTCTTTTCTTTGCTGAATTTTTATGCGTCTTATAACATTAGGTCAATTTTGTTTTTTAAGGTGTCATTTTCTTCAGTATGTTTTTGTGCCCCTTTTACCAAGTTATAAATTCTCTTTTCATAATTTTCTTGCATCATTCCCATTTCTTTTTCCTGTTTTTCTTCTACTACTTTTGCCTCTTTCATTAACACTCCCAGGTATTCTTGTTGGGTTTTTGTCAAATTAGCATTTTTTTTTCCTTTGAGGCTTTGTTTGTATCTGTTTTCACATTGTTATCTTCTGAGTTTGTATCTAGGTCTTCTCTGCCACCATACTAGCTTTCTATAGTCAAAGTCTTTTTCTTGCTATTTGATCGTTTTCATAGCCTATTTGTTGATTTTGAACTTTTTATGTTAAGGCTGGGCTCTGTTCACCTGGGGGAGTCTTAAGCTTCAGGCTTTTTTGTGCTGTAATTTTCAGAATTAGTTCTAGAAGTCTTCAAGCTTTTGGTGCTTCCAAGGTGGTATGAACTGGAAAGAGGTGTGGTCACTGCTCTCCTGGTCTGCGCTCCAATCTTCACCCAAGAAGGGCCCCTGCTACCACTACACTCCTCTTCATCTTAGAACTGTAACCGTGTTCCCTGTTCTCCTGCTCCACAAGCACAAGTGATCTTTTTTGCCTTGCAACTATGACCATAGCCCCTTGTGACTGACCACCAGAGCTCCTCTCCACACTAGAACTGGGACCCAGAACTGTGTATTGGCAATAGAATTGGCAAATAGTACCAGCTTCACCCAGTGCCAACCAAGAGTCTCCTATAATCTCTTTCTGACTAATTGTCTGGCCTCTTATGGTCTCTGGGCTGAGAGCTCCTGGATCTGCTGCTGCTGCCACAGCTGTCTCTAAGGCCAGCAACTGGTGTTGCCACTGAGTGTGCTTTAGGCTGGTCTCCACCCTGGTGTCACAGAACTCTCCTTCAAATGTCCTAAGTTTTCGTAGGTTGAAAAAAATTTCTTACCCAAATCTTCTGTTGGTTCTGCCTCTCCCAAATTTGATTTGAGACATTATTTTAAAGTTGTTTAGAGTTCATCTGCGTTGCTGCCTCTCCTCTATCATTTTTATTTAAATATTTTCTAAATTACTAAAATAATGTTAACTTCATTGATCAATTAGCTCAATGCTCTTACCCCACTTTATTAAATATTGTTTATTAAATTTACAAGAAACCTGTTTTCCCATAAGTATTGACTCCTCTCTCTATATAAAATCTCATCTTTTTGGATTTAAAAGAAATGTTGATGTAACTGTCTATACCATTTTTAGATAATGCAACAAACAATAAAACAGCAAAAAAAAAAATGACAGACAGAATTACTTTTAATCATCATTAAAATTGTTAAATTTCTTCAATTTTGGAATTAGTACCACCATTCAGCTCTCTCAGAATAGCAGCCAGAATCTCACAGGTATTTAATTTCATAATGTTTCCTCTCAAGATGAATTAAGTTCTCTTCATCCTCTTTCTGTCCGTGTATCACTCACTTTCTCTTCATCCATGACAAGTAACTATAGAGAATGACATTTAAGCTGTCATTCTTAACTTTCCATTGCCTCATAATATACCATAAATATATATATGGTCTTTGTGGAAGAAACTCTTAAAGTTGGTGTTGTATCTATATATACATACATACATACATGTATATATACATATATGTATATGTATGTAGGTACAGATATGCACATCATTTATATGACAGTATGATAAAGAGGAGAGAGAACTGGGGAAGAGTCAGGAAGACCATGGTTCAAATCCTATATCTGTCACACACTAGCTATGTGATTCTAGTAAAAGCAGTTTCCCCTTCTGTAGAGGGCTAGATGCAATGATCTCCAAGGTCCACTTTAACCCAAAATTTCTAATCTTACTAACATGATACCATGAAAGTCACTTAACTTCCTTAACTTCCCAGTGAAATAGGCAATAAGAATATATGTTGTTAGTACACATATATGCACACGTATGTACAGATGTATGTGTATGTATAAATGTGTGCAGTTATACAAATACGTACATACACATACATATATACACATATACGTATATCTCCAATCTGAATGAGTTGAAGTTTCTTAGAAGGAGAGCCCAATGAAATCATACAAAGTACGAATTCTTAAGGTCAGAATGGAGAAGGAGGTCTGGGTTTTCACCAACAGAAGTGTCAGAAAGGTTGGGGGAAGGAAACCACCTACTTTCTTTCTCTGGCCCTCTAGCACCTGGTGGGAACCTACTTTCTTTCTCTGGCCCTCTAGCACCTGGTGGGATCTTGTTAGTGGCAGCCGGTGGACAGGATAGGAGGGATTCTCTAAGATGACTATTCTGTTGGACTTCTGATGCCTGGGAGACTATGGTCATCATGCTTATATATGGGAGATATATCCATATCTATATGTATGCATACACACACAAATACACACACATATGTTTATGTATGTAAATATAAATATGTATGTATGTCCATATATGCACGTATACATATACATATGTATAAAAGTGTGTATATATACACACATGTATACATATACACATATGCATGTGAGCATATATGGTGCATGTTGTACATTTGTACATACATATACCTGCACAAATATGTACATGTGTAGATATAAGTATGCTATGTATATGCACATGTGATGCATGTATATAAAGGATCACACACATACATATGCACATGTGCTCACATATGTACACATTTTGTGTATATATGTACAAATAAATTTGTATGTGTAAGGAATCCAAATATCTACTTAATGGCAGAAACTGAATGGAATATAGTTATTGATAGCCAATGTATAAATGCATTATTATTAGGTTATCAAGGAGTTGGAGACTTTTAAAAGTATGTACTTTTTAAAAAAAAAGTACCATTAAAAGTAAAAAGCCCATTACAACTACATTTAAAAGAAAAATACATTTACTTGGCTTGTAAACATCAAGGTGATTGAAAACTGCCATTAACTCTCTGCAGGACCCAAAGAGGTATATGAAAAATCTGTCTATTCAGAATTTAGCATAAAGTCAATACAAGATATTTTCACCCTTCCACAATAATAATAGAACAAGATTTGTGTACTTCTCTATCCTCAATAGGCAAACACATTTTATTGTTTTTGTTTGTTTGTTTTTATAAAAGTATCTATTTTTAATAGGAACAAATCATTCCTAAATTTACTATTAAGATCAATACATCATTGACCAGCAATACACAAGAAGCTTTGAATATAATCTTACCAGACCACAGAGTGTTCCAGAATCAGTTACTGAGAAGCAATCAGCCTAACAAATCACATAGGGAAAGCCCAATACATACAGAATGTCTGAGATTCTGACATGAAACTTGACAGCAAGCCTATTGAGTAAATCCCTCAGTACCTATAACTTAGACAGCTAATGTAGATGGACAATTGGAGTGGGGAGATAGTGAATAGGACCAAAGCAGTTAGAATTGAATTTGGGTGATTATGTATTGCTTTTATTAATACCTATAATGCCAAGCTTCTTCTTGCCACAAAAATCCTATCTATTTCACAGCAATATACAATGGAATTCAATTTAACAGACATTCATTAAGTCCTAATTATGTTTACATAATTGTTTTACATCAACTTAATTAATTATGTAATAAGTCATTGTGTTTACATAATTAGTTATGTAAACACTTTGTTAAGTGTTGACGGTACAGAAACAAGCAAACAAAATAAAGCGAGTCCCTGCCCTCAAAGAGCTAACATTGGACCAGAGATACATGCTCATAAAAATTAGCATAGTTATCCCTTACATATCACAACTTTCCACAGTACAGTTTTGATATGTCATGGGTTAGCATAAGAAATTAAATGGGAATTTTGGGAAGATTTTTATGGAAGTTGCAGATGACAAATGAAGGCCCACAGAAAACACAGAAAAAGTTTAGAAACTCAGAAATGTATAAAATATGTGTATAGAGTTGTATAAAATAAACCCAAATTTTGCAACAAGGTACTGTAAACACCCAATAAAAGAAAAAGAAAAAAATTCAAACTTTTTCTCTGATACAAAGGGAGGGCCAAAAAGTTTTACACTGATTTTCCAAATCTCAGGGCAGCACATTGCTTACCCCTGTGATGTGGAAGGGATAGCTGTATGAAGTATGTACAAATGCTAAAACAAACGCTAAAAAGTGGAGGGAAAAGGAAAGGCCTCATATAGGCAGTGGCAACTAAACTGTGCTTTGAAAGAAATTAGGGAATGGGCAATAAGAAAGCAGGGAGGACATTCTTGGGGTCACGGTGGAATACATACTTCAAGAATGCTCTCCCCAAGCATGATGACCACATTCTAACAGGTGTCAGAGAACTAAAGGAGTCTTGCAAGACCCTTCTGTTCTGGCCCCCAGTTGTTACTAACCAGATTCCACCGGGTACTAGAGAATGAAGGAAGGAAGGAAGGCAAATCATTTCCTCAGACTCTTCTGCTGCTTATGCTCAAGGAAATCCAGAGTTCCCTCTCCACTCTGACCGTAAGGACTGATTACCTCTTCTGAGTGATGTTGGGCCTCTCCAGGACCATCTCTTTCCCCCTCTCCAATCATCCCACACGCACACACCCTAAGGGAGAGGCATGACTGTTAAAACTCTATAGATTAATATGTAGTCAACAGCTATAACACTCCACTAAGGAGAAAGAAGAACTGAGATTTACCATGTGCCTTGCCGATGTATCCTGAAGACCTCTGGGCTTTGACATCTACTTTGCAGCTGAGACCTCCTTTATGTTTTGTCTCTACCAGTTAGAATCTGAGTTCCTTGAGAGTAGAGGCAGCTTTTCCGAGTTTTATCCCCAATAATTAGTGTATAATAAGCTTGTAATGGACAGTCATTCATTCTTTCATCATTTATTTGTTTTAGAGCTGCCTGTACAAAGGTCAGAGATAGAATTTCATTTATGACAGAGACAGTAGATCAGATTTAAAAACTTTGATAAAAGTTCTTTTTTTTGTTCATTTGAGAAAAACTTTTAGACAAGCAAGTGGACACTGAATAAAAAAGAACATCTATGTTGTTCTAGAATATATACGAAAATGTCTTTTGTAATATAAAAAAATGGATGTTTTTATTTTTAAATCATTTGTATTCCCCCAGTATGATTTTCTACATCATATGTCTTCCCATGCTTCCCTGTAGTCACGACATTCAGAATTTCAAGCAGGGAGGGAGGGAGAGAGGGAAGGAAAGAAGGGACAGAGGGTTAGATAAAAGCTTTCCTTAACTTCTATTATGTGCAAGGCATTGTACTGAACACTTTACAAATATTATCTTATTTAATCTTGACAACCTTAGGAGGTAGGTGTTATTATTCCCATTTTACAGTTGAAAAATTGAGAAAATGGAGATTAAGCGACATAACCAGGGTCACATAAATTATAGTGTCTTAGCAGAATTTGAACTCAGGTCTTCTTGACTCCAGGCCCAGCTCTCTATCCACTATGAAGTTTAGTAATATTTCATTAGTTGAGTAAAAATGATGACTTTTTATCCACAATCAATGGTCACCTTCTTTGTTTCCAGTTTTTTACTACCAAAAAACGTGCTGTTTCAAATGTTTTGGCATATATGAAGTCTTTTTTTTTTAAATCATTGATGTCATGAGGGTAATATTCCTAAAAATGTTACCCATGGATTCAAGGAAAATGATATTTTAGTATTTTCCTTAACATAATTTGAAATTGTTTCTTTTCTTAATGATTGGAATAATTATTCATAGCTCTACCAATAATATTTTAGTCAGTCAATTAAAAAATAGATAAATAAATGAGCAATAAGCAAACAATCAAGTTAATAAATGAATACATACATAGATAAATAGATGGATAAAGATTTATTGAGGGTCAGCTAGGTGGCCCAGTGGATAGAGTTCCAGCCTTGGAGTCAGGAGGACCTGAGTTCAAATCCACCCTCAGACACTTGACACATAACACTTACTAGCTGTGCGACCCCAGGCAAGTCACTTAATTCCAACTGCCTCACAAAAAAGAAAAAAAAGATTTATTGAGTACTTACTATGTGCCCTCACTGTGCTAAGGGAAAAGGATTCAAAGAAAGATGAATATAGCCCCTGCCCTCAAGGAGTTGACACTCTAGTTGGTGAGATAACATGCAAATAACTATGTATAAATAAAATTTTTTAAAAAATTCAGTAGAAGATAATCTCAGAGAGGAGGCATAAAGCAGTGGGAAGGACCCAGAAAGTCCTCCTAAAAGGTAAAATTTGAGTTGATTTTTGAAGGAAGCCAGGGAAGCCAGGAGATAGAAGTGAGGAGGGATATTTTACAAGGTATAGGGGACAGTCAATGAAAAGGCAGAATTAGGAGACAGAGTTGCCAGAAGGCCAGTGCTGCTTTGTCTTAGACTTAGAATATGTGAAGTGGAGTAAATTGTAAGAAGACTGGAAAGGCAGGAAGGGGCTAGTCTGTGAAGGGTTTTAAAAACCAAGCATAAGATTTCATGCTTGAACTGTGAGGTAATAAGAAGCCATTGGAACTTACTGAGTGGGAGGTCAAAGTTAAAGTGCTATGTTCAGACTTGAACTTTAGGAAGATGACTTGAGTAAGTGAGTGAAAGATAGATTGGAATAGGGTAAGATTTTAACAGAGATAAACTAATTCCTCTTGTGATAGTACTAGCACAAGTGATAAAGACTTGTAACTGGATTGTGGCTCTGAATTATGAGACAAAGATGTATATATGTGATGCAAAAAGAGAAATAACAAAACTTTATAACAAAATAGATGTGTGGGGTGAGTGTGAGAAAAGATTTGAGATTGACACCAAGCAATAATGAAAGCCTGAGTGACTGGGAGATTTGTGGTGCTCTGAGTTGAAAATGAAAGGTAGGCTGAGAAGAAAGGTGGGTTTTGGGGAAAATATAAGATTTCTTTTGGATATATTGATGTTGAGGTCTCTATGAGATATCTAATTAAATATACACAAAAGGCATTTTGTATTCCTGTTTTGCACTGCCACTCCAATATTGACTATATCTATCTTTTGACATTTTTTTACTAAGTTTTGGGATATGGAATGAAGCCTCAATATTATTTTTTATTTTATTTCTTTTATTAATAGTTAGTTGGAACAAATTTCAAAGTGGTTGCAATTCTTTGAATAAAGTTTGTACCCTTTGACCTCATTCATTGGAGAATAACTTTGGATTGTATCTTTCATTTTTAATTTTATTCATTCATCTTCAATTTACTACTTGGATTATATTTTGAATTTAAGAACTTAGTTGATGTGAAGATTTTTCTTTCAATTGAAGGCTTCTCTTCTTATCGTAAGTATGCACTAAAATTCTTCATTAAAAAAGCTATTCAGAGAGTGGCGCCAAGATGGTAGAGTAAAGGCAGGGACCTGACTGAACTCTCCCAAATTCTTCTCCAAACAACTTTAAAATAAACCTCAAAACAAATTCTGGAGTGGTAGAACCAACAAAAAGATGGAATGAAACAATTTTCCCGCCCAACATAACCCAGAAGGTTTACAGGAAAGCTCTATCTTACCAGGGTTGGGGTAGAGTATAGTCCAGTTCAGGCCATTCACTGACAAGTTAGTTAGCAGCAGGCCTTGAGGGCAGTTGAATCAACATCTGCAGCTTCCAGAACTCTCAGCCCACAGATGGCAAGGGGATCAGACAACTGGTCATAAGGAAATAAAAGGGGACCTTTTCCTGTTAGTAAGTATAGGACTCTGTTACACAGCCCATAAGCAGATCTAGGTCACAGTCCTATAGTAAGAAGGAGCACTAGTACACTTGAACATGTGACCACAGGGGAGTGGGACCTTGGTCACATTTCCAGGGAGGAAAAAAAGTGTTTGTGACTACTCAGACCAGAGCACAGGCCAGAAAAGCAGTGACCACACTTCTTGATCATACCAACTTGGAAGAACCAAAACTTAAGTGTCAGCAGAACAGTACAAAAACAAAACAACAACCAAAAAAACCCCTCTCATTTCAGACAATGCCCTCTGCACCCTAGCAGCAGAGCCCAATTTTAACATAAAGTTAAAAAGTAAAACTTTAACATGAAGTAAAAAGCAGAAGTCAAAATGAGCAAACAACAAAAAAAAGAACCTGACCATAAAAAGTTGGTGACAGGGAAGATCAAAACACAAACTCGGAAGACAATATAGTCAAAACAACTACATGCAAAGTCTCAAAGAAAAAATTTAATTGGTCACAGGCCCCAAAATAATTCTTGGAGAAACTCAAAAAAGTATTTTAAAAACCAAAGAGAGGTGAAGGAAGAATTAAGAAAGGAAATAAGAGTCATGTAAGAAAATAATGGAAAAAAGAGTCAATGTCTTGATAAAAGAGGCACAAAAAATACTGAAGAAAACACCTTAAAAATAAGATGGTGAAATGGCAAAAGAGGCACAAAAATCCACTGAAGAACTAATTAAAAAGTAGAATTGACCAAATGGAAAAAGATGTATAGAAGTTTACCGAAGAAACTTATTCCTTGAACATTAGAATTGGGTGAATGGAAACTAATGACTGCATGAGACATTGAGAAACAATAACACAAATAAAGAATGAAAAAAATAGAGAAAAGGTGAAATATTTCATCAAAAAAACTGACCTGGAAAATAAATCAAGGAGTGATAACTTAAGAATTATTGCACTATCTGAAAGCTATGATCAAAAACAGAGCATAGACATCTTATTTCAAGAAATTATCAGGAAAAACTGTGTTGATATGCTAGAACCAGAGGGTAACAGAAATTTGAAGAATCCACCAACCACTTCTTGAAAGAGATTCCAAAATGAGAACTCCCAAGAATATTGTAGCCAAATTTCAGAGCTCCCAAGTCAAGGAGAAAATACTGCAAGTAGCCAGAAAGAAACAATTAAAATATTATGGAGTCATAGTCAGAATAAGATAAGATTTAGCAGCTTCTACATTAAAATTGGGTTTGAAATATGATATTCTGGAAGGCAAAGGAGCTAGAATTACAGCTAAGAATAATCCACCCAGCAAAACTGAATATAATCCTTCATGAGTAAAATTGATAGTTAATGAAATAGAGGACTTCAAGCATTCCTCATGAAAAGAGCAGAGCTGAATAGACAATTTGACTTTCAAATGAAAGAATCAAGAGAAACATAAAAAGATAAACTGGAAAGAAGAATCATAGCTGCAGAAGAATCATACTGACCTGAAAACACTAGAAAGAAGGGAATGGTGTACAATGCTTGAACCTTACTTTCAATGGAATTAATTTAATAAGGTTAAACTATACAATCCTTCATGGATTATGGTGTTTAAAAAGTTTGAGAGACATAATTTCTGGGCAACTAATCATTTTATTAATATGCTAACACACATCTTTAATAAAAGGAATCATCATTTGGCTGTCTCTCTTAGGCCAAAGACAAATCATGGTGGTGGGCTCATTTTAGTGTTCCTGAGGGAACCAATCAACTCTTATTGATTAACAATTACTGAGAGAATGAATATTATGATAGGTAGACCTATTCTAATTAGAGGATAAGGGAGGTTTATTTGCTTCCAAATCACCCTCAGCCTGAGAAAAATCTAGACAAAGAATCTATATCCCCAACCCAAGCTTGAGTAGAACACAATACATGTGGAATTTCACCTTCTATTAAATTCCTTCTAAAGTTGGGTGGAGTAGCAATACCTAGATTGAAGAGAATGCTAATCTTATCTGCTATCATCAGTCCTGTCCTTCAGAGGCTGAGCCTTGATATAAGGGCTTTAGAAAAAGGGGAAGGACTCTGAATCTCCTCAAATCATTGGTTATTCATAATCATTTTTCTCAGAATATGATACTTGTAACCCCTAAAAATGTTCTCATTATTAGGGCAGTTAGAAAGAGTATATATCAAAAGAAGGCATAGGGGTGAGTGTATTGTGATGGAATGACATCTAAAAAAATAATATTAAGGGGTGAGAAAAAAAGTGATGCGTTGAGAAAAGGAGGAAGAAAGAGGTAGAATGGGGGTAAATTATCTCATAAAAGAGGAGTGAAAGAGCTTTATAGTAAAGGGGAAGATGTGTGTGGGGGAATGGTGTACAGTGCTTCAACATTACTTCCAATGGCATTAGCTCAAAAAGGGAAATAACATACATACTCAGTTGGGTATAGAAATCTGTCTTACCTTACCGGGAAGTAGGAGGAGAAGGGGATAAGAGAAGGGGTCATGAAGTATCAGGTATGACTGAAATGACTGAACAACAACCATATATACTTAAACACTTATTTTTTTTTTAATTTGAAATTACTCAACATTAATTTTAAAAGAAAGACCTTTGTCTATTACTATTATTGTAACAATAATGGCTACAATGTTAACAAGGCATTTACTCTAGGAAAGGGAAAACAATTCATCTGCTCAGTAGTTACAAGGGACAATCTATATTATCTTTATCCTGTACTCAGAGCCTTTTCATTGTTTTGATTTTCTTTTTCTTTCAACAGTACTGTTTGTTCTTCTTTTGTTTTCTCTTCCTTGTGCTCCAGATGAGTTTTCCAAGCTAATTATATATTGTTATTTAGTCATTTCAGTCATGTCTGACTCTTCATGACCCCTTTTTGGGGGGGAAGGGGGATGATTCTTGGTAGAGATACTAGGGTGGTTTGCCATTTCCTTTTCTAGCTCATTTTACAGATGAGGAAACTGAGGGAAACAGGTTTAAATGACTTACCTAAGGTCACACAGCTAGTAAGTGTCTCAGCTGTATTTGGACTTGGATCTTCCCTACTCCATGTCCAGCACTCTTTCTACTATGCCACCTGACTGCCCAATTATATATTACTTTTCCTCAAGTCCTCTATATTTCATCCCAACTTACTTATTATCTGTTCCTCACACACATCCATTTTAACTCCAGCACCTATGACTTTTCATGTGTTTTACTCTATGCCTGATAAGATCTCCCTTCTCACTTCTTCTTGGAAACTCAAACTCTCTTTAAGGCTCACCTCAAGTACTAAATACTTCAAGAACCCTTTCCTCAACCCCCTAAGTGTTAGGTTCTGTATTATACATAAGCTATTTTCTATCTGTCCTTTGAAACCCGATACACTCCCTCCTTCTCCCCCCACTCATGGCAAGGCAATGCAAACCCCTTGAGGACAAGAACTGACTTACTTGTGTTGCATATTTATAGTGTGTGTGGGTGATATACATACATATATACATACATACATACATATATACATACACACATATATACATATATATGTTAAGTATATAGTCATATATTTATGCTGTGTATATATATTATATATGCCTATAGAGAGGTGATAACTATTTTGATATGTAGATATTCGATATTATTACGTGTATAGTCATTTTCCTGTGATATTACTTAATATCACTTCTGAAGAAAGATAAAAGAAGGATGATACATGCAAACTACTAAAGAGAAGTTTAATATATATCCTTATCATAGTTCAGAGGTGGGAAATTTGTTGTTGTTAGAGTTATCTGACTACCAATGACTCACACAAAATAATAATGAAAGAACACTTACAAAGTCTCCTTATTCCTTTTGGTGAGGTTCATAAGAAATAGATGATTTATTCTTATTATGTGCATTTTTGGATACATATCTTTGCTGACTGGTTGAGTGGCATAGAAGAGGTTCAAGTCCCTTCCTCTGGGCTTCCTTTTTTTTTCTTATCAAGAAGGTACATAGTGTGCTTCTTCTTTGGTGTAAACAGCAGTAAGCAATTCAAAATGTTTCCTAATTGGGGGCAGCTAGGTGATGCAGTGGATAGATCACTGGCCCTGAAGTCAGGAGGACCTGAGTTCAAATGCAGCCTCAAACCAAACACTTGACAGTAACTAGCTGTGTGACCCTGGGCAAGTCACTTAACCCCAATTGCCTAAAAAAAGAAGAAGTTTCCTAATTGAATTGTCTTTAGTTAATGAACAGTATTAAGGTTTTATGGAAAGGTGAATTTGGATTTTCTGAGTCTTCAGTGAAACTTCATCAAAGCTACACATTATTACATGCTACAAAAGGGCAGAGAGACCCAAAGAAAATCAGGGATTTCCAAAGTGTCTCTCATCTTGAATAGGCAGTTCAATCTTTTCCCTTATTCCATTCCATTGCAAATCTTTCCCAGATGTTCTGTTGGCAGAGCAGGAAGTTAGGTATGCTAATTCTCTCTCCCATGCTGTGGATGACTCAGCAGAACTAATTGGTGAGGGAGGTGTCCTTTCTGTCAGGTCATTCTTCTGGTTAATGTGGTTGCTGGAGGCTTTTCGGGAAAAGGCATCAACCTAAGTTTTGAAACTTGTAGATGTCCTACGGTGCATATTCTGCCTTTTGCTTTATTAGCTCAGGAGCTGGGGTGCATTAGGCACGCCATTAATCTTGCCTGTGGAATTCAGTGCCTTAAGCAAAGTGACTATCTTGGCTATTTTGCTAGGAAGTTGAGGTTTATAGGGAGGGAAAATAAATTAATTCAGCCCATACAAGATTCTGTCTGATTCCATAATATTGACTGTCCTAAAACTGCTCCTTCATTACTGGAGCAGAGGTAAGTTCAGGTAAATAGGGAGGGGGTTTATGTCTGGTAAGTTTAAAATTATTCACACAGAAAAAAAAAAGAAGGAAAGAAAGAAAAAATGTAGTAACATCAATTGCCAAACCTTTATATTCCTAGAAGTTAACTATAAAGTTTGGGCAGAAGCCCTGATTTACTATATACTGATTATTACTACATATTCTCTGCCAATCTTGAACTGCAGTGGAAAATGTGGACAGAAAATTCTTAGATATTGCACTTTTATGCTTTAGAGTTTAGCGACTTTTAAATTGGACACTAAGCATCTGGTTTTCAGTCCTCTTTTGGTGTTTACTGTGCTTTGTTTGGTTTTATTAATTTTATAATCATATCAAAAAACCCACAAGAAAAATAGCAATTATGTATAATATGTAATATATAAATATAATTATTTTTGGTAAATCACAGATCATTTGTACATTCATTCAACAAATATTTACAGAGGGTGTACTAGGCTGCCATAGCACTTGGGATCTCTACATTTTCTTGACTATGTACAAGTATTTGCATGTGAGTTTTCACATTTGTGAGAAACTGTTTAGAATGCTTTTCAATTAATTTTTTTTTGTGACAGGGGACTGTAATCCCATTGATATGAGTCCCTCTTCTACTCATTTAGGTCTGAGCCCTGTAATATCTTAATAGATTATTATATATCATCAGATGCTGAACACTCCAGTAATGAGCTTCTGTGATCATATCTAGGTTGACCATAACATGAAGGGTATAGTAGAAAAAAATAATGAATTTAAGTAGGGGAGGGAGAGGAAGGATGCACCAGGACTTCGGTCAAAATCCTGGATTAATTATTTGCTACCTGTGTGGTCATGGGCAAATTATGTAACCTCTTTTGGCATCAGTTTTCTTATCTTTAAAATTGGGAGGGGTTGAATAAACTCTAGTGTTCCATTTTAGCTTTAAATCTATGATCCTATGATAGGCACAAAGTATATCATTGGATCCATACTTTTAAATCTTCAATTCCAATAAGACTTACCAGGGATGTTGCTTTATTATGATAGTCTTGAAGAGCCCAAGGTTACCTCCCTACCCTAATGAATTATTTTAATAGCCTTTTAGTGGAGTATTAGCTTCCTAATGTTGACATTAACCAGAGAAGTTTGGAAGGAAATAATACCAATTGTGCCCTAAGGAAGATCATTAAGTAATGGAAGCTTATCTTCAAGACCCTTTCATCTAATTCTCTTGCTTCCCTCTCTGGATTTTTCCCTGTCCAGGTATTCAATTCAATCGCATTGATTTCCTGGTGGATAAGAACCCTCTAACAGTACATGCTATTTGATCATCAATTCAGCAAATCTATTAAATACCTACTATGTGCTGATTCTGTTGCAGTTGATAAAGGAGATTAAATTTACATAGCCCAAGGTTTGTGTGGAAGGCTGGAGCTTATATTATAGTAGTAGCAACAAAAGATAGCAACACAGACAACTATACCATACACTATTCAATAAGTGTTTAGGTAGATACGAATCAAAGTGCTATGTTAGTGTTCCAGAGTTAGATTCTTATCTGCAGGGAGAGATACGGAGGAGGTAAGAATTGTGTTTAGGCTTTAAAGAATAGGTAGAAATTCAACTAGCAAAGAGGGGAGGAAAAAAAAAATAAACATATAAAGGATAGGGAACAATATGAAAAATGTCTTGCAGTCAAGGAAAACATAGAATCAATCCAGCAGATAGAATAATTCAGTTTGGCAGCAGTACAGAATGCTTGGAATAAACTAGAATGAAACAGGTAAGAGAATTAGGGTAGTAATAGATTATACAAGGCCTTGAATTCCAGGCAATGAAGGTTAAACTTATTTGGCAGGCAAACAGGAGCCACTGAAGAATTTTGAGCAAAGTAGTTTAACTAACTCTGCATTCTCATCCTGATATATTTCTTCTAAATCCATTTGTGTTCAGGGCAAAGCCAAGATTTTGGAGTAAAGGGAACCTTTTTGCTGAGTTCTCCCAACATTGCTCTCTAAACATTTTTTAAAAGTGTATTAAATTAAATTCTAAATAGAATAATGTACAGAGTGAGTAACTTTTTCCAGCCCAGACAGTTTAGAAGGACAGAAAGTGAAGTCTGAAGAACTAGAATGGGGGCTGGGCAGGAGCACAGCATAGCGGAAGCCACATTAGCTGTAGGACTTAAAGGTGGTGGCAGTAGCAGCAGCAGCAGCAACAAAGGTAATGAGAGAGTGCTCAGTGCTCAGAAATGGTAAAAGGATTAAATACCTAGTCAGAAAGAGATTACAGAGGACCATTCTGCTAGCACTGGGAGCAGGACTTTTTTGACAACTCCATTGCCCATTTTCCCTTTCTAGTGCAGAAAGCAGTGCTTGTGGTTGCAAGGGAGCAGATATCATACTTAGTAAGGACCAGAGCACAATCCAGGAGAGCAATGAACACTCATCTCCTAGAGTCAAAACTCCTTGGAAGCATTGAAAACTTTCAGGCCAAAAGAACTAGCTTTGAAAATAGTAAGATATAAAACCCTGAACAGGGCTCTGTACCACTGACACCAGAGGTAAGCAGAGCCCAACTCTAACATAAAGTTCAAAGTCAAGAAATAGGCTAAAAGAGGAGCAAACAACAATAATTGAGTAAGTACCTGACCATAAAATCCTACTATGGAGAAAAAGAAGCTCAAGACATAAATTCAGAAGAGGACAGTGACTTGAAAATATCTACAAGCAAAATCTTAAAGAAAAATGAAGATTGGAAACAAGTCAGACAAGAATTTCTGGAAGAGCTAAAGAAAGAGATTTTAAAAAAAGAATGAAGAAATGATTTTTTAAATCAAATAAGAACAATAGAAGAAAAATTAGAAAAAAAGAAATGAGGAATGCATATGAGAAATATGAAAAGAGAATTAATAACTTGGTAAAAGAAGCAAAAAAAAATCAAAAGAAAATAATCCCTTGAAAATCAAAATTGGCCAAATGGTGAATGAGGCACAAAATCTCAGTAAAGAAAATAATTCCTTAAAAATTAGAATTGATCAAGTGGAAATTAATGACTACATGAGACATTTAGATATAATAAAACAAATTAAGAGAATGAAAAAATAAAAGAAAAAGTGAAATATCTTATCAGAAAAACAACTGACCTGGAAAGTAAATCAAGGCACAATATCAAGAATTATTGGACTACTTGAATGCTATAAAAAAAAAAAGCCTAGATGTTATATTTCAAAAACTCTAAAGGAAAACTTCTCAGATATATTAAAACTAGACAGCAAAATAGAAAATGAAAGACTCCACAGCTAAGCTCCTGAAAGAGATCCTAAAATGGAATATTATAACCAAAATCCAGAGTTGCCAGATCAAAGAGAAAATACAGCAAGCAGACAGAAAAAAAGCAATTCAAATATCATAAAGCTACAATCATGGTCACATAAGAGTTAGCAACTAGTACAGTAAAGAAATGGAGGACTTAAATATGATATTACAGAAAGCAAAGATTCTAAGATTACAACCAACAACATCCTACCGAGCAAAACTGAGTATAATACTCCAGGGGAAAAATGTACATTTAATTTAAGAAAAAGATGATTTTCAAGCATTCCTGATGAAAACACCAAAGCTGAATAGAAAATTTGACATTCAAATGCATGACTCAAGGAAGCCCAAAAAGTTAAATATAAGTGATAAACCATAAGGAACTTTGTAAGGTTAAATTGTTTATATTCCCAAATGACAAGATACACTTGTAAACCCCTAAGAACTTTATCATTAGGACAGTTAGAAGTAGTCTACTTAGACAAAGAGCATGGGTTGAGTCAATTATGTTGGGATCATCTCAAAAAAAAATAATCGGAGTGATGAGAAAGAGGGATGTATCAGGAGAAGGGGGAGGGGAGAGGAAGAATGGGGATATTCAGTCATTTCAGTCATGTACTACTCTTCCTGACCCCATTTGAGGTTTTCTTGGAAAAGATACTAGAGTAATTTGCCATTTCCTTCTTCAGTTCATTTGACAGATGAGGGACTGAGGCAAACAGGCTTAAGTGACTTACCCAGGGTCACACAGTAAGTATTCAAGGCCAGATTTGAACTCAGGAAGATGAAAATTCCTGACTTCAGGTCCTACACTCTATCCACTGTACCACCTAGCTACCCACTAGAATGGGGATAGTTATCTCATATAAAAAAGGTACTCATAGAAAAATTTTTACAATGGAGAAGAAAATGAGACAATCATTGAACCTTACTCTCATCTGAACTGGTTCAAAGATCTCTTGATTAACACATCTAATGACATTTCTTTAACTTCATCCTTCATTAGCCTCTTTGAAGCTTTTGACATTAACTATCATTCTTTTCTCCTTAATATCTCTTTTCCTGGTTTTCATGGCAATGTTCTCTCCTGATTCCCCTCCTGGCTTTGTAAACTCTCCTGACTTTCTTTTGATGAATTTTCATCTGTGTCATATCCTTGGCTGTTGATATCCTTGAGCACCCTCTCCTAAATAAGCTTATCATCTCTTTTTTATAGTTTTGCTTGGCTTTCTTATTAGTTCTTATGGATTCAGGACTAATCTCTGTGCAGATAATTCTCAGAACTATATGTCCAGCCCTGGTCTCTCTCCTGACCTCTAGCCTTTGCATCTTCAACTGCCTATCAGATATCTCAATCTGTATATCTCATGCACATGCATATGCAAATCGTGAACTATACATGTTCTGAACTAGACTCATTTTGCCCCCATAGACCTCTCCTCTTCCATACTTCCTTGTTGCAGTTGAATGAACCATCATTCTAATTGTCTAGGCTCACTATTATGGTATTATGTCTCTGATTCTCTTTTACTTCCCATGCTCATTTTCTTTTTTTTGCCAAGTACTATAAAATTCTGCCTCCTACTTTTTTTTCCCTCCTTCTCCTCCTCCTTCAGAATTCCAGAATTTTACCATTATTTGGAATCTAGATTAGTATGCAATTATTTCCAAATCACATTTTCTTACCTCTTTCGGTAATTGGTAAAAGTCCTGAGCAGCAGCCTTTTTCTTTCTTTGATCTTCTTTTCTTATGTGACAAGTAAACCTCATTCCAAATAATGACAAAAATTTAAAATGTATCATTAAACTTAGTGACCACCTAGCAAGTAATTAACAATTAGAGCCAGCCAGCATGAATTCACCAAGTTCAGGCCTTGCAGCTGCATATCATTTCCATTTTGTCAGAATTACTGGATGGGTAGATCAGGAGAATGCTACAGCTAGTTTACTTTGATTTTCTAAACTCTTTGATGTTATCTTTGTGGAAAGATGTAGCTATATGTACTAAATAATTATGTTGATTTGGAACTAATTAAATAGCCAGACTCAAAGAATAGCTATTACTCATAAAAATATGAACTTGGAAGGATGGTTCTAATAGAATTCCACAGTGATCTAGGTGCAGCCAATAATATTTAACATTTATTTTTGTCAGTGATGTGAATAAAGTTATAATGAACCCATATAAAATTTATAGATGACAAAAAGGTAAGAAGAATAGGGAATATGTTGGATGATAGTTTTAGGATCCTAAAAGAATCACAACAAGCTAGTATATTAAGATAGAATTTATTTGGATAAAAATAACCTCTTACACTTGGTTTTGGAAAGTCAATTTCACAAATACAAAATTGGAAAGTCATGGCTAAAAAGAAGTTTATCTAAAAATGTATACATTTTACTGGACATTAATGCAACATGACTCAATGGTGTGATACAGCAGCCAAAAATGGTAATGAGAACTTAGGCTTCATTAAGGGAGGCATAATGCCAAAGAAAAAGGATGTATGAACACCACCATATTCTGCCCTAATCAAACCACATTTTAGTGTTCTTTTTCTTTGTAGTTCTGGACACCATATTTTAGGAAAGATTGTGGTCAATAGGAGAGAATCAAGAAGAAGCCAACATGGTTGATGAATAGGTCTGCATCTTATGAGGGTTGATGGAAAGTTTATATTTATTTTCAAGAAGAAAAGATTCAGATGGCATATGACAACATGACAGCTATCTCCAAGCATTTGAAAGGCTGTCATGTAGACAAAAGAATTATATTTGTTCTACTTGGCAGCAGTAAGCAGAACTGAGAGCATTAGATAAAAGTGTTGGGGTGCAAAATTTGGGCTTAAAATAAATAACACTTTTTGTTTTATAATTAGAGCTAATTAAGAATTAAATTGGCTAATTTGGGAAGTAAAAGTTTCACCTTCCCTGCAAGTTTTCAAGCAGAGGCTAGATGAGCAATTTCAATGATACTATTGAGGAAAAACTTATTCTACAAGTTGGACTAAATATTTTCCATTTGGCTATCATACACTTAGAAGCTAAGATCCTGATATTCTAAGTTTTGAGAAATAATGTTGCAAAATAGTTGATTTAATAAATAATTTTTTAACCCATTAGAGATCAAAGATGTATGTTTTCATTCTGTTAGTAACAGTATACTCTTTACTTTGAATCTCACCAAATTAGACTAAGGCACCAACCACCATATGATGTCAAAGTTCAAAATTTCAAACTTTATTTTATTCTGAAAATGTATATTTCCACCTTTATATAAAGAATATTAAAATGATGAAGGCACAGTAAATTCACAGTAACATCATAATAGTTACCTTTACATAAGAGGATAGAAGATTGAATTTGAAGTCAAGAGACATGCATTAGAATCCTACCTTAAATACTTTAAGAGTTGTTTGTTCAACTTAATAGTTGTATGTCTAACCTTGCAGAGTCCCAATTGTAACTCTGTAAAATGGGGACAATAATGCCTATCTTACATATTTCAAAATTTTATTATGACAAAAACAATTGTTGAAATTTAAAGCAACATGCAAATGTGAGTTATGACTATTCTTGTATCTTGAAGGATATCTTTTTGAAAGAAGAGCACTAGAATAGACACTGTCTTTAAGGAGTGGATCATTAGTTATGGAATTTCAGGAATCATGATAAGATAGTGGGAGATGTTACTTGGGGCCTTGGAAATGGGAAAAGACCCCCAATCATAGTATGGGTAAAGCACCTTCTAGCTAAATTAAATTAATTCCATAGATTCCCTATGAGTCATCATTCCTAAAATTAGAACCCATTAGCCCTCACTATCATATTTCTCCTTAACAGCCAGCCAGTTGATTCAATTACCTCTTAGCAAAGGCATTTACTAAAATGTCATATTAAGAACAGTAGCTGCAAAACATTCCACTCATAAACAATGAGTGCACTATCCCACCAATTCTTACAGGGTCTCTAGGGAGAATGCACTTTATCGTTGTACAATTACAATGAGGCATATGTATGGGGAATGTATGTGGCCAAAGTAACTCACAATTATGATACCATATATCTTCTAAGTCCTTTCCTATTGAATACCCTCAAAACTGCCTTGTGTGTATAGCATCTCTGCTGGGCAGGCTACTCAGCGGGACTCACATAGTCTGCTTATGTCCACAGGTTGATTTCCAGTTTTGACATTGACCTCTATCTTTAGTCTTCAGTATTCCTTTTTCAATGCAGCCATAGGTCACACTCCTTGAAGTTTCCATCCTTGAATGAATGATTCTATAATTATGTTTAATTGCAGTATGGGTCTCTGTCCACTAAAAGTGTACAAATAAAATACATATATTTATAAAAATATATAAAATACATTTATTTAGTATTTTATTTTTCTCCAATTACATGTAAAAGAATTTTTAATATTTCTTTTTAAAATTTTGAGTTCCAAATTCTCTGTCTTCTGCCCTCCACCCTCCCCCCATTGAGAAGGCAAGCAATTTGAAACAGGTTATACATGTATAGTCATATTTCCATATTAGTCATGTTGTAAAAGAAGACATAGACAAAAAAAAGACCCAAGAAAAAATAAAATAAAAAAGTATGCTTTGATCTGTATTCAGACTCCATCACTTTTTTTCTCTGGGGATGGATAGCATTTTTCATCTTAAGTCCTTCAGAGTTGTCTTGGGTCATTGTATTGCTGAGAATAGCTAAGTCATTCAAAGTTTGATCATCTTACAATATTGCTGTTACTGTCTATGATGTTCTTCTGGTTCTACTTGTTTCACTTTGCATCAGTTCAGATAAGTCTTTCTAAGTTTTTCTGAAAGCATCCTGCTCATTATTTCTTATTGTACAATACTATTCCATCACAATCACATACCACAACTTATTCAGTCTTTCTCCAATTGATGGGCATCCCCTAAATTTCCAATTCTTTGCCACCAGAAAAATGTTACCATGAATATTTTTACACATATATGTCCTTTTCCTTTTTGTTTTTATCTCTTTTGGAGTACAGACCTAGTAATGGTATTGCTGGATAAAAGGTTATGGATGGTTGTATAGCCCCTTGAACATAGTTCCAAATTATTCTCCAGAATGGCTGAATCAGTTCACAACTCCACCAATAGTGAATTAATGTCCTATTTCCCCCACATCCCCTCCAAGATTTGTGTTTTTTCTTTTCTTTCTTATTAGCAAATCTAATAGCTGTGAGGTTGTACCTCAGAATTGTTTTAATTTGTGTTTCTCTAGTCAATAGTGATTTAGAGAATTTTTGCAAATAGCTATAGATAGCTTTGATTACTTAATCTGAAAACTGGATGTTCATATCATTTGACTATTTATCAATTAGGAAATGGCTCTTAATTAAAAAAATTAGCCTCAGTATTCTATACATTTGAGAAATGAAGCTTTTATCAGAGAAACTTATTGTATACTTTTTTCACCATTTTAATTGTTAATGTATTTCCCTCCATTTTATTTTCTCCCTCCCTTTTTATTCTATTCTTTCTCTCATTTCACCCTGTCCCTTCTCAAAAGTGTTTTGCTTCTGATTACTACCTCCCCCAATCTGCCCTCCCTTCTATCAGCCCCATGACCTTCTTTTATCTTCTTCCCTTCCTACTTAACTGTAGGGTAAAATAGATTTCTATACCCAGTTTAGTGTATGTTATTCCCTCTTTGAGCCAATTCTCATAAGGTTAAAGAATTGTCTACCATTTTCCCCATCTTTCCCTCTACTGAAAAAGCTCTTTCTTTCCTCTTTTATGTGAAATAATTTACTCCATTCTACCTCTCCCTTTCTGTTTCTCCCAGTGCATTTCTCTTTCTCAAACCTTAATTTTTTTATATCATTCCATTACATTCAACTTGCACCTATGCCCTCTATCTATATGTATTCCTTTTAACTGCCCTAATAATGAGAAAGTTCTAGTGAGTTATAAGTATCATCTTCCCATGTAGGAACCTTTAACCTTATTAAGTCCTTTTTGATCTCCCTTTCCTGTTTACCTTTGTATTCTCTTGAGTTTTGTATTTGAAAGTCAAATTTTCTATTCAGCTTTGTTGTTTTCATCAGGAATGCTTGAAAGTCCTCTATTTCATTGGCTATCCAGTTTTTCCTCTGAAGGATTATATTCAGTTTTGCTGAGCGGGTGACTATTCATTGTAATCTTAGCTCCTTTGCCCTCTGGAATATCATATTTCAAACCCTCCTTTAATGTAGAAGCTGCTAAATCTTGTGCTATCCTGATTGCGGTTCCACAATACTAGAAGTGTTTCTTTCTGACTGCTTGCAATATTTTCTCCTAGACCTGGGGGCTCTGGGATTTGGCTATAATATTCCTATTAGTTATCATTTTGGGATTTCTTTCAGGAGATGAGAGATGTAGTCTTTCAATTTCTATTTCACCCTCAGGTTCTAGAATATTAGGGTAGTTTTCCTTGATAATTTCTTTTATCATAGCTTTCAGGTTGTCCAATAGTTCTTAAATTATCTCTCCTAGGTCTGTTTTCCAAGTCAGTTGTTTTTCCAATGAAACATTTCACATTATGTTCTATTTTTTATCATTCTTTTGGTTTTGTTTTATTGTTTCTTGATGTATCATGAAGTCATTCATTTCCACTTGCTCAATTCTAATGTTTAAGAAATTATTTTCTTCAGTGAGCTTTTGTACCTCCTTTTCTATTTGGCCAATTCTCCTTTTTAAGGAGTTTTCTTCAGTGAATTGTTGTGCTGCTTATCTCATTTGGCCAATTCTGCTTTTCAAACCATTCTTCTCATTGGAATTTTGTACTTCTTTTACCATTTGGCTTATTCTGTTCTTTAAAGTGTTATTTTCTTCAGTGTTTTTTGTGCCTTCTTTACTAACCCATTGACTATTCATTATTTTCTTGCATCACTATCATTTCTCTTCACTATTTTTCTCTACCTATCAAACTTGAATTTTTAAGTCATTTTGTAAATCTTCCATGGTCTGGGACCAATTCAAATTTTTCTTGGAGGCTTTGGACGTAAGAGTTTTGACTTTGTTGTCTTCTTCAAATATGTATTACTTTCTGTAGTCAGAATTTAATTTAATTTTTATTTTTTTCCTCATTTTACCAGTCTATTTCCTGACTCTTTGCTAAAGTGAGGCCCCTTTTTCCAGAGTGGAAGGTGTACTGTCCCAAACTTCAGGGAGTCTTTTTTCAGAGATAATTCTAGGACCATGCAATTTTTCAGTTCTTCCAAGGTGGTATGTTCTAAGGACTGCTCTGTTTACTACTCTCCTGGACTGTGCTCTGGTCTGTGAGCAACACAGGCACTTTTTTTTTTCTGTCCTGGAACTGTGATGAGAGTCCCTGCTTCACTGTGGTCACAAGCTCTTGTGGGCTAGTGTTCTTCCTCATACTGTGACTGCCTCCTAGGACTGTGACTCAGATTTGAGTATGGGCAAAACAAAAGAGTCCTGATCCCAGTGCCAGCAAAGAGACCTCTGTAATCTCCTTCTGACCAGTTGTTTGACCCCCTTACCATCTGTGGGCTGAGATATCTGGAAGCAGCAGCTGCTGCTGATTCATTCACAACCCAGGACTACTACTTGTTTGCTGGGGCCTGGTCTGCACTGGTGCAGCCTGCACTGGACTGTCCTCCACTCTCACCCCAGGTCAACAGAGCTTTCTTGACAAGCTTCTAAGTTGTGTTGGGTTAGAATAGTTTATTCTGTCCTTTTGTGGGTTCTGCTGCTCTGGAATTTGTTTTATGGCATTATTTAAAGGTGTTTAGAGGGGTTTGGGTGAGAGCTCAGGTGATATCTCTTTTTCATCTTCACTCCACCTTCTCTACTCACTTTTTTTTTAACTTTCTTGAACTGATTCTCCAAATGCTGGATGTATCCCCTTATAGATGGTTAGAGTTGATTGGGACTTGGCTGAGGAAAGTCCTCTTCTCCTTGCTCCCCCCCCCAAGAGGAAAAGAGGTAGATGTGTCTCTGATTTCTGCATTTTTCTTCAACCTGCCAAAGTGGACTGACTCTTCATAATCTCTGACCCTTAAATGGAATGGAAAAAAAAATGATTAGTCTGATCCAAAGTGTAGGATCTTGGTAAATATATTCAGAAAATGATGTTCATATTTCATAAAGGAATCACTCATTAACACATTAACATCTCATCATTTGTAAATGTATCCTGTGAATAAATCTGTAAGTATATCCAATATCAACTGAACTAAGGGATGGGGTGGGGGAAAGAAATAACTATTCCCTACATCACACACACACATATATATATATTTATATATATATATATATATATATACATAAACATAAAATAACTATTCCCTGCCTTGCATATATATATATATATACACACACACACACACAAACATGTATGCACACACATATTGCAAATATACACTCATATTTCTAGGAAAAACTGTAGGAGTCATATGCACAATACAAATAGATAGGTATATGTATGCATATATATATATATTTATATTTGTGTACACACATATTAGTTTATGTGTAACAGTGAGTACAAACACATATACACATGATTGTGTGTATGTTTGTGTATGGGTGTGGGAGTGTAAACAGAGTGGAAGAGAAGATATGAAATGATGGAAGAAAAGAGGAGAATAACAGGCTTAATATTTCATAGTGGAAAGAGTGTGGGATTTGGAGAAAGAAGACCTGAGATTGAAGACCATTAGCTTTTGCTTTCTAGCACTAATATTTTACTGTATTTCTCTCCTCAAGGAACTGCTAGGAGCAGTTATACCACCTTTCAGGGGATTAGGAAGACTCTGTCACTGCTACGAACCTATATCCCTCACAGTTAGCAATAAAAGAGTAGACATCACAATCAATATGTGTATGTAGAGTGCCAGCTGTGCACCTCAAATTATGTTGGATGCTATTTCAGAGATATAAAACATCATCTGTCTCCTTTGGGAATTTACACATTCCACGTAAGAACACAAACAAAGGAAATTTTTTTAAATGATATGATTAAACATACTTTCAAATGTTAAAATGAAAAACAGACTAGAAGCAGTATGGGAGAACTGGGGAAAAAGCTAAAAACTGCAGGCTGGAATAGTCATGGAAGGCTTCATGGAGGTGGAAGAAGTTACTTCAAGCTGAGCCTTGAAAGATAAAAGATTTAGTTGAAGAAGGAAATTTTTATGGAGTGAATTGAAAATATAAATTTGTGAAGACAAGAAAAAATGTGGCAGGTGGCAAAATAGTAAGAAAATCACTAGACTCATTTGAAGAAACAGAGAGAGACAGACAGACAGAGAGACAGAGACAGAGAAAGACAGAGAGAGACAGAGACATAGAGACAACAGGTTGGGGATTAGTGTAGAATACAGGAATAGAAGTAAGATAGGCCCAAGCAATAGAGAGCTATGAATGCCAGGTAGAAGACCTATGAGGAAAAAGAAGTAGCTTTAGAAGAAGACATTTGGCATGAGGTTGACAACCTAGCAAAAGCTCAATTATTAGGCACTGCCATTATTTTGTAGATTTTCAGTTTGTTTAGAGGCTCTGGGAACATAGTATGTGGTGGAGAATGAACTAGTACATTTCACTTTGTGTCAGTGCTGTGGCAGTATCAGGTCCTTTTATGAAAAAAGTCCTTCCACCTGTATAGAAATTTCCTCCAAATTAAAAATTCAATACCTATGTCACTTAAAGACCTTTGTGTATAAAACAGGATTGATCATTATTGTTATTAATAAAATTTGTCCAATTAAATATTCATCTATAAATTATATTGTACATTTAGGATTTTTATAAGTAAAACATAATCTAATGGTAGTCATGTCCAGTCAACCTGTTTACTTATTATTATCCAGTTATTTGAACTATGACTAGAGCAGAAAAAAGGGCAGAAGCCATGTGTTATCAAAAATGGCAATTTTTAAAAAAATTTGTACTCATTGGGAATTTTTGATTGTTTAGGTATTACCTAGACAAAGGATTAGGAATCATTACCCATCCTACCTCCATTAGGAGCAACCACTCATCCGTAGATTTAAAAAAAATCATCAGAGGTCCACATATAAGGACAAATAATTTATTTTGTTTATACAAATATGAGAAGAAATAAAAATGCACAGCTTAACAGTTTGGGTGGACACATAGACCTTTAGTAGATATGTGTATATATATATATGTGTGTGTGTGTGTGTGTGTGTGTGTGTGTGTGTCTACACAGACACACACACACAGGGCAGTTAGGTGTCACAGTGGATAGAGTGCTGGACTTGGAGTCAGGAAGATTTATCTTCTTGAGTTCATATATGGCCTCTGACACTTAGTAGCTGTGTGACCTTGGGCATGTAACCCTGTTTGCCTCAGTTTTATCATCTATAAAATTAGTTGGAAGGAAATGGCAAATGACTAGTATCTTTGCTAAGAAAATCCCAAATGAAGTCACAAAGAGATGAACACGATTGAAAAAGAACTAAACAAACATGCACATATATAGATGTATGTGTATATACATATATACATATATAGTTTAGCTTAGTTTAAGAAGAGATAGACATAAGCCTTTTATCAATAATTTTCATATTCCCATTATACATTTATTTGTGTGCATATATGTGTTTGGGTATATGTGTGTACACACATACACATATGCACATGTATACATATTCATGTTTATATATGTGTGTGTTTATATTTATGTATATAATCATATGTATATATCTCTATGTATGCATATGTGTGTATACATTTACATGCCAAGAAAATTAAAACAACTTCATTTTGTTTGTAGGTCCCAAATCTTGTCTCTGACTCTGTTTTTATTGGGACTCTCACCCTGTGTGCCACCTTCCTTTCTGCTGAAACAGCAAGGACTGTTCAGGGTCAGGTTATAAGAGGTAGCTAACCTGAAGAAGAGCCTTTCCTGTTACCAGCCCTAGCTATAGGCTCTGTCCAATCCAGAAGTACCCCATGCCCAATTCACCTCATGTCTAAATTGAAACCTATATAAGTTATGTCCTTTTCGTCCTTCAGGGAGTCTCTGCCAGTGCCAGTGGGGCTCCCTTGCTGGTGAACTTGATAAACCTTCGATAATTGTAGGTACCAAAGTAATCAAAGTGATTTATTTTGTAAAACGCCTCCATCTTGTCCCTGGTCCTTATCTACCTCAGGGTCTTATTCCCTTTTATTGCCCCAAGAGTTTTGTAACATCCAAATCTCTTACTAACAGATGTTGCAACTTATCTCCAAACCATGGAATATTTTAATTGTGTGCCTTTCTGATAACCATGAGACAGCCTGGAGTCACCTAGAAAGTTCTTAGATTCTTTACCTCTGTTTATAAAAACCCATCTCCCCAACCCCATAATTATAATCTCTTGCATTCTGCCTCGGCATGTATATTCTGAATGATGGCTATTGCAGAAATCTTTAATAAAACTTTCATCTTTTCTCCTCAAACATTTGTGGCATCAGATTTATGACCTATCAATATGTGTGTTGTGTATGTATACATGCTTACTTTTGGAGAAAAGTGGAGGGGAGAGGGAAGAAAAAGAGAAGGCCATTGAGACTGATAGAACAGAGGGCAGGGCAGTATAATACAGAGTCCTGGTATTGTGGTCAGAACAACCAGGCTTAAAGCCTAACTAGTTCTATATGACTGTGAACAAATCATCATCTTTTTTGGAATCCTGGTTTCCTCATTTGTACCATGAGTGGCAGTTGTAGTGAAGAGATTTCCAGTGGAGGAGGGAGTTTGGTTATTTGGAGATCCCAATCACATAGATCAATTGCTTATTCTCTGAAGAAAAGAATTTGGTTAATAATACTTGGTGAAATTAAGTAAGACATGAGGAAAGTGCTATGCAAATATGAAAAAAATATTACTAAGAGATGAATGGGTCTGAAAAGGGGATAAAACACAAAAACACAAATATAGAGATTGAAAAAAATGTTGAATAAGAGAAACTTCAGGGTACTCATAAGAAGAGGGAAGAGAAGAGAGTTTAATGTAGAGTAGTTATTGTGGTATGTAGTTAGAAGGTGAAAGCTTTCTTTCATACACTCACACCCTATTATCCATAAGAGCTATGGGGGTGAGAGTAAATTGTAATTTCCTTTTGAAAAAACTCATTAAGTCCTGTTCAGAGCTCTTTAACTCTTCTTTTCTTTAAGGAGGCTTTGGTCTGAAAGGAATTTCCTAAACCACCTGTGGCTGTGGGATTGGAAGGAGGGGGAAGAGAACTGGGAACTTCAATTTACACAAAAGCCAACTTGTTCTATTTGATGCAGTAAGTCAGAATTAGGAGTAATGTTCTGGAGTTGCAAAGTCAATTTCAGCTTTTCAAAAGGAAAATGGGCTGCCACAAGAGAGAAGGATTTCTTCTATACCAAGGAGGAAGGTTTTCCAGAAGAGAATAGATGACCTCTTGTCAGAGATCTTGCAGAAGGGATTAATACTCCCATCCAAATTTGGACTAGATGGATTCTGAGATTTCTTCCACCCCTGAGATTCAGACATTCTCTGATTCCAAAGTATTTACACTGGAGGTGCAGAGGACAATAAGAATCTAACGTCTGAGAGAAAGCAGGGCAGAGATTTCCCTTCCCAGGACTAGATTAAATATTACATTGTTATTTTCAATGGACAAAAAAAAATGTTGAAGAGGAATATTTACTTTTTTCACTTCTTTTTTATACCATCCCTTAAAGTTTGCAAACTTTTTTTACATGTGTTATCTCACTTGAAACTTGCTACCTCTGTAAGGTAGGTGCCATTGAAGAACATGAACTTGAGAGAAATTAAGTGTCATGAACAGGGTCACATAGCTAGTAAGTATCTGAAGCAGGATTTGATGATCTTCCTGACTCCAAGTCCAGTATTCTAATCATCGTACAACCTAGCTGCTTCTCAGTCTCCTTTCAACTCTTCTAGAAATAACTATATGTAAACAATATAACTCGAAGAGGAAATGCAGCATAGTGGGAAGAGAACAGGTATAAAAGGAATACCTGAGTTGAAGTCCTTCCTCAGATATATTTTGACTCTAGGAAAGTCAATTAACTTCTCAGAGCTCCAGGCAAATCTAAGACACAGGTTGCAAAGCATTTGCCTACGTGTATTGATAAAAGAAATTTCCTCATCAGTAGCTTCCAATATCAAAGAAATCATAGGTCTAGTTCCATTCTATCTTCGAAGCAGAAGATAAAGCAGCCTGGTATAGTGGGAAGAGAGTTGGAAAGACTTCCACTCAAGTCCTGCTTCTGACATAAACTGGCTTTGTGACTCAGCAAATGGTATTTAATTTCTCATTGCCCAAAACAACTCTACAAGACTTTAAATTGCCTTACAATTTCTGATTTGGCTTAGTAGAGTGTGTTTTCTGATTGGGAAATCATAGGCAGATAATATTTGTTTTTGTTTACATTTGTGCTTCTGCGTGTGGGGGTGTGTGTGTGAGAGAGAAAGAGAAAAACAGAGAGAGAGAGAGACAGAGAGAGACAGAGACAGACAGAGACAGAGACAGAGCTGATGGGGCACTAATAATTGTTATAAAGATGACCCCAGACTCAGTTCCGAAAACTGGTGTTTTTTTTATTAAAGAGGTTGAAGTGCATCATTTTGGCTTTCCAGAGAAGCAGGTGCACCACCTTGGAAGGAGAGAAATGTGCGTGGTAAAAGAAGGCAGGGCAAGCTTTATAGTTAGTAATTGCCTAACTCCTCCTTTCTGGATCAGGGTTGGTCCTAATCCTTCTGGGTTACAATCTTCTTTATATGCCCCACCTCTAACATACATTATGTGCCTAGAATTGTGTTATCACTCCCCTCCTGGACAGAGAAACTAGCCTGTCTGTGCTGATTTCTTATCTACTTATGCGGAAACTTAACTTTTTTATTTCTCACATAATGGACCTCTAAAAGGCCCTGGACTTTCCAATGTAGCTCAAATCCCTGATGTTTGCCTAATGCATCTGGCCTACCTTAATTACTTAATTAATTTGACACTCCTTAATGCCATCCAGGTCCCTTTCTCTGTTACTTCCAGACCACCCCAGGCTATTTGCCACTCCTAAATCCCATCCAGATCTTCCCATAGTCTTTCTGTATAAAAATATTAGTCTTATCCTCATCAAATGCACAGATTCCTTAAAGTTCAACCCACTTGTATTGACCTCACATATAGTGCAAACTCACTAGGAATCTGGTCTACTTCTATTGGTGTTACAACAAAATCGCTACTTGGATTGAAAGAAAGCTTGAGTGGTTGAATTCTTTCAAGGCAGGCTCTTGGCCCATGCCCTTGCATTTTGGGGTTCCCTGCACCTCTAGATCACAACAGAGTGACAGAGACAGAAAGTGACAGAGACAGAGAAAAAAAGAAGAGACAGAGAGAGGAGAGAAAGAGAGATTGAGACATGCACATAGACAGAGACAGACAGAGAGACCAACCAACAGATACAAGACAGACAGGTAGAGGTAAAGAGCCATATTGAAAAAGTGATGTAGAAGTCTGCTGATTTTATATTATGCTAATTATTTAATTAATGTTCATTCATTTTATTAACAAAATTAAGTACCTGTCTACAGGTAAAGAGCAGGGTGCTAGGTGCCAGAGATATAAAAACCCCAAACAGCAAAAGCAGAAACAAAAACAATCTCTGCTCTCAAAGAGCTTACATTCTATGGGGAATATACACTTATCTAGATCAGTAAATACAAGTTGGCAGAGGGAAAATGCTAACAATTGGAGTAATCTGGAAAGGTTTCTTGGAAGTTAGACCAAACTCCTGAAGGAAGATAAGAATTCTAAGAGGCAGAATCAGGATAAAACAAAATTTTCTAAATAGTAAATTTTTAATTCAGATGACATCACTGACTGAACTTCAGATTAATTTAACTGAATGTAGGCATATAGAATTTTAAATATAGAAGAGATCTTAGAAATCATCTGGTATACTCCTTCATTTTACAGATGAGGAAACTGAAATCCAACAAGGTTAACAGACTTGCTAAGAAAACAAGCATCTCAGTTAGTGGTAGAGTCAGTCCCAAATTCCCTTCCACCCAACATACACTCCAATAATTTTTTTTAATGACTTTACTTTTCTGTAAGGGATGCTACCTTAAAATAGTCCAAAGTATAAAAGTGTTTTGTTTTTGTTTGTTTTCTATTTATTCATTAGAAGACAAGATAATATATGGAATGCTTATGCTATTTCTTTGTTAGAGCATTAGCCTGTGGAATGTTTAACTAGTGGACATTTAGGCAGAATTGATAGATATTGTTCTTGTCCCCACAAAAGTGTAGGGATCATTGGTCATTCATGTATTTTATAAATTCCAAGTTTTTCTTTTTTTTTTAAGTTCAGAGTTCAAACTGCATGTGTATAGTTAAGACAAACATCACAAATCATTATAAGAAGGATGTGTGAGTTAAAGTCATTTATGCCCCAAAGCTGTGTCAGATGTTTCACATTTATTTGGGGCTTTGTTTTGGCACACATTTTTGAACTAGCCATCTATAAAATATCACATGTTATAACAAGTACATTGACAGGAGCCATAGGAAAACAGGAAAAGTTTCCCTTGTTCCACATCTTTAAAAATGTATATGAACTAAATATGAAAAGCAAAAGGCACATGTTAACTTATCTTAAATGCATTATAGAGAAACTGATAATATTTAATTATATTTTCAGTATGCATTTTCATTTTTTTAAGAATGTTGCTAACATGTTGAGTTGATCATCCATGAAGATATAAGTAAGAATGGTACAAAATTAAAAGCTGTGAAGGGGTCATGTTATGAGTTTGTGGAGCGATCTGATATCACTGCAATCTGAAACACTGATATCTCTAAAATTCTCATTGGAATCAGGGCCAAAAGAATGTTTCATTGCTTGTCATCTCATATAAAGTTCTCAGTGGCTAGGTTATCTCCTCAGAAGAAATCTGGCATTAGGGTGAGTGAATTAATTTTGGCTAAAGAGGTTTGGTGCCATAGGGTTAGTTGATAGAAGTTGCACTGCTCCCCCAGTACCTAGAATTTCCTTTTCATAAGAAGAAATGAGTTGCATACAACCCATCATTTGCCAATTTACCTGCAATATCTGATTGATTTTGTCTTACTAACTTCATGATTTAGGTTAGTCAGTCAGTCATTTGAAGCAATGTTTACAGGGGCAGCTAGGTGGCACAGTGGATATAGCACTAGCCCTGAAGTCAGGAGGACCTAAGTTCAAGTCCCGCCTCAGACCAAACACTTGACACTTACTAGCTGTGGGACCCTGGGCAAGTCACTTAACCCCAATTGCCTAAAAAAAAGGAAAAAAAACCCAACAATATTTGTTAAATACCATACAACATGTGAAGAAGGTCATGTGTTAGTTGATATGCTTAGTAAGGAAGACTAAGTATAGATAGGCTGTCATATAGTCAAAAGAACCCCACATTTAGAATCATAAGACGTGTTCAAATGTTTGCTCTACCACTCTCTTTAGGTGTGCCTTTGGGAAATTCATTGAATTTTTTTGGATCTTATTTTTATGTCATATGAGAGTTAAACTAGATGTTCGGCCAGTTTCCTCATTTCCTCATTTTAAAATGGGGACTGTAGCCCCTGTTTCACAGGGTTTTGAGACTTGAGAGAATATATATATAATGTTTTGCCAACAAAGAACCATATGAAAGTATCACCACCACCATCATCATTATTAATGTCAATATTACATTGAATGTTGAACTAAAGTCTCCTTTTGTTAACAGCAAAATTTCCAATTAAATCCTTGTTAAATTCATTGCAAAGGACAATTGGGCAAGTAAACACTGAGATATCTGGAAAATCATATATAGTAAAATATAGTAAAACACGGCCTACTATCACTGAGTGAGTGAATGAATAAATACCTGAAAATAATAAATGAATGAAAAATCATTAAGTGTATATATATGTGTGTATGTATGTGTGTATACACACACATACACACACACACACACACATATATGCCAACTGCTATACAAAGCAATGAGGATACAAATAAAAAATCAAGACAGTTTTTGTACTTCAAAGAGTTTTCATGATTAAAAAAAGTGAGAGCACATATAGGGGATTGGTAATTAGTGAGGACTATTTTGGTTTAGACAATGACAGATATGGTGAAAGAAACTTTGGAGGTCTAGATAAATATATCCTTTCCTGCAGCAATGACAGTATCAATTTTATTACGGTATGGAGCTGGGTGTGGGATAGTCCTGCATGCATACATAGAATAGGGAGAATAGAGGGATTTTAATCAGGGTATTAAGAGAAGGATGACTAGGGCCAACCACATATAGTGGAGCATATAAAACGCTTAGCAATCAGATCAGTGCAGACCCCTGGGCTTGAGTTCGAAAGCTGAAAGGGATAAGATGCTGGGTTGTTGATTTGTTAAAAGCCTGACAGGAGTGCACAGCAAGATTCCTGAGTCTTAATGTCAGACTCTTGGAATTCCAAGGCAGCAGGACAGGAAGAGTCTCCCAGCATTTTGGTATTGGTAGAAGATGTCTCTCTGTTTCTGGGGTATCATGTACTTTTTTGTACTTTTCTAAGCATTAGGTTATGACATTGTGCTGCTGTTATATTTCATGCTCTGATTTTGCCCGAATTTGTTTTGTTGAAGAACCCCAACTCTGAAACAGAAATATACATGTCAATGGTAAACATTCTGGTACATTTTGAAGGAATTTAACCTTCCACATATGGTTGCTATAGAATATGACTGAGTTAGTGCCTTCTTACATTCTCTCAATCCCTTACAGATAAGCCTGGAAATAAAATACCAAAACATTCCAGGAAGAACAACCTAATCTTGTACTCAAAGTAGTCAAACAAGGAAAACACACACACACACATGTACACACACACACACACATATACACACACACACACTATGCAAACACATTCAAAACAGCAGTTCAGCAGTTTATTAACTGTTTTCAATATATATTTCTTTTAAATTATGAATTTATAGATAATCATTTTAGTATAGAAAGGATAGAAAAATATAGTATAAGAAATTCTGAACCAACATCTTAACATATGTGTTAAAATTGTACCTTGTTCTGGTCCCCCTGACCATTCCTTCCTCCACCCCTACTAGTTGGTATAATAAGTTTATGTATAGTCAGTATAAAGGGGCAATGGCAGGAAATAAGATTGCAAAGGGGTAACTTGATGTCACATACAAACCATTCCAAAGATTAAAGGAGCATAATTGACAAATTGTATCACATATTAACCAAAATTCACATCATGGTAGTATAATCAGCAGAAGCCATCATGGAGCTACTTTCAGAGTCCTTTGGTCCTATAATATGTAAATTTCAGAGAAGTCCTAGATATTCCAAGTAAGACCAGAAGATTACTAAAAGAGAGTCTAATAACTTTGAGATGGTGTGTGAATTTAAAGTTTTACTGACAACTTTGAGATGATTTTGGATATGTTAATGAACTAACTTCAAGGTAGCAGAGATAAGAGTTGTTCTGTTACCCCCCCAAAAATCTATAAAATGAAGCCTAAAATTCTATCCCCCTAAGTACTTTTCCATCTCCATCAGGTCCATGCTGTCTAAGTGCCCCTAACTTTAATCCATGATTACTTGAGTGTTATTCTCTCCCTTTATCTCTCCTCCCCCTTCTCTCCATCATTCTACCTGCTACTCTTCACCATCCCATCCTCCCATCTTCATGTAGTCTGCCTCTGTACCCCTTTTGCCACTTGTTTCTGTATCTTTTGTGTCTCATTAAAGTGTGATTGCAGTTCCATGTCCCACTGCCATCGTGGGTTTTCCCAGAGTTCCCAAAGAATCAGGGATGTCTTCCCCCATTTCATAATTTCATAAATTAACTAACAATTCTATATATATATTGAAATCAATGTGGGAGTAACACAACTGCCTTTCTTGTCTGTGTTCCAATCTGATCTTTCATCTTTCTTCTACCTCTTCTGCATACTATTTAAATACATTTATGTGTGTGTTTGCATGTTCATTACTTTCACTGATATCACTAAGTGAATATCACAAATCATTTCTTTCTCCTGACCCCAAGCTTTCATTTGTAACAAATAAATAAAGTCAAGAAAATAAATCAATAGGTTGGCTATGTCTTAAAAGATATGTCTGGTTCATCACTCTCTGCCAAGGAGTAGGAGTTAAGCTTATTATCTTTGGATGGCAGTGTATTCATTACTAAATCAGAAATGGCCCTTGAAAACTAAGAAAACTGATGGATTAACAAATACAAAATTGAGAAGAAAATTATTTTAACAGATCAAAATCATAAGATCCTCATGGCCCCAAATTCACTACTTTTCCCACAAGAGGAAAAAAAAGAATAGTTTTTTTTTTACTTTGTTCTTCTTATTCCTATACATGAAGGTATGAAACTGAATAAGAATAAATTTCTTTTTATGTAATGCTCAATCCTTAGAGTGGTAAGCTTGGAAGAATTGAAGAAAAGCAGAAAGATTATAGATATGAAATTTTCAGTAGAATTGTTACAATATTGAACCATCTGTAATTATGGTGCCTTCATCAAAAGTGGCCTTTGATGATTCCATTACATTCCTTCTATAAACATGTGAATTTAAAAAAAAAATTATTAGGTGAGGAATTTTAGGTATAGACACTTTATGTGATTCCAGAATGTCTTCTTTTCATGAATAATCTCTGATATTAGAGACGCTTTGAATGGCATTGATATTACTATGTTTAACTATAAGGAAGTCAGATGTGAGCAGGAAATTTCCTTTGTCAAGCATGGTGTTTTCTTCTCTTTGAAGCATCTCTGTACTATGATTAATTTCTCATGTTGGTTGATTCTGTGTAACATATTATTTATTGTCATCAAGAATGGCAGGAAAGATAGAAAGTGGCAGGAAAGATAGAAAGATAGGAAGCTTTTTTTTTTCTCTTAAGGATTTATTTGACAGTATGGAAATTAGTCTAGCCTCATGGTAGCTATATAGAAAATAATTTTTTCTCTGAGGGAAATATTCAATTACTAAATCAATTGGGAAATATTTATTGTGCACATACTAAGTTGTCAGCATTGTATAAGGTGTGAAATGGGATAAAATGCTTTACTATCATAGACTTTATAATGGATCAGATTCATTTTCTCTTTAGTGCCCTCTCCTTCCCCACCTCATCTTGTATTTAGCTATCTACTAAATCTATTCTATTCTCTAATAGAATTTTACCTTTTTGTAGACAAGAAATGTTCTTTCTCTCCCCCTCTCCTTTCTATTTTTATTCTCTGAACTAACATAGCTCCTGTAACATTGCAAATGCTTTATATGTGTTTCTTTGAGTCGAATTAAATAGAAAGAATGTAGATGGATAGACAGTCCTAACATACATGAAAAATTGAGTAAACGAGTGAATATTTAAATGCTCAAAACTTTCTCCAGTCTTATAGACTAAAAATATGCCAAGAAGATGAGAAGTGAGAAGTGTTTGAAAGTTGGGGTAATCAGGTAAAATTTATGGAGGATGTCGGACTTGTGGTTAGCCTTGAATAATGGGAGAGAGAGGCATTCTATACGGGGAGAATGGTGAACAAGTCTATGAAAGTGGTGAGGAGCCTAGTGGGTCTATAGCCTTTTAAGAATACCAATTTGACTAGTAATTGTGCAGGAAGATTGTGGAAAATGTATTTATAGAGAATTGAAATGATTTGCCAAAAATTACATAAATAACTGGAGAATCAGAATTTAAATGAAGGTCCTTTGGCTCTTCTTTTACCATGCTGAAAGGAGACATTGAATTGATTTTGAGATAAGATGTCTATATGAAGGCAGTTGATAAATAAAATACGAAACTGTAGGAAGTTATCCCTGATATTATATCTTATTATTAACCTAATGCACTGCTATGGTCAGGGTCACTAGACTGATAGAGGAGGAAAGAACGTAGGCATTTATTAAGTACTTTCTATGTGCCAAGCACTATGCCAAATGCTTTCCAAATATTACCTAATTTAACTTTGCAACAACCCTATGAGGTAGGTACTATTATGATCTCCAATTTACAGTTGGGGAAAGTGAGACAATCAGAATTTAAATGGCTCGTCCAGGATTATGTTTCTAGTAAATATTTGAAGCCAGATTTGAACTCAAGTCTTTCTCAATCCAGGTTAACATTCTATGCATTGCACTACCTAGCTGCCTCTATTAAACATTAGTAATGGTTATGCTATCAGTAAGTAATATAATAAGACCCTTAAAACCTAAAACAGTCTCCATATTGTATGGATATGTGAATATAGGAAGGGATGGAAAGAGAAAAGTTAGGTAATGCCAAATAGGCAGGATAAAGTTCTGTACATCCTAAGACTGCTGCAGAAGTTGTAAAGAACTGTAAGGAAATCTAAGCTTTGACCAATTGGTCCCTGATAACACTACTTGTATTATCACCCAAGTCAGTGAAACTACTCATATAAATCTAAGAAATAGATGATGTTGCATAGGTTTGCAAACTGACCCTACTTAAATCCATAAGGTTAATAGATTTGACATGAATAAATTGGAGCTAATATGTTCCTTCATGTTTTAGTAGAATGATGAATACTTTGTATCAGGCACTGTGATAAGTGATATGGATAGAAAGTAAGGTAAGTGAAATATGTCTTGTCCTCAAAGAGCTTACATTGTAATGGGAAAAGATAGCACATAGAGGGAAAGTGTGAAGTGCTAAAGCAGTCAGACTTCAAGTATGTAAGAAACAACCAAAGAGATGAATACTTTCCCCATATGCCAATAATACTGGAAATGGAGGTTGCTAGTCATTGGTCAGGGCTTCATGTTGCTTTTTGCCAAGAGTACCTTCCAAGTCTCACAGTAACCCTAATTTACAGGTCAGACAACAAACAATCAGTGTAAAAGAATGATAACAAACAAACAAACAAACAACAAAAATTTAATCTCTAATCCTAGATTAGACTAAAAGAATTTAAATTGAATGATTATTAAATCTAAAGATGAAAAAGTTTAAGGCTCCGAGGTCATTGGATATCTTCACTTAATACAAACATCAGGGATTATTCCTAATAAAAAATGAATGACAAAATAACACCAAAATCTCAAAAGATTTAAAAAAGTAGATGTGCATGACTTGACTGGAGTTTTTGTTTCTTTAAGTCCTTGTTAAAATATGGCAGAGATATCCAATTAGTGAATGTGATAGAGAATAAAACAGTAATTTAATAAAGCTTTTTTCTACTATAACCATAATGAATTAATGCAATCTCAGAGTACTCGTCAGGAAATTTTTAAAAAAAGACAAAATCTTTTAGGATCTGTTTACAACAGTATATAAATATCTATATTAAGAACCATAGGAGAAACAGCAGAGTTATCAAGGAATATCTTTAACAAGTATCACACATCAAAACAGCATAAATAAATTGAAATAAATTAGGATTGCTATTGAAAGTATCTAGTATCAAGATGGCACACATAGCATGTATACATCATTATCTACATGGTAAGCACAGACAATTTTTAACATTTTTTCCAACTGAAGGCAATAAAAAAGAAACATGTAGAAAGGAATGAAAAAAAAACCAATCATATCATAAATTCTAGAGTCCCTTAATGAATAATTAAAAGCAAAAATGAGGTTTATGGCAATACCATGATTCAAATTAACATAACAAAAAAACCTAAACAATAAACAATCCACCATAAATAACAAGTTTTATTATAGAGACTTGAAAACTTGAAAATAATTCATGGACAAGTAATAATGAGGATGTGGATCATTTCCAGTCATCTAGATAGCCACAAGAAGTCTAACACAATTGCCCATCCAATAAGGATCAAAGGAAGAAGCCAAGAACAGAGGCAGTAGTTCTTACTTAGCTCAAGAGCATCGTGGCAAGTTATTTGTTGAATTGTTAACCAAGATAAAAAGGCCAATTTCCATTTCAGGGTTTATATTCAAGATAAGATTGATAACTGCCCTTTTCAAAGATGGGGACACAAAAGATAAAACCTCAAGAAACCTTAAAATGTAATTATAATAATAGCAGGAAACACCATAAGGAAAGAAAAGGTGGCCTGGGTGAATAAGAATGGGTAGAGTTTGGGTTTAGCTAGATAGTGAGGACACAGCAATCAAGATATCCTAATCCCAGATCCTAAGGTAGAAAAGTAGACTTGGTCTGGGTGGTACATGAGAATTATCTTTTACCTATTTGTAGCAGGGTTGTATAAGAGAATGAATATTGAGTAAGTTTTGAATTTGCCATCACTAGAAGTATTCCATCACAACATGTAAAACAATTCTTTCCATATGTTGTAGAAGAGATCTGTGCTTTGGATTGGGGTTGGATTGTATCATCTATGAAGGTTCTTCCAACTGTGTGATTCTATTGGGAATCAACTGAATAGGAAATTGCTTTGAAAATTCTGAAATGCTACACAAGAGTAAGTTATCATTATCAAATCACTTAATAGATGATTGTAAGTATAATGGAGAGAAATGGAAAAAATCTATTCATTAAACACATTCTATGCGCAAAGCAAGCAGCTAGGTGGTGCAGTGAATAAAACACTGGGTTTGGGGTCAAGACCTGATTTCAAATCCACCTCAGACAGTAGACTCATGATCCTGGGCATACCACTTAACCCTGTGTGCCTGTTTCTTCATCTGTAAAATGATTTAGAAAAGGAGATGGCAAACCACTCTAGTATCTTTACCAACTAAAAACAAAAACAAAAAAATAAATGGGATGACAAAAACTTGCACATGACTGAACAATAATAACATATGCAAAGCACAACACTAAGTTGTCTGCAGTTATTTCATTTGATTCTTACAACAAAACTGTGAGGTAGGTGCTATTGTGACCACCTTTTGGAGGGTAGTTGAGGTAGGCATAATTTAAGTGGTTTAACTTATATGACATACTAATAAGTATATGAGGTCAGATGTGAATTTAGGTCTTCCCAAATCAAGGACTAGTGCTATAGCCTCCAAAATCTATGAATACATTCTCAAAATAATTTTATACATGAATTAAAATACATAAAGTTAAAAAGAGATCAAACACAAAAATGGTTATCAAAACGTATAGATAAATATGAATATATGTTCCAATACTTGAGAACACTCAAGACAACACTGATGTGGGTATGCATTTGATTATTTCAGATTATAATGCTTCTTTTCTAATTTTGAGTTTTTTTAAGCTATTCACAGTACTAACAGCTCTACAGTTGCTTACCTGATCAAGGGAATTTCCAGGCTGAATAACTGAATAAATATTATTCCCAAGACAGCTAAATAAATATGGAGCTGAGAAAAATCACCTGCACCATGTATTAAGCTCATAGATGTATATAGGGTGTGGTTTTGATATGTTGATATTACCATGGGCCCTTTCCCTTACAGAAAAAGGGACATCTAGCCCTTGCTGTACAGCTATAAAACTTCTCACATTCTGCCAGATACAATGGTTTTGCATTTTTTTTCCTGTTAGAACAGAGGGTTCAATATAAGAGAAAAATATTAAAGAAACAATGTAATGTTAAAACAAATCCACAAATTAAAAAGAAAAAAAAACAGAAGAAAAGAAAGATATCCCTTCCATTAGGAAATAATGCAATACATCCTTAGCATATATTTTTCTAGTAAGAAATGATTCTTTATTCAAGGGACCGTGATACTGGTTAATATGTATTTTAATTCATGGAGAAAATGAGGGACTTTAAAGATCTTATAATTTTCCATTTGCAAAATAAGTAACATGAGTTGATTTTTTTTTCTTTTGCTAATAGAACTCTCTGATGCCTTGTATTTCTAATCTGAGGATTTAGTGAAAGTGAAATGTCCTGTCCAATGGAAAGATTTCCCCAGCATTTAGCAATGAAACTAACGTCAAAAGGTTTGGCACCCCCATAAAGAAACTCATGTCCCTTATAACATATTCATGTCAACATTAGCTAAGATAGGTTTAATGGTGTCAGAATATGAAGGACTTGGAAATTCAGATGGATATGACATCTAATAAGTAAGCACTATGAATTTTTTGAGCAGAAAGGTTGGTGTGACAAAATTAATATAAGAGAACAATTAGTTTTGCAAAGTGGACTACTAATTTTTCTTCCAACTCATCCTGAATTCTCCCTGCATCCATTTGTACAGGCCAAGAATGATCACATTGCCTTCCATGTCTCCATTTTTCTACATGGTAGAATGTAAACCTTCCATATTTCTGCTTGTTAAAATATTTCTCCTTCTTCAAGGCCATACCCAAGGACTTCAATAAAATCTCTCCTGATTCTTAAGTGAATAGCAAGCTCTCCCTTTTATTTTATTACCCTAAATTATTTTGTCTTGCTTGCTCCTTTGACCTTAATCCATCCTACCTTTTATCATATGCATCTCTGTGCTGTCCTATCCCTTTATTAGATTGTAAACTCTTCAAGGTAAAGACTATGTTTCTTTTTGTCTTTATATTCCAAATACTTGGTGCACTATATTTTGCATAGTTAGATATTTAACAAATATTTGTTGAACTGAAGTTAATTGAATTTGCAACATTTTAGAGGAAGGGTTGGATAAGATGGAGAAGGGGAGAGGAAAGTCTGGAATCAGGGAGACAAGCCAAGATAATATTATTGTACTTAGGAAAATTGGGCTGGTCATGTTAAAATACATCATCTAAAGCACAGATGTATAGGATTTGGACGATAGTCCCAGGGAATTAATATGAAAAGAATGAGAGGGCAGAAGGGAAAAAAGCAGTCTACTCAGTAGCAGCTCTAGTTAAATTTTTGGTAGGGAAGGAAATGGAAACTACTTCTTAAAATGATTGTTTTTGCATTATTTATAAGTCTTATCTGTTAACTGTAACTGTTTTTTCTTCTATTTTGCCATCAATAATTTGAAATACACTACATCAAGAGATGTAATTTTCAGGCACATGTAGAAATGTGTTCCAAAATACTTGTGAAGGAATGATGTTAGTTTGTTTCAGAACAATGTCATTTGAATTATTGAGGTTATCATTTATTATTATTAACAATGATAATTGTTATTTATTATGCAGATTTGGCTTATGACTCCAATTGATATATTTAAAGATCGGCTTTGCAATTAAAATTTTGAATGGGTCAATGAACCTTTGTGAAAGCTGCAATTTATTAATTATGCAGATTTGGCTTATGACCAGCTGATATCTTTAAAGATCAGCTTTACAATTGAAATTTTGAATGGGTCAACAAACCTTCGTGAAAACTACATGCAAATGCAAGTAAGAACAATTTGTGAACAAAATGGATTCTTGTGTATGTGTAAAAGTTATAGTAAACAGCCATGACCTTAAATGCAAACCAAGTTTATGTTTTTTAGCTGAGTTTTTTAGACATTCTCCTGACAAAATATCTATTTTATGCGTGTGTTCCTACTTCTGCCATTTTTGCAGCATACTTGAAAATAAGAAACTATGATGGAAGATAAAAGAATTTTCTTAGAAAATAAGTGGCATGCCTCAAAACCATGACCACAAAAAGCAATTATATATCATGAATCAGTCAGTTACATATGCCTGAAATGAGAACATTCTCAGAATTTATATGCCAAAAGTGGCATATATTTAATGTGACTTCTAGGAAACTTTTCATTAAATTCATGGCTGACCCTCATTCCTAGGTTCCTTCCTATGGGCTCAGAGGAGTAGCCACAACTTTATGAAGTCATAGGAGAGAAGAGTGTGATCTGAAAGAAGTCAAAAGGTCCATGCCCACTTCACTGAAGCTAGGTGGACCAGCAGTTATATGGCCAATTATGTCAGTCAAAGTATGTTTGTGCATCTTCTAGCCTAACAACATGACTCAACCAACTCAATACCAATTAGGTACAAGTGTCTCTGGAAGAAATTATTGCAGCACTAAGAGGAACAAATGATATGAAAGTCTTTGGGAAGAATCAACAATAATTTGAAATATTATTTGATGGCTATCTGAAATTTGGTTTTATTGAATTTTGGTTTAGTAAGTTTAGATAACAAAATGAATGCATAAGTAGTATCTTCAACTAGATATTTTCCCATTTTCTGCTTTGTCTAGACATTAATTTACTTTTCTGTGAAATGGCATCTTGGATATTTTAGTGTAACATTAGGCATGTTGGTGCTCCTCTTATGCTATTTCTATTTTACAAGGAAAATACAAAGCTTCCTGAGATTTTGATATGTGAAGACTGAATATACATATTTTTTAAAGTAAAAACATGATTATAGTTAATTATAAATTGCAAAATCATAATTAAATTTTCATCTCTCTCTATTTCTTCGGCCTGTTGGTCTTACATGTAGGTGATCTCTTTTTCTTCTCATCCCATTCTCCCATACTGGGAAACATCACATTTCCACCAGACATACTTCATTGATTATCACACTGCCAGACCTTTGAGAAACATATTTCTAGATTTCACTATAACCTTTTAAAATTTTGATATTCTAAACAGTCCGTGTATTGACAGATACTTTTATAGGAGGTAATAAAATGATGGTGGTGGAGGTGGGCAATTGTCTTACAGATATTGTATATTTCTGGAACTAGAGGATCTTTAACTTGTAAAGAATGAAATTATTACAGTTGACAGAAAATGGCTACTTTTGAATTATTTGAATGTTCCATGAATTATTTAAATTTAATTATTTTATTCATTATTGACATTCTGATCATGTCCTTCATTGTGTCCACGCACATCAGTCACTGGTCTGAAGATTCTACATCTGATTTAAGAAGGGAAGAGAAATAATTGGCATCATTCGGACACCTTATTGAAAGCCACATTTTATGTTTCTAATGCAATGCTTCTATTTATTGCCCATCACTGTTCACTTCATTCAAAACAGCTGATGAATTCCTGACTCTTCAATGATGTCTTTCCCTAGCCATTCAAAATGGAGGCAGTGAATTTGCTTTAAAAATTATCTAGGCAATTCTAATGAATCTGCCTACCCACAAACATTTAAGGTACACTTTGAGATTTGCATATAACCAGTTGATTAATTGACAAGACATTTCTATTTCTTTCCTTGTTATTTCTCTCCACATATGTGTATATTATATGTATGTATTATGTATGTTTCATTGATGTTTAAATGAAAAATTTCTCTGGATGTGGGGTAGGCCTATATGATTAGATCACTATAGAACCTGGCACAGTACTGTATAGAGTGAGGACCTTGAAAAACTTTTAAGTAGACTGATTTAAAATCTAGAATACAAATACAAACATATTGTGGATGAGCAAGACATATGATCATTTGACAATGTATAAGTTGTATGTGGATATTGGGTCTATTTTTTTTTCAATTATTTCATTCCCTGAAAAGAAAAGAATGCAGGTTCACATGATGCTATAAGAGAGAAAATTAATGCCTAACAAGATCTAATGAAAATGCCTGGTCTCCAGGCAGATAAATTGCCTGAGAACAAACTAGGATAGCCATATTATTCAGAGAAAGAAATAGAGGTAGCTTTGTGACTTCATGGTGTTCTCTCTAGAGTTTATCTATGACATTGTGTAAGTGATTGAACATACATTTTTTTCATCTCTCTTGTATCTTCCACCAAATGCAGAATTAGATTTGATGTAAGGGAAAAAAATTATATATACATACACAGATAGGTGTATATATATATATATATATACACATACATATATACATATATATGTACATATAATGTATTGGTGTATGTGTGTATATATAAATATAGAGAAAGATAGATAGACAGATAGATACAGAAGTTTTCTGAAAGAATAGAATGCTTCACGGAGGCCTTCAAAGAAAGGTGAAAGAGCACTTGGAAAGGATTCTTGGTCATTTGCAGATTTGTTGAGGAGATTTGTAAGGTCACTTCCATAACTTGCATTTTATCATTCTGTTAAATTGATTTTGGAATAGCTTAAAAAAAAGCTCCCTTGCCCTAAGCCTTAAGCATCTTTAGTAATCATTATATAAAATCATCTGAATCATTTCTGAAGTCCATGCAAGCATTCTGTCAAGAAGATCAGGGTTCAAATCCAGCCTCAGATACTTATTAGCTGTGTGATCCTTGGCAAATTATTTAACTTTAGTTTTTTTCAGTTTCATCAATTGTAAAATTGGGATAATATTATTCTCTACATCACAGGTTTGTGGTGAGAATCAAAGGAGATTATATTTGTAAATCACTTAGCATAGGGCCTGGCACAGTATGGGAACTTAATAAAGACTCTATTATGTTTGTTCCCTCAACTTCCCCTCATTAAAATACTTTTTTGAAGCCAATAACAACATAGTATTTTTATGGAGTCTAAAACAAAACAAAGTCATAGTTGACACAACTGTGAAACAATATATGGATGTATACTATTAAATGTTCATTTCAGTATGACAGATTGATGAGAAAGTAAATGAGATTTCATAACACAAATTATGAAAATTTCCATTTACTGTGCCTTTAAATGAATGAAAGGGTTTGGGAAGGATTAGAGTTGAAGGAGTTGAAAAAGAAACCTGCCACATACACCAATCATTATGTTTCTCTGGAGGTTAATGGCTTTTATATGACAGTTTGTGCTTTGCCTCACTTTAATTGGTTATATAATTTTCTTTGTGTCTTGCAGCTGACAACTCTTCAAGGACAAAGACTGAGCCCTGTGGACCAAAGAATCCCCATATTGACAGATGCACTAAAAATCAACAGCTCAGCAAGTAAAAATTTGAGAACCTAAGTTGAAATATCCCATGAAGACAATGTCATTCCAACAACAGTAGGAAGAAAAAACACTCTAAATTTCTAACAGAGCCAATTTTTAGAATTAGGAAATCAAGGTGAATTTGATCATTTTCATTGAAGCAGTGCCAAACATTTGACATAAACTTCAATTTAAAGTAATGAACTTTATGGCATCAATTAGAAGAGAAATTTTCCTTTAGAAAAATAATCCAGAAGGAAGTCAGCTTAAGGCTGTTTTCTTCTGTTCCTCTCATAAAGCTTATTTGATCTAAGGACATTAAAATTCTCGCCATCAACTTATACTGTCAACTATACAACATTTCCCCAATAATCTCAGTTCCAAATACTTCTTGTAACAGTGGCCCTCTAAAAAATACTTTCATTTTATTTTTTATAAGCAAAGACTACTCCATCAGAAAATATGTAATAAGAGTTCATTGATTGGAGAACCCTGGAAATTTTCCTCCCAAGCAATTAGGGTTGAAAATAGTTTTGGTAATCTTTCCATTTCAAAGACTAACCATAACCATTCTCAATGTCACAACTTCCAACTAATCCATACTTTCCTTTCCAAAATCTACAAAATAGCATAAATGAGTTCAAAGAATGTGACCTTTATCATATCTTTATTTTTAAATGTTAAAAAAAAGCACTAGACAACTTCTTGGTAATATAACTACAAGATGAAGGATACACATTATTTTTCTTATCCTTACTACCTCTTAAACCTCTCCACAATAAAAAAAACATTTATTAGAGATAAGATATTTTTAACTTCCTCCATGGTCTAGGACATCATAAACCTTAATGAGATAATAGGCCAATGAACTAACAGCAAAAAAGGCTAATCTTTAAATCCTACTGCAATCACTCACCATCCCTGCTCCTATTTTTCACATGTGGGCAGGGCTAAGAAAGTCCAACCATGAATGACAACAGAAGTGAACTGCAGCCCTCCCTTCTCCTAGTTGTGTGGAAAACCAAAAGGCAGTAGTGGTCCTGAATGCAAAAAAAAAAAAAAAAAGAAAAGTCAGAGAATTGGGAACTGAATCAGGTCACATTTGTGTGGCTATGGAGCACTACACTAGGCTTGTGAGGGAGCCTAGCATCAAGCCAGTGCTACCCTCAAAAAGTCACTTGGGACAGAAATTGAGACAAATGAAATGTGTTGAGATGGCCCAAATCTCAGGGAAACCACCATGAAATGGGAAGAAGTCAGGAAGTAAGTAATTGAGAAATACAAGGGAAAAAAAGATGGAAATTAGCAAAAGTCTTTAGAGGAAGAAAACTCAAAGATATTTAGCCTAAGCAACAGAGAAGGTATTGATAATAGAGGGGGATGTGGCCTCCAGATCAGCTAAGCAATTCCAGACATTTATGAATAAATAAGATAAAGTAAAATGAATTAATATCTGATGAGATGCAGAGAACTTTGAACTTCCTAGGAAGCATGGGACCATAGCTGGATGTTCCTGAATAGTTTAAAAGAGAAATAAGAATTAGGAAAGCAATGTTTATGTCCTACACAGCAAAAATAATTGGTAGAATAAGAAAAAAAATCTTGAATTCATTGTAGCAAGTATTATCAAAAAAACAAATGAGAATCACTGATTAGGAATGGAAAAGCAGAGAAGCGAATGAAAATCTAGGAGAAGCAAAAACCGTTGACTTTAAAATCAAAGATCATCTCCATATAAGCCAAACATAGTGATTCCAAAAACAGGATGTTGATAAAAATTATAGGTGTTCCTGAAGAACACAAGTAAAACAACTAGCAAAACTAGCAAGAAATAATATATAAAATCTTCCCAGAATTTCTGAACCTAGAAACAAAATTAACAATGGAAAGGACTCACATATGACCTGTGGGGGGGGATGTAGGGATTGCGGTCTGGGGTAAAGAAAGATACCATTGGGGGCAGATAGGTGGCACAGTGAATAGAGTACTGACCCTGGAGTCAGGAGGACCTGAGATGAAGTTGATTTGACCTGCAAATCTGAATGTATTCATTAATTTAAAAAAAAACCAAAAATGTAAATATTTAATTAAAATAGTCATTCAAAACATTTAATAATGAAAAACAGACATGAACAAATTATTTGCTTTTCTAATATTCTATTACAAGGAAGGTAAACAAATATAGTAACCAAAATTATAACAACAAAATAACAGAGATACAATTAAGAGATTCTTTTCTAAAAGTGCACAAGAAGAAAAGAGTGAAAACAGAAATTAAATAGATGGGCAAGAAAAAGCTATGAAACATCATGGATTAAACTTCACTACATCCTGCCTATAAATAAATCAATGTGCTTATGTTTTGAGGGGGCTAGGAACTAGATTGAAAAAGACACAGACCCAAGTCAAGAATTAACAATGAAGAAATGATAGAAAATTAATAATTATATAAAAGTAAATGACAAGGATAAAACAAGATGCCAATATTTTTAAGATGCAGAAAAATCAGTCTTCAGGATAAAAATCACATCTCAACAAATAAAACTAATGGCATCCTAAATGTGAAACTTGATAAACCAAATATATCTTTAAAAATTAGATAGTCAATAAACAAATCTAGAATAAGCACAAATGGCTATATATTAAAAATAAGAGCAGAAATATATAAAGTACAGAAAAAAACTAAACAAATGATAGGCTAAAACCTGATTCTTTAAATAGATGAATAAAATTAATAAACCTTACATCATCCTGATGAAAAAGAGAGCAGAAAATTAAATGAACCAAACAGATAATAAAAAATTATCAAAACCTACTAAACCTAGTTATATGGTAACAAAACTGAAAACACAAAATAAATAGAATATATCCAAAAATATAAATTTAAATTTAAAAAAATTTAAAAATTTAAATTAAAAAAAACTAAAAATTGAAAAGTCCTCAATCTTACAGTAGGAAATATATTTAGCTGTAAAGGAATTACTAAAGGAAAAATAAAATTGGTGGTTCAGAAGTATTAGCAGGAGAATTTTTTTTCTATTTATTTTTTTTTTGGTGAGGCAATTGGGGTTAAGTGACTTGCCCAGAGTCATATAGCTAGTTAGTGTTATGTGTCTGAGGCTGCATTTGAACTCAGGTCCTCCTGACTTCAGGGCTGGTACTCTATTTAGCAGGAGAATCTTATCAGACTTTCAGACAAGTAGTACTAATACTGTACAAATTATTCTCAAAAACTGATAAAGCACACTACAACAATCCTTTTAGAAGACAAATATATTCTCTTTTTGTGTGTGTATGTGTGTCTATATATGTATATGTATATATGTAATATATATATATGTAGTGAGAAAGAGAGAGAGAGAGAGAGAGAGAGAGAGAGAGGCAGAGATACAGAGACAGAGTTTGGAAGTGCTAGCAAATTTTAACCCCACATCATTCAAATCAGCAAAAATGGGAAAAAAAAAGGAATAATCAATGTTGCAATGGTTATGGAAAGATAGTCACACTATTGAATTATTGGTGAATTTGTGAATCCTACAATTTTGGAAAGCAATTTGGAATTATGCAAATAATTTAATAATGCAAATATTTCATTCAATTTTACAGAATGATTCTATTATTAGATGTTTACCACAAGATAGCCATTGACATGTCAAAATTTTCTATATACTCCTAATATTTATGACCATATTTTTATGATAATAAATAATTGAAAACAAATTAGATGTCCATCCACCCCAGAATGCCTAAATAAATGGTGGTACATGAATTTAATGGAATGTTGTTGAGCTCTAAGAAATGAAGAATGGGAAGAATACAGAGAAGCAAGGAAATATCTACGGTTTTCATTTTTTGACAAGGACCAGTGACATCATGGGGTGATGACTTGTGCATGAATTGGAATTAAATGAGGCAAAGTTGCATGAAGTCATCAGCCTCACTCTCTCTTCCAGAGTCACTGAAGTCCAGTGGAAAGACAAAAGTCAAAATGACAGGCGATGACTTGGGACATAATGGATAACCTTAGCATCTTTGATGTCTGATGAAGCTATAAATGCTTCCACAGAATCTGCTTCAGCCACTTTCATGGCCATTGGAATAAAATGCTCTTATTCACTAATTTCATCTTGGAAAGCCTCCCCGTGCTTGGAATTGACACCCCCAAAAACTCATCAACTGACTTGACATCAATTGGTTACCCTCAACCTGATTTTGCCTATCTGCTGAGATGGTTTATCAGAATGTGGCCACTGTGTATGCTAGAGCTTCTTGGAGCCACAGGTAGATCTGGGTGAGAGGTAGAAACCAAAGATGGATAAGCAGTCCTTAAAAGAGGCTGTCAAGTCCTTACACCAGAGGTGCTAGTCCTCCTTGAACAACCTCATACACACTACATGAACTGATGGAGAGGGAATAAAGCAGAGTCAAAAAAAAACCCCAATATATAAATATGTGTGTGTGTGTGTGTGTGTGTGTGTGTGTATGTATGTATGTTTGCCACAATTCAGGTAGAAAGCACAAATTAAAAATGTAAATGTTGAAAAATTATAAAGAATTAACTCAAAAGAGAAATGAAAATACAATCTAACCCTCCTTTGAAGTAGTGGAAAATTTGTCAGTCTTATACATTTCCCTTATCTTCAATGTATTTTTTCAGTTAATATTTTTCAACATTATGATCAATCGTGATGATTTGTTCTTTGTCCCTTTCTTCAAAAATACTATTTTAGATGATATGACTCTTTGGGTCACTGAAGGGAAGGATACTAAGGGAAAACTATCATGATATAAGTAGTAATTAATATACCAAAAAAAGTTTATTTAAACATTTAAAAAAACAAAACAAAGCCAATTTAAAATTTTTTCCCCCATATTTAGGAGAGACAGTTAGGGAAACACTTTTCCAATATTCACACTAAAAGAAACAATTATCCTGAGAGAGCCATCATATTTATTTAATAATACTTCTACAATACTCATGGGATGAAAGGAAATACATTTTTTTATTCACCACTTTATTTTCTACCCAACTCCAGGATGGAAATAGCAAGGATCTTGGAACTTGGAATGTATTATGTTCATTATGTTCAAATTTTTTTAAAATAATATTTTTCATAAATCCAATGATTAGCATTCCTGGCAGTCTGAATTGATAAGTGTTATCTTTTTTATGATTCAAATGTTCTGAATTTTTATACATTGCAATTCAGTTTCTCATTTTATATGATTTCTCTACATTTTTGACTACTTGCTTGGTGGTTGTTGGTTCCAATTTCTTTGCAGTCTTCCTTATTTGAAGGTTAGGATAAAGAAATGAGAAGAAAATAATTGAGAAAGAAGTGGGAGGTTAGAAAAGAAAGGAATTCATAAATATTTATTGAGAAGCAAATACATTAGAGTCATTGTACTAGGGCTATAAGGAATATAAAGATGCCTGTCTTCAAGGAGCTTATTATGATCAAAATCTATTTGACAAGAAATTCTCAAAAAATGGACAAAATTTAATTAAAGCAGGATATAAGCATCAGGTCAATAGTTAAGAATTGGAGCCATAAATAATAATTTCTGTTCTCAGAGCAAATGCCCACATCAAGTGATGTTAAGTATACCCTTGCTGAAGTGGGGATTGTGAAGGTCAGAGGAAGAACTCACCCCAGCCCATCAAACCCATCATCTGGTACCTTCATATTTTAAATAATTATCATATTCTTGCTAATTAGTTGCTAAGCTGTATTCTTGTTATTTTGTTCAAGGACAATGAATGCTGTCAGCACCCTAAAGATTTGGGGCCATAGGTCAAAATCTCAGTTACCCCTTTGTTAATTGCAGGTATAGCAAGAACATCGAACTATATAGGAGCTTAGAAAACATGGAAATTGAAGTGGTCTGGAGCATACATGAAAGAGATTGAATGAGAGCTAGGCCATGAAAGAACAAAATGATTCAGATAGACAAAAAAGAAAAAAAAAAGTAAGGTCCTCTAGATTGAGGAAAGAACAAAGGATTTTAGGCATGCAGTGGACCAGATAACATTTACAATCCTTTCCAACTCTTAGATTCTGTGCTTCTGTGAAAATAGAAGTGTTGAAGGTCAAAAGAGCGAAGAAATTAGCTTCCTGGTTTCTTTTCCGTGGGTCTTCCAACATGAATAACTGCTTATTTATTTAACTGTCTTCCCTAAATATCAGCAAACCAAAGTTTAGGCAAGTAATTAAGTGCATTAGGGAAAGGCTCAGAAACATTTGTGACCCCTGTGAAGCTTTGCATTGCTAAGGGTTATGCAGGAAAAGCCACTTCTGACAGTGAGGGATAGAAGGAAAAATGAAACATTCTCATATTTTACTCAGGGGACACAAATTTAAAATAGATTGTGTATCAATGGATCATAGCAACCATAAAATTCCAAAAAGGAAGGGAAAATATTTTGAGTCACATTATAAAATCAAGAAAATGATGGAATTGTGTAGGAGTTTCCTTAAAAAAATCAAGAAACAAAGAAAGAAATTAAACCTTTCTAGGTAGGCAGCAATTCAACCATCCAGGTAAATTCTTCCGATTCTGTAGTATGAGTTGCCTTGGAGTTGAGAAAAGAATTTATCAAGCAACAAACATTTATTAAGCACCTACATTTTTGTATAAAAGCAAGCCAAAACCCTGGGGGACAGAAAGACTTTGCTAAGTCAGCCTCAGACTTAGAGACCACACTTTTGAACAGAAAGTAGATGAAGCAAAAGATACAGGGACAATATTAAGGATCAGAATGCAAACAGCCAGAACTAAAAATGAATAAATTTAGGTGTTTTTTTTTCCTTTAAGGTCTGCCCCAACATGAGACTGTGGCAGTGAGAATATGGTGTGGTAATTCTCATCTTAAAGTGCTTAGACTGTGTTAGATTTAGTTTTTTCTCATTTTATCTTGACCTTCAAGCTGAGTAAAGAACTATGGAGATATGGGATGATGCACTTCTCAGTTCAGAAGTATCCAGGTGCAATGTGGCTGGTTTTGAGGAAGTGTTTTACTAACTTCAAAGTTCTTGGCTCCAAGCCAAATCTGAGAAAATGGATTTTTTAAAAATTGATTTAGGGAATTCCAGTGAAGACAGATCCTCTACCAATGCAGAGCAGTAACTGTTCTACAACTCAAAATTTCAGAGACTTTTCTGTGGCCCTGAGAGGTTCAATGAATTGCTTGGGGTCATCTTTGCTTGATTTCTTCAACTTTCAATGCCCTTACTCCCAAATTGTTTTGTATTTAATTACTACTTAGTACCTATTTTCTATCTATTCCATATCTATTATCTCTTTATTTGTGGCTTTATTCCATTGGAATATGATCTCCTAGAAAGTTGGGATTATTTTATTTTTGTATTTATATTCCCTTTAACTGTCATATGGAAGGTACCTTAATGGTTTCAAATTGATTGACTGATATAATCAGTGTCAGAGATAAGACTTGAACCTTGGTCTTCCTTTGTCTAAGGTTTGCTTTGGTAATTAGCTTTTAAAAATATGTATTTTATTTTTTCCAATTGCATGAGTTCCACATTTTCTCCTTCCATCCCTAAAATGGCAAGCAATTTGATATAGGTTATATATGTACAATCATATAAAACATATTTCCATATTAGTCATGTTGTGAAAGAAGAAACAGAACAAAAGGAAAAAAAGACAAAAAAAAAGTGAAAATACCATGCTTTGTTCTGTATTCAGAATGATTCTTTCCATCAGTTCTTTCTCTGGATATGGATAGCATTTTATATCATGAGTCCTTTTGAATTGTCTTGGATCATTGTATTGCTGAGAAGAGTTAAGTCATTCATAGTTGATCATCACTCAATGTTGCTATTATTGTGTACAATGTTTTCCTGGTGATAATCTACTTCTAAGCTAAGAGTCATGAAGTCAGGGCAGCTAGGTGGTACAGTGGATAAAGCACCAGCCCTGAAGTCAGGAGGGCCTGAGTTCAAATCCTGCTTCAGACCAAATACTTGACACTTACTAGCTGTGTGACCCTGGGCAAGTCACTTAACTCCAATTGCCTTAAAAAAAAAAGGCTCTAATCTTTTAAATATGAATTTAAAGTTCTTTCAAATACACAATTCCTTTTCTTCACTTGAGTTCCCAAAACTCAGCTACACAGGTATAAGATAGAAGAAATGTAGTGGAAAAGTTGTTCATGTGAAAATGAATGAAAAGTCGATATGCGCCAACAGTGTGATTTGCCATCCAATAATTAATATATTAAAGATATCTAGAATGTAGGTCATGATAGTTCTACTATCTTGCCATTTTCAGATCATATACTATATTATTTTGTTCTGTTCTGGAAGCTGTCTTTAAGGAATGGCATTGATAAGTTATGATGCACCCAGAGAAAGGTGGTCAGGGTGGAGAAAGAACTGATGCTCAAGAGAATCTCACAAAAGGACAAGATATATTTAACCTAGAAAAGAAAAGAAAGACATGAGGAGGGGCACATTATTGCTCTCTTTAAATTGTTCAATTGTCATTTTTCCTGATTCTCATGTGAAGACATAGGGCCTACGGGTAGATTTTGCAAGACAATGGATTCCTTCTAAGTATAAGGAAAAATCTCCTAACAACCAGAATAAATCAAAAGTAGACTAGGTTGCCTTGAGGTATAATGGATTCACTCTACCTAGAAGTCTTCTCACTGAATCTAAATGACTATCTATTTGGAGTGCTTTGTAGTGGTTACTGTTTTGTGTAGGGCTCAGACTATATGACTTCTGACGTCCTCCCACTCAAAGATTTTATGATTTTACTGAGCATCATTTTTTCCATTCATTAAAGTAGATCTTTATCAATATTCCCTCTTTCTACTTGAATTAATTTACTGCTTTAAATAAATTCAATGACATTTCCTTTACAATGTCATCAGAGCATCTACATCTTTATTTTTTTTTTGCCTGAAACATGGTAGCTTATAGTGTACACCTAAGTTTATCTATAGACACATGCACTATAACCTCAATTCTTACTAAGATTCATACCCAGTTTAGTGGAAAAAAAATCAGCTGGCCATACTCCTATTGAAGTGGACTGTATTTTCCTTCCATTGAGTTGCTTACTTAAGATCCCAGGAATTACTGATGATGCAGTCCTCTTGAGAACTCTTTCTTGTCCTATGAAATTTTTCAGCCTTAATAGCCAGATTTCCCTAGGGGAAGCAACTCCAGATTTCGCTCCTGTTGATTAATTATAAAACACAGAGATAAGAAATGAGTGCCAAACAATTAATGGTATTAATTGCTATTTGAGTATTAACCACAATGTTTTATTCCTACTGTTGTACCCAAAGTTAGCGTTTGTGACCTAAACTTCTTTCCATTACTTCTCCAGAAAACTATGTCCTCATTTCCAAGTCTGGTCATGGCAAAGCACATATTTCCCTCACCCAAACTTTATTACAGTGACATTGATAAAGTCTTTAACTGCCATTGAAAGATATAGCTGTGACACAGTGTTATCACACATATACTGATTGATGCTGGCCACTGAACAACATTATCCTGAAAGTCTTCTTTCAACATTGGCTGCTAAGTCAGAATCTAATTTTGTTGCTGTAAGATAGACTGATCAGTGGAATGGATTCCAGTTGCCCTGATGCCACAATGAAGATTTCTGGAATGCTAGAACTAAGCAATATAAGGGGGGAAATGCAGTTAGAAATTTCTTGTGTTCCGTATGTAGATTTTCTATCCTACGTATGCAAAAGACATATGTAGACATATATATATATATTCTGATTTGGATGATCTTCCTGCTCGGAAGACTGAGAGTAATTCCATAGCCACTCATTCTTTTCCTCTGCCTCATCTTTAAGAAACAATCAGGATTTTTTTGTTTACTGTCTTTTTTTTCTTTTAAAATGTTCCATTGGATTTCTTTTATACTTGTTAACATTTTATTACAATAGCTTTGAAAAGTGTTTTCAAGAGTCATTGTTTATGGGACTTTTATTATGACCGTAACATCTGTGGTAGATCTATATAAAATTAGTAATAACAAGCCTTGGTCTTTATAGTGACTCTTCCAAAATTAGCTGAGTGACATGGAAAACTCACTTAAGAGAGTGGCTTAATGGAAATAGTACTATATTTGGATTCAGAGGATATCAGTTTGTATATTTACTGTGATATTTTGTACCTGTGTGGCAATGGAAAAGTTACTTGGTCTCTCTCATTTATTTTCTTATACATAAAGTAAATAATAAAAAATAAAATAAATATTTCTTATTTATAAAATTTGATGGTTGGACTAGAGGGAGGGGATCATAACTTTTGAATGCGAAGGAATTTTGGAGGCCGTTTAGAGCATCACCTTAATTTTTATGGATGAGGCGCAGAAAGCTGAAGTTACTTCCTTGAGAACACATAGGTGATAAGAGAAAGATCTAAGATTTAAATTTGGCTTTTAAGTTCCTTATCAGGATCTTAAATCACAAGGAAATAATAATGATAACTAACATTTATATAGAATTTACTATTTGCCAGGTACTATGCTAAGTGCTTTGCAATTATTATCTCATTTGATCCTCATGACAACTCTGATAGATAGGTACTATTATTTTCCCCATTTTATAGTTGAGGAAACTGAGGCAGACAGAGGTTAAATGACTTGCCCAGGGTAAAACAGCTAGTAAGTGTCTAAGGCCAGATTTGAACTCAGGTATTCACAACTCCAAGCTCAGTGTGACATCTAGCTACCTAGATCAATTTCTAAGGTCTAGCATTTATATCTATAAAATGATGAGTTAGGACCATATGCCTTCTAAGTTCATTTCTAGCTCTAAAAGTCTATGATTAATACCATATTAAACTGATCCTTTTAGCATGGTCATTTCCTTCTATGCTAAGATAATAAACATCTTACTGAAACAAGTCCATGACTTGTATTTTGTTAAAAAACATCTGTTCAGTGTTGGAAGCAGTGCATCAATATCTAGATATGACATCTTTGATGAAACTGTCCATAAGATACTTCTTTCAAGCTAGTGTATCTGGTGCACTGACAGGTATTTTATGATTGTTAAAGTGGATATGGAATAAATAGATATAATATTTATTAAGTTCTTATTATGTGATAGGATCTGTGACAGGATCTGGAAATATAAATAAATATAAGTAAACAAGATGGTCCCTACTTTCACAGAGCTTACATTCTAATAGTAGAGAATGTGGAATAGTTTGGAGAGTGAGTTAAGAGTGAAGTGAGTAGGAGTTGTCCCTAAAATTCCATTGGTGTATGAAACTCCCAGATATGATCTCTCTTTATCAACACAGGTCAGCACCAATTCTGCAGCATCATAGTTTTAATTGCCTAGGGCATTGAGAGGTTAAGTATCTGTGCACTTTTAATATCTCAAATCAAAAAGCCATTAACTGTCAGAGGCAGGACTTCCCATATAGTTCTTGCTTTAAGATCAACTCTTTATCTAGTAGGTGGTAGTTATCACATGACATCTTTACCCAATTATCCCTACTCATCACTGGTATGAATGACTTCAGTTGTTTAGTAGATGCACAAATATAATGCAGATGCACTTTCTTCATTTAGAAGACACTTGGGATGACTAGAGGCATTTTGAAAAGCACACCTAAGTTTGATTTCAGGGTAGTAGGGAGCAGTTTGGATGAAACCTTTCTGAATCATAGATTCAATGTACAATACTCTTTATCCCGGTCAGGTAGACAGTTACAAATATCTTGGAGAACCTAGGAGTCACACCTAGTATTAGCATCTTTAGTGGCTGCCTGAAGCCCTTCTCCAGAGGATCCCACCTGTCAATCAAACTCCAACCCTCTACACAGATAGAGATGGAGGGTTGTGGGATAGGTTTCTGAGACTGGATGTGTATCTTTCATTTCATTTTTCTTCCTATCACTTTGGTTACTTGCCATATGGACAGGTATGACTGGTAAGTTAAAAAAAATAAAACATTATAAGAGAAACATTCAGGGACAATTAATTCAGTATGTTTGCAAAATGCTCTTGTAAACATGGCCATGGTTACCCCACAATTTTCCCTGAAAGCAAAACAAAAAAGAGAAATGAGAAAGAATGATTATGAACAGTATTGTTTTAGATTCAAGAACTGATACTTATTAGGTATATTGCTTTCTTGGTTTAATGTATGGGTGAATGCTTTTTTTTTCCTCATGCTTGTACATCATCATGTATCCACTTCTCTTTAGAAGAAAGGTATGAAACTAGTTGAAAACAAATGAAAAACATCACAGTGAGTTGTTTGAATGTCATTAAAAATTAAGTAAACAAAGCAGATCTCACATCACTTTTCTCTGTCATTAATGTGACCATCTTATGCTGATCTATTAGATTTGTATGCAAGAAGCAAAAAAAATATAGAAACATTTTGGTCATCTTTAACAAACAAACTTCATTTTTAATTAATCTCTGTTTTGTAAGGTGGAAAGAAAAATATGACAAGGACAGTTGGCTTCGCAATTCATGTGATGATATCATAGACCTGTGAAACTAGCCAAGGGGTAGATTATCAGATTTTTGGGAGTAGGCTCTAAGAAGAAAAATCTGCCCTTTATCATTATCATTGGTTAATAAATTTCATGTGCTTGTCCTACAAACTGATGTCTAGTTTTCTAAAATTGTCCTGAAGCAAATCTAAACCACAAAGATTAGTCAAATGTCTGGTAACACATACTATACACAGCTAACAATCAGTTACTATTAACTATTCTAATCTGAAAAGATTATCATTTTATTTGGGAATGCTTATTTCTATCTCTGAGCTAAGGTAAAGGTTTGGCATCAGGGAATTTAGGAAGACTTATAAGATCCCTTTTGCATGTCCTCATGTTTACTTTGTCCTCAATTGAACATGTGGATTTGAGATGATCCTAGAATTTCTTTGAAAGGTAAGACATCCTACTGGAAACTTTATTTTTGTTGAGTAATTTTAGCAGTCACATAAAAGCAGAATGTGCCTTGGTAGGTAAAATCTCAGGTATTTTATACATGTTTGTGTTTTATAATGGAATTTCTTTTTCTAATTCCACTTGCTGGATTTTGTTTGTAATACAGAGTAAGAAATTCACTTTCTTCAATGTCTTTACTTGTGGTATGAGTATATGTAAATCTCTTATCTTCCTTTAACTTTGGTTTCTTCCTTTGTAAAACAGAAGTAATATATGTGTGGTAATTACCTTCTAGGATGGTTTTGATAATCAAATGAGATCAAATACATGATGTTCCAAACTTTCAAACACCACATAAATTTCCTTTATCATCATAATTGGGATCATTACCATCATCCTAATTCTCATGTACACGCAGAAATTTTTTTAGTGTTGCTTGAGTGGAATGGGAAAATGACAACCTAAGTAAAACTTTTGTTGTTTGTTTTTGTTTTTGTTTTTTTGTTTGTTTTGTTTTGTTTTGAAAGAGCCATGGTGGAGCCAAGATGGTGGAGGGAAAGCAGTGACTTGTTTGAGCTCTCCCCCCAAACTCTTCCAAATACCTATAAAAATGGCTCTAAACAAATTCTAAAGCAGCAGAACCCACAAAAAGGCAGAGTGAAACAAGTTTCCAGCCAAAGACAGCCTGGATGGTTGATCAGAAAGGTATATCGCACTGGGCAGGGAGAGGAGTGCAGTTGGGCGTGGGTGCACAGGCTGCAGACACCCTGCAGCAGGCCTCAGAGGACTGAATCGCGGGCAGCTGTGGTGGTTTCCAGACTTCTCAACCTACGAACGCCAAACAGTACATAGAAGATCAGTGGGAAAAGTTTGTGACTGCGGTGAGAGAAGGAGCTGGGGCTCAGCTGCCCCTGGGGCCAAGGCTGTTTCCTGAGCTTGCAGAGGGGGATTGTAGGGATCTTTCTGCTGGTGCAGGATTCTCTTGCTTTGCCCATGCTTGGAACTGGGTCACAATTCTGGGTGGTGATCCTGGGGCAAGGAGGAGCACTGATGTTGTGGAGCTCATAGTGGTGGTGGAGAGGAAACATCTCGCCCCTTATCATAGCACCTTGGAAGAACTGAAAATTTTCAGGTCCCTAGAAGTGTCTCTGAAAAGAGCTGGACAAACCCCCGAAGCTTGGGACAGCACATTCTCCACATTGGAAGGAGACTTTTACCTTAACAAAGAGTTTAAAACTCAAGTAATTTGCCAGGATCATGAGTAAGCAGCACAAAAAGAGTCAGACTATATTACCTTACTTTGGTGACGAAGAAGATCAAAACATACAACCAGAACAAGACAACAAAGCCAAAACTCCTACATCCAAAGCCTCTGAGAAAAGTATGAATTTTTCCCAGGCCATGGAAAAGCTCAAAATGGATTTTGTGAAGCAAGTAAGAGAAGTAGAGGAAAAACTGAGAGTTTTGCAAGAAAATCATGAAAGACAAGTCAACAGCTTGCTAAAGGAGACTCAAAAAATACTGATGAATATAACACCTTAAAAAATAGCCTAACCCAAATGGCAAAAGAGGTCCAAAAAGCCAATGAGGAGAAGAATGCCTTAAAAAGCAAAATTGGCCAAATGGAAAAGGAAGTCCAAAAGCTTACTGAAGAAAATACTTCCTTAAAAATTAGAATAGAGCAATTGGAAGCTAGTGACTTTATGAGAAATCAAGACACTGTAAAACACATCCAAAAGAGTGAAAAATTAGAAAACAATGTGAAATATCTCATCGGAAAAACAACTGACCTGGAAAATAGATCCAGGAGAGAGAATTTAAAAATTATTGGACTATCTGAAAGCCATGATCAAAAAAAGAGCCTAGACATCATCTTTCAAGAAATCATCAAGGAAAACTGGCCTGATATTTTAGAATCAAAGGGCAAAATAGAAATTGAAAGAATCCACCGATCTCCTCCTGAAAGAGATCCCTAAAGGAAAACTCCTAGGAATATTGTAGCCAAATTCCAGAGTTCCCAGGTCAAGGAGAAAATATTACAAGCAGCCAGAAAGAAACAATTCAAGTATTGTGGAAACACCATCAGGATAACACAAGATTTAGCTGCTTCTACATTAAGGGACCACAGGGCATGGAATATAATACTCTGGAGGGCAAAGGAGATAGTATTACAACCAAGTATCACCTACCCAGCAAAACTGAGTATAATCCTGCAGGGGAAAAAAATGGCTATTCAGTGAAATAGAGGACTTTCAAGCATTCTTGATGAAAAGACCAGAGCTGAATAGAAAATTTCATTTTCAAATAGAAGACTAAAGCGGAACATGAAGAGGTAAACAGGAAAGAGAAAATCATAAGAGACTTATTATGGTTGAACTATTTACATTCTTGCATGGAAAGATGATATTTGTAACTCATGAGACCTTTGTCAGTATTATGGTAGTTGGAGGGGGAAAAATTATATGTACATATATAGATAGATAGATAGATAGATAGATAGATAGATAGATAGATAGATA
>NW_020940360.1:16434031-16461656 GCF_900497805.2 Vombatus ursinus | reverse complement strand
ATAGATAGATAGATAGATAGATAGATAGATAGATAGATAGATAGATAGATAGATAGATAGATAGAGGGTGCAGGGTGACTTGAAGATGAAGGGGTCATACCTGGAGAATAAAGTTAAGGGGTGAGAGAAGATTATACTAGGAGAAGGAGAAAGGGTGAGGTAGAACGGGGTAAATTATCTCACAAAAAAAAACAGACAAGAAAAGACTCTTACAGTGGAGGGGAAATGGGGGAAGGTGAGAGGGAATGAGTGAATCTTATTCTCATAGAATTTGACTTAAGGAGGGAATAACATACACACTCAATTAGGTATGGAAATCTGTCTTACCCTACAGGAAAATGGGGAGGGGTGAAGGGGACAAGAGAGTAGGGGAATGATAGAGAGGAGGGCAGATTGGGAAAGGAGTAATCAGAAGCAAATACTTCTGAGGAGGGACACAGTCAAAAGAAAGAATAGAATAAATGGGGGGGTGGGATAGGATTAAGGGAAATAGAGTTAGTTTTTCACAGCATGTCTACTATGGAAGTGTTTTGCATAACTGCACATATATAACCTATATTTAGTTGCTTGCCTTATCAATGAGGGTGGGTGGGGAGGGAGGAAGGGAGAAAATTTAGAACCCAAAGTTTTAAAAACACATGTTTAAAAAAATGTTTTCACATGCGACTGGGAAATAAGAAATACAGGAAATGGGGTACAGAAATCCATCCTGCCCTACAGGAAAATTGAAGGGGAAGGGGATAAGGGAAGGGGGGGAGAGATAGAAAGGAAGGCCGACTAGGGGAAGGGGTATTCAGAATGCATGCCATCTTGGTATGGGGGGAGGGGCAAGATGGGGTGAAAATTTGGAACTCAAAATCTTGTGGAAGTAAATGTTGAAAACAAAAAATAAATAAAAGTAAGATAAAAAAATACAAAAAAAATTAAAAAAGAAATATTAAGGAAAAAAAGAAAGAGCCAGATGAATAAATGACAGAAATATTTTTGCTTTTGACCTGAAATTCATTTTTTTCATCCAAATATTCAGTATAGGGAAGAAGATATTTCCTTTTTCCTTGTGTAACTACAAATGCTTTATAGAGGTAATTGTGTTCCTAAAAGCTGAGGAGGAATTTATTCCAAAAACCCTTTCTAGAAAGGCAGGAGTTTTAAAAGGTGTCAGGCACATTGTATCCTCCAATGTTCAAGTACTTAATTCTACAGGACAATTGTCAGTGTGAGAGCTCATGATAACATTAGATGCTGGATCAAATGTCTGCATTCCCAGCCAGTTACTAAAATCAACACCAATCAGCAGTCCCAGAGCTATTTAATTTTTGCCATGGCACTCATCACGGCTTCCCTCTTCCCTTGTGTTTATTTACATTAATAATGGAACCTCAGCTGTTATTCTCAAAGTGAAATATTCTTCCCAGGGCCAGTTTATGGAGCCAAACACTTTTTCAGTGTCAAGTAGAGCTTGAGCCATTGACTCATTGTTTTTGTTTTCCCAGATAATGTCAAACATGTGTCTCAGATTATGTATGGTGAACCTGCTCAGAATGAATTCTGACTGTACTTAGTGTACAAATTTAGACATCAGCCTCTGCAACCTAAATGCTTTGATATTGGCCAGATGTTGGGTATCCACCCATAAAAATGATAGGCAGAGAATAATCCTTTTCTATAGCCAAAATTATCTGCCAGCTAGTATGTTAAGGGATGACTGAAAATTTTGATTTGTCATTTAACAGAATTGATATTGTTAGTGAGAAGGGTCAGTCTGTCTCTCGTATATGGCCTCTATGAAAGGAATATTATTATTACAGTAGTCAGTGACAAAGGATAATAGCATTCTCATTAAACTGTGAGTGATATGGGCCCACCTCTCCATGACTCTGTTATTCATTCTGCAAATCATTTAAGTTTCAGAGCATAAAGTATGAGAGAAGATTTTAGATTATTTTGCCATTTTATAGAGAAATACATCAAATTTTTAATACACACCTCTAAACAGTTTTGCTAACAGAGAGTAAAGCACTCACTTTAACTTTTACATGAACACAAAAGCAATGAGATGCTTCATGCTAATCCAATGGAAGTATTTATTAAGGAACTACTATGTGTAAGGTATTGTGCTAGGTGATTAAGATAGAAAGTTGAAATAGTCAACTGCCCAGATCCTGAAGCATAGTGCCTTTATGATAGGTATTATGCATATAAACAGGTAATGACTCACATGATAAATTGAAGCAAGGGAGAGGAATAGAGAAAGGGATGGAGAGAGGGAGAGGGATGGAGATAGAAGAGGAAGAGGAAAAAGAAGGAGGAGGAGGAGAAGAAAAGTTTAGGAGAAAGGGAGATAGTACAAGCCTAATACATGTCATAATTGGAGAAGGGGGGAAGGAGGGAGAGAGAAAGAAAGCAAGCTAAAAACTAGTGGGAGAGGTAAGACTGTCCTAAAAGACAATCTTTCTTTAGAACAAAGGTTCTTAACCTCTTTTTGTTTCTTTCATGAACTCTTATGACAATCTGGTGAGCCTTATGGCCCCTTCTCAAAATAATGTTTTTTTTTTTGATGTTGTTCGAATTTGATCTATTTTCAGTTCAAAATTCTCTCCCAAACCCCACCCTCATATGCATTACAAAACCCATTTAAAAATTTAAGCTGTGCAAAACAAATTGCTGCATTAGTCATTCCCCCCCGCGCCCCCCCACACACCCAATGCTTCAATCTGCACTCTGAGTTCATCAGTTTTCTTTCTAGAGGTGGAGAGGATCATAAGTCTTTTGGAATTGTGGTGGGTCACTGGGTTGATTAGACTTATTAAGTCTTTCACAGTTGATTATATTTACAATATTTCTGTTACTATGTACATTGCTTCCTAGTTGTGCTCACTTTACTCTGCATCAGTTCATATAGGTCTTATTTTTCAATTTTCATAGTAGCTTTTGTCAAATAGTGAGTTTTTGATGCAATAGTTCTGATCTTTGGGTTTATGAAAACACTTAGTGCTTATTTGTTTCTGTGTATTGTTTACCTAATCTGTTCCATTGATCAAGTATGCTATTACTTAGCCAGTAACAAATTGTTTTGGCACTTACAATTTTAAAATTTAACTTGAAATCTGATACTGGGAGCACCCCTCCCTCTCTTTTTTATTTCCGTTGATTTCTTTGATGTTCTTGAACTTATTCCTCCAGATGTGATAACAAAGTGACTCTTTGTTAGTTTGATTGATATGGTCCTGGATGAGTAGATTAATTTATATATTGTTGTAATTTTTATCATATTGGTTTGGCCTATCCATAGGTAATTATTATTTCTCAAGTTATTTTGATCTGTTTTTCTGCAGAGTATTCTGTAATTAGGTCTAAATAGTTCCTGTGTGTGTCTTAAAAGGTAGATTCCCAGGTATAATCTATTGCTTTAGTTATTTTAAATGAAAAATTCTCATTTTATCTTTTTACTGGATTTTTGGCAATATATAGAAATTTTAAAATTTGTGTAGCTTTTTTTTTCATATTCAGTAACTTTGCTGAAATTGCTAATTGTTTCAACTGGTTTTTTATATTTACCCTGGAGTTCTCTAAGTAAAGGATCATATCACCCAGAAAAAAGTGATATTTTTGTTTCCTCATTGTCTATACTGTTCTTTCAATTTATTTTTCTTGTTGTATTTCTATAGCTAGCAATTCTAGTACGATGTTGAATAACAATGGTCCTGATGGACATCTTTACTTTAACCCTAATTATACTGGAAAAGTTTCTAGTTTATCTCCATTATAGATAATGTACCTTTGGTTGTAGGTAGATACTATTTATCATTTTAAGAAAAGTTCCATGTGTTTCTATGTTTTCTAGTGTTTTTAATAGAAATGGATGTTATATTCTGTTAAAATCCTTTATTGAAATAATCGTGTTTGTTTTTTTATTATTGTAATGATAAGTTATGCTTATAGCTTCTTCAATATAGAACCACATTACATTCCTGTAATAAATCCAGCCTGATCATAGTCTATGACCTTTGGATATATCATTGTAATCTCCTTGTCAATATTTCATTTAAAAATTTTGTACCAATATTCACCAGGAAAATTGGTCTATAATATTATTTCTTTGTTTTGACTCTCCCTAGTTGAGGTATTAAAGCCAAATGTGTGAAACAGTATGAATTTGGTAAGACTCCTTTACCTGCCCCCCCTCAACAGTTTAATATAGTAATGGAATTAATTGTTCTTTAAATATTTAGTAGAATTCACTTGTAAATCCATCTATTCCTAGAGATTTTTTCTTAGGGAGCTCATTTATGGCTTGTTCAATTTCTTTTTTCTTTTTTTTTTTGAAGCTACAGTTACTTAAGCATTCTATTTACCCTTCTGTTATTCTGTCCAATTTATATTTTTGTAAATATTCATTCTTTTTAAAAAATTCTCAGGTATTTTGGCATTTAGTTGGACAAAAATAGTAACTCATTACTGCTTTTATTTCATTTGCATTGGTTGTCAATTCATCTTTTTCAGTTTTGATACTAGTATTTTGGTTGTCTTCTTTAAAAAAATAGCTGTTGGATTTTTATTGTATTTTAAAAACTTTTAGTTTTATTTATTAGTTCATTTTTTTTTCAAATTTCAATTTTATGAATCTCTCCTTTGATTTTCAGGATTTTGTTTACAATTAACTTTTGTTTTTGTTTTTGTTTTTTAGGCAATTGGGGTTAAGTGACTTGTCCATGGTCACACAGCTAGTAAGTGTCAAGTGTTTGGTCTGAGGCTGTATTTGAACTCAGGTCCATCCTGACTTCAGGACTGGTGCTCTATCCACTGTGCCACCTAGCTGCCCCTTCCATGAACTTTTAAGTTATAATTTAAAGCCTCTTTACTAAATGAAATTTTTATTTCATTGTCATTAGAAAAAGATGAATTTAATATTTCTGCATTTCTATATTTGCTTGAGGATTTATTGGCTAATACATTGTGAATGTTTGTGGAAATGCTATGTAACAAATAAAAAAATGGTATGTTTCTTTTTATTCCCATTCAATATTCTCCATCTTTTTTTCCAACTGTACTCATCTCCTTAACTTTTTTTTTCTTTTTTAATATATGGTTTATTTTTTCCAGGTCTGAGAGGGATAAATTGATATTGCTCACTGTTGTACTTCTACTGTTTATTTCCTCCTATAACTCATTTAACTTTTCCTTCAAGAATTTGGATACCATGCCATGTGGTGAGTATATTACATTCAACATTGATATTGTTTCAATATCTATGGTATCTAATAGAAAAGTGAACTTTCCTTGATTATCTCTTATAATTAGGATGATTTTTGCTTTTGCTTTGAATGAGATCATGATAGCTACCCCTGCCTTCATTTTTTCCTTCAGTTAAAGCATAATAGATTCTGATCCAGCTCCTTGTTTTAATTTTCTGTATACTCTTATGTTTAAAGCATGTTTCTTGTAAACAACATATTGTTGGATTCTGTTTCCCGATCTATTCTGTTATCTGCTTCCTTTTTATGGGTAAGTTTATCCTATTCACCTTCACCGTTATGATTCCTAACTCTTTACTTCCCTACAACCTATTCTCATACTTATCCTTCTATTTTTCACTCTGCCCTTCCTTAACATTTTGTTTTGCTTTGGACCACTGCCTCCCATACTATACCTTCCCTCTCAGCACACACCCCACCTTTCTCTTAGTCCTTTTCTCTCTCTCTCCTCATGAAGAAGAATTTCTGTACCCAACTCTGTGTGTAAATGTGTGTGTGTGTGTATTAATTCTTCCCTTCTTAAACCAGTTCAAATGAGAGTGAGGTTTAAGTGTTGCCTGCTTCTCCATTATCCTCTCCATTAAATAAACTCTTCCTACCATAACCCATTTATATGAGATAATTTTCCTCATTCTTCTTCTCCCTTTCCCCATCTCTTAGTGTTTCCCTCTTTCTCAACCTTCTATTCTTCTTTTCAGATCATCCCAATGTAGCAGAATCACCTGTATGTTCTTTTATCTAAGTAGAATCCCTCTAACAGTTCTAGTGATAATAAAGTTCTCAAGAGTTATATGCATCATCTTCCCATGTAGTAAGGTCAATAGCATAACCTTGTTTAGTATCTTGTGATTTCTCACTAATGTTAACCTTTTTGTGTTTTTCATAGTAGCTATTTTGGTCAATTTTTTCTCTAATTTTTACAGCCTATTTCTCAACTTTGGACTTTTATGTTAGTGTTGAGTTTTGCTCTCATCTTGTTGGTGGGGTGGGGTTGGGGTTGGTATTCAGTCAGAGCTTCTATCATTTATGTATGCCTGCTGCTTTCTCAGCTCAGTTTGGAGACTTATGTTTTCAAAGCTTCTGAGTGGTATGATCCAGAAGGATCTGTTTGTTGACCTCTTCCTGCTCCTCACTCTGTAAATTCCTGATTCAGTTTGGGTCTACTGTTTTATGTGTGGTTAAGTTGTTATAGCCTGCTGCTGGACTCAGGCACAGTCAGCCTGCTGGGAGGTTCTGCAGCTTCAGAGTGACTGAACTGCTGCCCCTCCCTCACCTTCCCTTCCTTTGGTTCTGGTCTCCTACCTTGGTTTATTCCACTATGTACTTATATGTGGGGCTAAATGTTAGAACTATATGCACACTGTACTTTTGGGCTCAGAGTCACAAAACTATGTTTTGAGAACTTGTTTCTTGCTCTTTAGAAAGGTAGGATCCTTGCTCCCTTGTGACTGCAAGAATTCCTTTCCACCCTGGAACTATGTTGGAGAATTGAGTGATGGGAGACAGAGTTGCCAGATGGCACTCATTTCTGCTCTCAATTCTAGTACAGAAATCCCCTGGGACCTCTTTCTGTTAAGGTGCCTAAGCTCCATTAACATCCTTAGTCACTATATTGCTCCCCACTCCTATAACCATGGCCACAATCATAGCAGATACCACTTCTACCTGTTTTTATCCTATTGTAACTTCTAGCTGTTCTTAGTTCCTAAAGGGCCCCCATTCCAGTGTCTAGAGACCTCCTCTATCTTCCTATATCTGCCTTGGGCTAGAAAAAATGACTCATTGTGACTTTGTCTTGACTTTCCTGGATGGAATTGAGTGTGTTATGGTTTCTAAATCATTATGGAGAAAGATATTAAAGAACTAAGGCAAAATTTCTACCTCTCATTCTAGCATCTTGACTCCAATTTCACAGAATTATGTTTTTCAATGCAAAATAAAAAAAATACATGGAATTGTTTTGGTTGGGTTAGGTCATGTCCAACTCTTTGTGACCCCATCTTGGATTTTCTTGTCAAAGACACTGGAGGGGTTTGCCATTTCCTTCTCTAACTCATTTTACATATGAGGAATTATCTCAAATGGGATTAAGTGACTTGTCCAGGGTCATGCAGCTGGTAAATGTCAGAGGCCAGATTTTAACTCATGAAGATGAGTTGTCCTCATTTTAAGCCCTGTGCTTTATCCAGTGTACCACTCCAACCCCACAGAATTATGTTTTTAAGTGCAAAGAAGAATGAAATACTTAGAATTATTATGGCCAAAATTTATCTCAAAATTCAGTTTTCAAAATAACTCTAAAAATACTAGTTGACAGACTTGAGATTAATAATTTTTGCTTAGGAGAGAGCATATGAGCTAAGTTTTGAAGTAGATACAGGATTTTAAAAGGTAGAAGACAGAAGAGAATACATCCTAGGAAACGGACCAACCTGGACAGAGGAATGCAGAAGGGAGAATGAAATTCCAAGTGATAGGAAAAGGAAGCACATAGGTTTGGCCAGTATGTAAGAGTATAACATATAATAAACTCAAATAAATTGCAACCAAGCTGTGAGAGGGTTTAAATGCTAAGCTTAATCATTTCTATTTTACACTAGATTCTTTTAAGTTTCAAATGAATGTCAAAACTTTGAAAGTAAAGCTCAGGGATTTTTCTACCTACTTTCCACACTAAAAAATGGCTATGCTGTTCGCATTGAGGAAAGATTACTGTCTACATGTTGAAAACTAAAGATCACAAATAAATAACTTATTGTAAAAGGTTACAATGAAATAAAGATTAGCACTGATTGTCCAGTTTTCTATGCTGCATTTTTTTTTGGTGGTGGGGGACAGGTAAAATCAACATAATAAATAAAAATTAAAATTGTACTTCTTATATGCACTTTTACATCTACTTAATTTTATTTCCATAAAAAAGTCCAATGAGGAAGCTATCTTTATTTTACAGTTAATGAAATAAAAAGAGAAGGGATTGTAAATGACTTGTCAAAGAATAAATAGGCAGAAGCAATGTGAGAACATGTGTTGGAATTCTTGGCTGGTGTTCTCTTTGTATACTATAAAATATTTCATAAATATTAGTTATTATTGCAAAAGCTATGGATGGGACACCTTTAAATAGTCATCAAATCTGGTGAATTAGTAGCAGTCTATGGTCAGTCCTTATCATTCAAACAGCAAAGCTTTTAACATGAACTATCTGAAAAATGGGATTAAATTGACTTACTCAACTAGTTCATATCTATACTGATTTTTTGGCAAATCTTCCATTACATGTGAGACCCAAGGCAAAATCTATCATCTTCAGAAACATGTAATAGGAACTGACTAATACTGTCTTTTCTTTAAATCCCTTTGAATATACTTGTCCAGAAGCAGTTCAGACTTCTTAAAAGACTTGCTTGCATAGAAGAAACCAAACTCTGAAAAGGTCAAGATAGTTAGTAACACATTTTCCTACTGAATGGCCTCAATATATGGAAGAACCAATGTAGGACTTGAGAAATACACCTTTCTGATGAATAAGGAGAATATTTTCAAAGTTTTCATGGCTTTTCTATAGTGTACAGTTAAACATTAAAATCTAAAAGGTGAAAACAACTTAATTTAGTTTTTTTCCAAAATTATCCAGAAAGCAGCAAGGAAAGTTGGAGTGTCATAGGCAAAACTATTCATGTATTTTACTAAGAAGAAAAGTTTAAGATTTCAGATGGGTTATTACATAGTTACAATGTTGAAAAGAAAATAACATAGAAAATCCATCTTTTCAGAAAATTAAGCCTAATTTTAATTTGGTGAAGAACATATTAAGGAAATGAAACATACCTCCTTCTCTAGAACCTATGCAGTATAGTTCAACTCCCCTATGGTCACAGCAGTCAAGGAAAATTAGTGTTTGTAGGATTTTTGAAATCTATAGTATAGTTTTATAATTAGAAATGAAATACATTCAATCATTCATTCATTCATTCAACAAAATGGTAAGTTTTCATGTTTGTATTTGGATTCTTTTAATCATGACTGCATTGTAGAGCAAAAGAAGAACACTGTACTACATGAATAATATATATGTCATATATAAAAATAATAATGGTTTTTGCCAGAAGAAAATCAAAAGGTCATCAATAAACCACAACAAACTAAAATCAGAGATTCATCCCAATTAAATTGATAATATTTATCTAAAAAGAATGAAATGCTTTGAGTTTGAATCTCTACAATCCTACAAAAGAAAGATGTAGCTAAGTTTTCATGATACTGGTGAAATAGATTTTTGCTGAAAGTACCATTTAATAGGACATTTCTGATGCAGCTGAACTATATGTAACATTGTTGCCTTGGGTACTTAATAAATGCTTAGTTGAATGATTGATTCACTCAGTGTGGCTACTCTGCTAACATGGCAACCATAGTAACTTAGAATGAGTGCATCATTGAAAAAGTGAGATACAAGCCTGAGAAGTTGAGTAAGCCAAAGTGGCACAAATATTCAGCTGGTTTATACCAAATACCTTCTTATACATGAATGACTATGATGCCAGCAGATTCCTCTCTGGCCAACAGCTACCACAATACATTATTAACAAGGGTACTATAGCAGATGCCATTTTGGCTGCTTTCATTATGTTCTGCTTAAAAATCTAATACAATATATGAAAATTTCACCCACATTGCAGAGGTAAAGCCCACATGAGTCATGTTCGTACTCATGAAGTCACTTCAGGCAAAGCAAGTAAAGTGTTCCCTTGGAAAGTTCAGTAACCTCACCTAAATGGTTATTCCCTCTAATGATACAAATAAAAACTCATCCACGTCTTCTCATCTCCTGTCATTCTTCTTCATATCTTTCTATAAATCCTTCATAGAAGATTTGCTGAGTTACATCCTTCCAAGTTCTTTTCATATTTTATAGATATTAATGTAGCACTTGGCTTGTCTATCAGTTATTTGTCAATCACTTGATCAACAAACATTTATTAGGCATCTACTATGTGCTAGATGCTGTGCTAATTTGTCAATTTCACAATGACACTATCTCATTTTTCAGCACTCCCATATCCTTTTTTTAAAAAAAATACCAATTTCCTTCTTTATGCTTGAAGCTAATTGTGAGAAATAATATTGAAATTCATCTTGAAGCAATGGCATATCTGAATCATCATCAGATTTGTTTATGATGTGAAATGACCTTATTGCATGCATGTTCATTAAATGAATTTATTTTATAGAATGATTATTATATGGTGCTTGAATCTTAAGGATCTAATAAGTGGTGTTGAGGGTATGCAAATATGTTGTGTTAATGTTAATGCTTACAGATTCATATCAAGTTTGATAGTCTGGAAAGGAGGAAATGCCAACAGTTGACACAGGTGGTAGATGAGGCTGACTCAAATGGTTTATATAGCCTGCAGCTGGTTGGGACTACAAAAGCCACTGTCATCTCCCTGGGGATCCCAGCCTTCTTTTAGGAAATCCTCATCTTGCCTGGGAAATGTGCCCTGTCTGGCTGGAATATAAGCAAGATATGTGGTGCTCTTTTTCATTATTCAAACATTGTTGCCAGATAGTATTATTCATATTTTTATTAGACATTCCACCAAAGGAACAATCTGGAAAGTCAATCAAGCAAGGTTCTTTGTAGTCTGACTCATTCAACAAAATTAAGGGTAATCTCCACTTTGTGTCAATAAGAAAGAAGCTGGCTAGGATCACTAGTGAACCTATGAAAAATGTAATCAAGATATCAGTATTATTACTGAAGGTCTCAGTGTCTGAATGCTTCTACACTAAATTAGAGGCTCTCCTTCCAGTATATTTAAATGGAGACATATGCAACAATTACCATTGATAAAGATTTAGACTTTAAAAATTCTCCTAATATGTAGTTATGCTACTCAGTCAAATATGTTGGAATTTTTTATCTTTAATAGCTCCTATACTTCATTCAACTAAGATTTTTTTGGTTTGGGATCCTAATTATCAGCTATAACATACAGAATGAGGCAGGATGAATAGGGTAGAATGGTACAGTAAACATTCTGAACTTAGCTCAATGGGGACTACAATCCTCTACCCAAAGATAGAATCCAGATTCAAATGTGAATATTTTGTTAATATGAGTTTTCTGTAATTAATGTTAATGCTACCTATTAGATTCAATTTCAGAAGCACTCAGAAGATAGTGAGATTTAGGGTTTGACTAAATCAAAGGCACAAAAAAGTTTTCTTAGGAAATCTAAAGAATAGGATAAAAGGATATATTTTCTACTGAAGTGAAGAATGAAACTTTTAGAAGTTGGGGATTTAAATGATAGATGAAACAACACTGTAAAAATTACTTTAAAATCACTAAGGAAATGGCACTTGGGCTTTCAAGTCATCCAAAAAGAAGAACACCAAATTAAACAAAGGAAATGGAATCAAGACTAATATTCAAACTCAACAGATATGGGCATTTTACTGAAGGATGGGGAAGGGAATGTATAGATTACTATATTTGCATCATGAGCATTGACCCCTTCAGTGTTCCCTACAATTAGCCAGAGGGAACATATAGTATCTCAGCTTGTCAAGGGCATTTTATAGTGGTTACATGGTCTATTCCACAGATGAGTTAGTCAAAATGGTTGGCAAATTTCTATACTCTGGAACTGATACTCATCTTACTCATCCCCAATCATAGTCAGGCATAACTTTAAAGAAATAATTAACACTTGACTCAGTATGCAGAATTTCCAGAACTGGAGGAAGGAATGTTCTCGTACAGGTATTTTTATGAATAATTCCTGTTAGGCCATAAGGGATACCTTTGAGTGTAAAAAGATAAATAAATTCTTGAGGGAATAACCTGGAAGGTAGGCATCAATTTCCATTCCTGACCCTAACTCTTTTCTTCTAAATTGTAAAAGTTTACACTAGTCAATGTATATGAGCCAGTTCCATTTATATTACCATTTATGATCTTATGAAAAGTTTGGTATCTTCATCAATCTGGACTAAGGTATAAAAACAACCATATAAGAACTAGTACTGATGTATTGTCTATTATATAAGAGAGGTACTATTTTAAGTGCTTTATAGATATTATCATATGTGATGTTCTAGGTGCTATTATTTCCCCCATTTCATAGTTAGGAAACTTTTGCTTCAGCAAAGAAAGGTTAAGATATTTGCTCAAGGTCACATAGCTAGTAAGTGTCTGAAGTTGTATTTGAACTTGGGTCTTCCTGACTCCACGGCAAGCACTGTATCCACTGCACCACTTAACTGCTTTCTGTAAAAACATCTTGTTGCCTCTTAGTTCAACTGGGATAACAACAAACATAATAAATATTTGTTAAGTACCTACTATGTACCAGGCACTGTAAATATATAAAGAAGAATAGATGAGATTGAAAAGAAAGGTTGGCACTATTTTGTGGAGGGCCTTAAGTATAACAGTCAAGTGTTTATTCTTGATTCTATAATTTATTATGATTTTATCTCTGTTTTATCACCCCCTACTAGATTATGAAGTGTTTTTTAAAGAAATACAGTGTCTTTTCTACTGCTTTCTATCTGTAAGATCTGTGCTGAGCTTAGGTGAAGGCAAGATAGGCAGTTTTCTATGATATCATGAGATGATGGTACAATGAGGATCATTTCCTGATATTACCTTTTTTTAAAGCACACATATTTGTAATGGTAAAAATACTTCTTTAAAAATAATGAAATATTTTTAAAATATTTCACATTCATACATAATATCATATTACTTGCTTTCTGGAAGAGTAGAAGGAAGAGGCAGGAGGGAAGGAGAGAATTTGGAACTCAAATTTATAATAAATGAAAGTTTAATAAATTACATGTAATGCAGAAATATTCAACAAAATAAATAAAATATAATTTAAAAAATTCTGTTTTCAATTCATTGATGAACAAGCATTTATTAAGTGCTTTTTGCATTTCTATATAAAGAAAAGTAAAATAAACAGAAAACAAAGTCTTTGACCTCTAGGAACTTGTTTTCTAATAGAAGAGATAACATAATGAACATAAGTAAGTATATACAAGAGACATAGAGAGTAGGTAGAAGGTAATCTCAGAAGGGATGTATGAGGAAGAGCACAGATGGAGAAGTGGAGTCAAGGGACTGAACTGAACTCTCTCAAATTTCTCTCTAAAAAAAACCAAACTTTAAAATAATACCTCAAAAAATTTCTGGAGTGGCAGAATCAACAAAAGTTCAAGGTGAAACAATTTTCCAGTCTAAGATAACTTAGAAAGTCAACAAAAATGGTCCATTTTGCCGGGGTGGGGGAAGAGTTCATTACAACATAGGTTGTGCCCCAGCAAGCCTGAAACAGGCCTTGATGGCAGAGGCTTCCAGAGCCCTCAATCCAAAGACAGTAAGGGTGTTGGATAATTGATCAGAAGGAGATTACATGGGACTCTCAGCAAGTGTGGCATGCATGACTCTGTTGCATTGTCCATATGCAGTTCTGGATGAGAGTCTCAGGATAAGAAGGAACACTGTAGTGGTCACTAGTAATTGTGGCTACAGGGGTGTGAAGACTCTGATCATAGTTATAGAGAAGAAAAGAGTGTTTGTAAGGCCATTCACAAACCAAAGTAAGGTACAAGAGAGTAGTGACCACACCTCTCCTTAGATCATACCACCTTGGAAGAACTGAAAACTTACAGAGCACCAGAACTAGCTCTGAAAACAGCAATACAAAAATCCTGAATCTTGGAGCAGTGTCTTTTCCAACCAAGGAAAACAGCTGAACTTGAATATGAAATTAAAAATCAAGAAATAGGTTGGGAAAAGAGCAAACAACAATAAAAGAACCTTACCACAGAAAGTTACTGTGGTGACAAGGAAGTTCAAAACAGAAACTGAGAAGAAGATAATAAAGTCAAAATAGCTTCATCCAAGGCCTTGAAAAAAAATGTGAATTGGTCACTGGCTTCCCCAAAAAATTCCTAGATGAGCTCAAAAAGGATTTTTAGAATCAAGAGATTTTGAGGAAAAATGGAAAAAAGAAATGAGAGTGATGCAAGAAAAATATGAAAAGAGAGTCAATAGCTTGGTAAAGGCACAAAAATACTGAAGAAAAGAACTCCTTAAAAAGCAAAATTGGCCAAATGTGAAAATAGGTACAGAAAATTATTGAAAAGAGCAACTTTTTAAAAAGTATAATGGGCCAAATAGAAAAGGAGCTGCAAAAATTTATTGAATAAAATAATTCCTAAAAATTAGAATTCAATAAGTGAAAGCTAATGACTCCATGAGACATGGAGAAACAATAAAAAAAATCAAATAAAAATAGAAGAAAATGTGAAATATTTCAGTGGAAAAACAACTGACCTGGAAAATATATCCAGGAGAGATAATGTAAGAATTCCTAGCTGAAAGCCATGATTAAAAAACAAAAAAGAGCTTTCACATCCAATTTCAATAAATTATCAAGAAAACCTGTCCTAATATCCTAGAATCAGAGGGTAAAATAGAAATTGAAACAATTCACTCTTAAAAGTGATTCCCAAATGAAAACTCCCAGGCATATTGTAGCCAAATTCCAGAACTCCCAGGTCAAGAAGAAAAAATTGTAAGCAGCCAGAAAGAAATAATTCAAATATCATGGAGCCACACTTAGAAAAACTCAAGATTTAGCAGCTTCTACATTAAAAGATAGGAGGGCTTGAAATACGATATCCTAGACGGAAAAGGAACCAGAACTACAACTGAGATTCATCTACCTAAAAAAACTGAATATAATCCTAGGGGGTGGGATGGATATTTAATGAAATAGAGTACTTTCAAGCATTCCTGATAAAAAGGCCAGAGCTGAATAGAAAATCTGACTTTCAAATACAAGACTCAAGGGAAGTATAAATAGTAAACATGAAAGAGAAATCATCAGGCATTCACTAAGGTCAACCTGTTTATAATCTTCCATGGGAAGATAATGCTTGTAACTGCTAAGAATTTTTACATTATTGCCACATTTGGAAAGAGTATACATAGACAGAGAGCACAAGTATGAGGGGACTATGATGAGATGATTTCAAAAAACAAAATAAAATTAAGGAGAGAGAAAGAGAAATGCACTGGGAGAAAGGGAGAGAGGGAAAGGAGAGGTAGAATGGGGTAAATTATCTCACATAAAAGATGCACAGAAAATAAGCTTTACATTGGAAGGAAAAATGGCAGGGTAGCTGACAACACTTCAATATTATTTTCATTGAAATTTATTCAAAGTGGGATTAACATACACAAACCTTTGGGTATAGAAATATATCTTACCATAAAAGGAAATAGGAGGGGAAGGGGACAAAAGAAGATGTGACTGATAGAAGGGAGGAGAGATTGAGGGAGGACTTGGTCATAAGACAAAACAATTTTGAGGAGGAACAGGGTAAAAGAAAGAAAAAGAGAAATAGGCCAAAAAAATGGGATGGGAGGTAAGAATCATAACTGTGAAGGTGAATGGAATAAACTCGCCCATAAAACAGAAGTGAATAACAGAGTGGACTAAAAACCAGGATCAAACAATATGTTGTTTACAAGAAACACACATGAAGCAGAGACACACACAGAGTAAAGTAAGGACCTAGAGCAGAATCTATTATGCTTCGGCCGAATTAAAAAATATATATATCAATACAATCATCTCAGATGAAGAAAAAGTAAAAACAGATTTAATTAAAAGAGTTAAGGAGGGAAGCTATATTTTGCTAAAAGGTACCATGGACAATAAAGCAATAGCAATCTTAAGTATATATGTGTCAAAAAGTGTAGCATCCCAATTCTTAAAGGAAAAGTTAAATGAGTTATAGTTGGAAATAGACAATAAAATTTTACAAGAGGAGGGGAGATCAAAATTACCCTCTAAGGCCTAGATAAAAAAGTCTGCAATCTACAAAAAAATAAACAAAAATCCTAAAGAATGAGTGGGTTAAGAAATAAATCATAGAAACAATTAATAAAGGCATTAAAGGGAATGAAAACACTGAGCCAACATACCAAAATTTACAGGATGCAGCCAAAGCAGTACTTAGCGGAAAATTTATTTTTCTAAATGATTACTTCAATAATGTAATAAAGATCACATCCATTATGAACATTCAACTAAATAACTAGAAAAGAAACAAATTAAAAATTCCCAATTAAACACCAAATTGGAAATCTTAAAAATCAAAGGCGAGATTAATATAATTGAAAGTTAGAAAACCATTGAACTAATAAACAAAACTAGAAGCTGGTTTTATGTAAAACAACAACAAAATAAATGATCCATTGATTAATACGATTTTTTAAAAAGAAAAAAATCAAATTAGCAGTATCAAAAATGAAAAGGGTGAATTCGTCACCAATGAAGATAAAATTAAAGCAATTGTTAGAATATATTTTCCTAATTATATGCCAATAAGTTTAATAATCTAAGAGAAATTGATATTTACAAAAAATATAAATTGCTCAGAATATAGAAGAGAAAATAGAATTCTTAAATAACCCTACCCTAGAAAAAAAATGGAACAAGCCACCAATGAAGCACCAAGAAAAAATTCCCAGGAACAGATGCATTCACAAGTGAATTATACCAAGTATTTAAAGAACAAATAATTCCAATTCTATATAAACTATATGGGAAAATAGGCAAAGAAAGAGTTCTTTCAAATTCCTATTTTGACAAAATATAATACTGATACCTAAAACAGGAAGAGCAAGAACAGAAAGAAAAAAATCATAACTATAAGAGCAGCTAGGTGGCACAATGGATAGAGCTCTGGTCCTGGAATCAGGAGGAACTGAGTTCAAATCCAGCCTCAGACACATAATATTCACTAGTTGAGTGACCATGGGCAAGTCACTTAACCCCCAATAGCCTAAGCAAAAAAAAAAAAAAAACAATCATAACTATGACCATGGAGGATTATAGGGCATGCTTGATCAGCATAAGAGACCAAATCAATAACATAACCAACAAAATCACATGATAATCCCAATAGAGGAAGAAAAATAATTTGATCAAATACAACACCATTCCTATTAAAAACACGAGAAGATAGGAATAAATGGGTTTTCCTTAAAAAATAAATAGTATTTTTCTAAAACTGTCAGCAAGCATTATCTGTAATAGGAATAAACTAGAAGCATCTAAATAAAATCACAGGTGAAACAAGGATGCCCACTATCACCATTATTATTCAATATTATACTATACATGTTAGTTGTAGAAATAAGACTATTAAAAGACATTGAAGTAATTGGAATAGACAATGAGGAAACAAAACTATCACTTTTTGCAGATGATATAAAGTTATACTTGAAAAATCTTAGAGAATCAACTAAAAAGATAGTTAAGATAATTAATAACTTTAGCAATGTTGCAGGACATAAAGTAAACCTACATAAATCATTAGCACTAGCAGCTGAAGGGCCTGGGAAAGGCTTCTTGCAGAAAAAAAATTAACATTTAAGCTGAGCCTTACAGGAAGGGATTCTAAAGGATGGATGGAGGTGAGGAGGGAGAGAATTCATATGTATTACAATGAAGGTTCAAAGCCTTTGATGGATAGTAATATAGTATGTTTAATTTTCAGAAACATTTGTGCTTCGATTTTTAAGTCTAACTTTATCTCAGGCACACAAATCTACGTGTGTGTGTGTGTGTGTGTGTGTGTGTGTATACATATATATATATTCTTCATCAGCTTATTTCTGCACATAGTAGGTCAACAATAAACACTTACCGAAATAATAAATGACTAACAATAATTTTTATTAATCATTTTGTTACTAGTGAATGTGTCTCATCTATCTTCCACCCCTCCTTACTTACAGAATGAGACCATTTGACTTCCAAAGGACTACATATGTCAGAGCAAATCCCTGTCAGTTGGTGTCCCACTCAGTAGAGAGCCCTCTGTCTCCCCCTCCCCACCACTGGAGAAGAGAAAGTGTCCTTTCCTCAATAAGCATTCTCAATGAGATTCAAAAATGACTTGTGCATCATTTTGTGAGGTCTGTTAAATGGCAGTTGGTGATTTTCCACAGGAAAAAAAACTAGTTTAGTCTCATAATCTTATTCTTCCTGGAGATAGTCACAGACTCCTGGCATTGTGGGATTTCCTAATTTTGATGAGTAATTTCAGTCATACATTTATAATTATGGTCTCCTTAAAGTACTTAGTTGTGGAAAAGGGAAGGTTTTTTGTCTATTTTTTTGTTTTGTTTTTCCCCCCTCATTCATACTATGAATTTATAATTGTATTATTAAAGAATATTTAACACAAAAACAACACTTGAAGCAAGGAGTTTTGTCTTTCTCCTTTTTTTTTCACATCTTGCTGTCTCCTTCATTATTCCTTTTCTGTCTGACTTTGCTGTTTGTTTCATTTCAAGGTTAAGGAATTCAAACCATATATTTCTCAATTCCATCTTTACCTTCAAACATGTGCAAGAACAAATAAGTACATGCACACATATACATAGCAAACTAGTAAAAGAACCAGTTCTGAGGAACAATTTAACTTCATTATAGTAGGAAAGTACAGTCATAGAGTTGAAAGGACTGAGTTCAAATCCCAGCTTTGACATTTATTAATCATGTCATCTTGTGTAAAATATCTCTCTTCCTGAATCTGTCTTAGTTTTCTCCTCTGTTAATATGGGGGATTATAATGTGTGGAAAAACTACCTAACATCGTTGCTGTGAAAATGTAGTTTGTTAACCTTAGATGAGTCATTGAGTTATTCATTAAGTATAAACCACTGTGCACAATGATAAATTATAATTATAGATATTAATAATAGAGAGAACAGTCTCATATGAAGCGATGGAATGATAGCATCGTATATGGAAAGAGCATAGGATTTAGAGCCCAAAAACCTCTCAGCTCTGCTATGTGCTTGTGTAATTTTGAGACACTTCAACTTTCTAGTCCCCAGTTTCCTCATCTGTAAAATGAGAAGGTTGAATGTGATGAACTCTATATCTCTTCCAACTCTAAATCTTATAATGCTAAGAAAATCCTTTGAGACATTGTCTATGATACCAAATCAGAATAACAGATCTTTCTAATCCAGAAGGGGACTTCGAGATCATCTAACACACACCCTCTGAATTCCTACATCTTTCACTTTGATTACATGTAATCTATGGACATATTTAATTCATCATTTTATGTTAGTCACTAGTAAAAACCATACCAATTAATCCTATTGGGGGATTTCCAAATTTGTTTGTTTTTTAAAGAAAGTTTAGACAACTAAATCAATTTCAATTTGCCCCTTAAAATAATACAGTAAATGTGATTGGGCTGGGTCACTACTTAAGTTATCTGTATCTAATTATTCAGGGAACAAGAAGAAATATTGATTATGAACATGTCATGGGAAACATAAATTGTCAGTATGCACTAAGCCAATGCAAATTTTCCAAGATTTAGAAATGTTAATGGACTTAAGATTTATTTTTCGGTTTATATGCATTAATGCCATATTTATACATCTTTTCTGTGTTTCCTCCTTACACTATCTTGAAAACACTTTCTAAAAAATCAAAAGATAACATTTTCTGGTTAATCTGTATCTGTTTTTCTAATACATACATCTTTCATCCCATTATTTGGGATCACCATGAACTTACCTCTCTCTAGGTACTATAAACCTTAAATCTTTAACATGAATAATATTACCAAAACCAATCCCAACATAAGGATTTACCACCCAGAATGACAGATTCTTAGTATACTATTACCCAAGTATTGGATAGATCTGAGGCCAGATTTGAACTCAGGTCTTTCTGACTCTGAGGTTTGCTAGGTGGTGCAGTGGATAGAATGCTCAAGAAGACTCATCTTGGCAAGTTCAAATTTACCTCTGTTTGCCTTAGTTGCCTTCTCTGTAAAATGGGCTGGAAAAGGAAATGGCAAAACACTCCAGTATTTTTGCTTGGCACTCTATCCACTGTGCCACCTAGTGCCAATATAGGAAAGTACCAGGTGAGAAATCTTTCTATGAAACCAGATCAAAAAGTTTCTCAGTAATTCATAGTTCTTAGAGAGCTGCTTGGATTACTGAGAGGTTACTTGACTTACCCAGGGTCTCACAGCAAGTATGTGTCAGAGGCAGGACTTGAATCTGTTTTTCGCACTTTGAAGCAAGCTTTTTATCCACTATGCCAGTTTGTTTCACTATTACCCATGCATACCCATATAATTCCCCTCTGCACCTTCCTTCCTTGATGTATGTATTTATGCATATGTATGTATGTATGTATATATGTGTGTATATGTATATATGCATATTTGTATATATAAAGTTATATATCTCTATCTATAGATATAGGTAGATATATATCTATATACATATTTATACATATATGTATATGAATGTATTATATATGTATTATAATTTATTTCTCCCATTAGAACTTTGGAATTTTGGAACTTTGTCATTGTCACATTTCAGTTGGGGGTAACAATAGTGGAAGTAGGGACAGTGGAATTGACAGACTATTCTTTTTCCCAGAAAGTGTTCATTTCAAAGTGTTTAATCTATTCCTTTTACAGTGTGCAAGGGTTTTGTTTGTATGGGTGTTTTATTTTTTTTACTATGACACAATTCAATAGCACTATATTTATTTAAAAAAATACTGCCTCTCCTCCAATCTAGCTAAAAAATGAACGCAAAAGTCAAATAAGGTGTCTATTATCTGCACAGTGTCTGAATCACTCAGTAAATGCTTTCTCATTTATTCATTGGCTCAGTTGCTATTTGTTTAGAAACCAATGATTAATCTAGGGTTTATAGAGATAAACCAACAGCTCATCCTCAATAAAAAAAAAACAAAACAAAAAAACAAAAAAACTTGGCTTTTTGCAACACTACAATTGAAAATTCATAAAGTTCTACTTTCCAGAGGAAATATTTTAATGGATGATTCATATATCCCCTCCAAAATGGATGCTACTCACTTAAGCTACCAACATCTGCTTTTGAAGGAAATGGTTGTTATTATGATTGTCTATTGAATACACCTTAAGACACACTTTTTTGGGGGGTGGCTTTGATAGTACTTACACATTTGACTTTATGAATATTGACAAACCATTTTATAGGGCAATAAATCAACATAAAGTGGTAACATAGTTGTCTGCTGCCATTGAAGATGCAATAGAGGGTCCAGAAGGAAGATTTTACACTTCTGAGTGACCAAGTTGTTTATCCAACAATTCATACAGAGATTAACTAGTAACACAAAGACTTACATGAGGAAACAGATGATTATGGCTATGTACCTAGCATATTTACCTCAGATGGATGAAAACATGATTTAAATTTTTGATACTGCATATGTGTTTACCAAAGATATCACATCAAACTCTTTGAAGGAAATCAGCTAAAATTATGTGATGTTTCTGTGTAGTTGTGTAGCATTCTCTTAGAAGAGATAGAAATAAAATTTCTTTTTAAGAAACAACAAGAGAACATTTGCACATAATTTGGATTTAGGCAGTCAGCCTATAGCTGTGTGGATGCTACTTAATATTCCATAGGGGCATAGATGACTACTGCCTAGTTTTCTAAGTATGAAGTTAAAAAATAAAACGACAGCTACTACCTTTTTCCTATCCATCATAGTTTTGACAACCTGACTTGTGATAAATGGAATTCATACATTGAAAGATCTATTTATGACTATATGCAACAAAATAGAATAGCAATTCTGCGATGGTTTGACTGACAATCATAATAACAGCCATTATCCTCAAAAGCAGTTGCCTGTTACTTAAGGGAGTAGCATCCATTTAGGAGGAAATACATAGGTCATTCATTAAAATATATTTCCTCTAGAAAAAACAATGTTTTGTTGTGCTTATTGTTGAAAACACTAGTCAGGCTGCCTTTGGCAGCTTATATGAAAGCAACTTCATTTCACTTAAGAAGTTTAGATGAGCACATAATATCTGTGGCATTTTAAAATGATGTGTAGTTAAGGTTTTTGTTTGTTGTTTGGTTTTTGTTGCTGTTGGAAGAAATATTGTACCTTTTTATTCTTGTAGCTGTCACTATATCCCAGGATTCCTTCATATTTGGATCATTGTTTTTTGTTGTTGAATCATTTTCAGTTGTGTCCAACTCTTTGTGACATCATTTGGTTCTTTCTTAGGAAAGATACTGGAGTGGTTTGTTATTTCCTGCTCCAGATCATTTTATAGAGGAGGAAATTGAAGTAAGTGGGGTTAAGTGACTTGCCCAAAGTCACACAGTTAATATGTGTATGAGGCCAGATTTGAACTCAGGAAGATGAGTCTTCTTGCCTCCAGGCCTGGTGCTCTGTCCACTGGGCCACCTAGCTTTCCCCAGATCACTGTACAAGTTTCAAATTGGATCTCTTTAACCCCAATATATTCCTGCTTCCATCCACCTTGTAAACAATTTATTCAATAATCTTTTGAAAACATGTTTTATCTGGTTGCTCTTTTCCGAATTGGACCCAAATGGCTGATACATATAGATCATCGGATGATGTGTGAAAGAGTCTTAAATGTAGAACTAGAAGGGGACTCAGTGGTATTCTATCTCAGCCTGATCATTTTTCTGATGAACAAACTGAGGTTTAGAGCAGTGAGGTGAATTGCTAAAGTGCCAAGTAGCAAGTAATTAAATGATATGATATCTAGAGGGCTGGACTTGGAATCAAGATGACATGAGTTTCAATCCTGCTTCAGACACTTTCTAGCCCTGTAACTCTGGGCAAATCACCTTATCTTTCTGAATCTCTGTTTCAGTCTCTTCATCTGTAAAATGTTGTTAAGGAGATCTATCTTCCAAAGTTATTATGAGTCTCAAAAAAGTTAATATTTGTAAAAAACTTAACCCGATATCTGGTATATCCGAGATGTTTAACAAATAGTGGTTTCTTTCCCTTCTTCACTCCTTCCTTCTTTTTTTTTCCCTTGCCTCACTCTGAGAGCCAGATTACATTCATCCTTCCCCCACAGTTTTCTTGTACCTTGAGGATACAAAATGAATCTTTTATTTATCGTTGGCTAGCACCCTCACTGATTATTCCCCAAAATTTAGCTGTTCAAACGAAACAAAATAAAAACACTAAGCCCATTTCCAGGGGCCACATGGACTGAAGAGGAGTGACTGATAGCCTTAAGCCCCTTCTCCTTTGCTGCCTGATGTCACCTGCTTTGGGTGAATAAGTCATTTGCCTCTAGATATGAATGCCAGAAAGAAGCTGACTCTGATTAGTTAGTTAAAATTTAAGTTGCAAACAATTTGGGCTAAACAATCAGGGCAAAAAAGTTTATTCCCAAACTCATGGAGGGCCAATGTAAAATGTTCATGCATGTACCAGGCACCATTTTTTTAAATTGAAGATGAACTGAATTCAAACCTTTCCTAAGACACTTACTAACTATGGGATCTTGGCCAACTCATTTGATCTCTATGAGTTTCAGATTCCACAACTACAAAACAAAGGTAATAATAACACCTGACTTGAAAGGTTGTTGTGAGGACCAAATATATGCACTTCATAAATCTCTAATATAAACAATTTGCAAAGGTTAAAGAACTATTTAAATGTTAGTTACTATAATAATTAGTGTTATCATATCATCATCAATAAGATCCAGAACAATGTCAGAATCAGTGACAATTGGTTTCATTAAGTGGCTGAAACCTTTACTGTTTTTTTTTTTTTTAAGATGATGAGCTTGGGTAGCCTCACCTTCCCCATCTGCCTGATAAATTAGATGTTGCTGACTTAGGCACAGGCCATTTTCTCCCCTTTTCTGAATGGGAGACAGTTGGACTAAGGATTGATATTGAAAAAAAAAAAACAAAGCCTGAAAATTCTCCATCAGCAATACAGAGTCCTGGCGTCTTTGAGTTTCCAGATCTCAGATTGCTAGCTTCAAGTCTAGCTTTTTGGCAGGCAAGCTTAGACAGCTATGTGATATGGTAGATAGAGTGCTGGCATAGGAGTCAGGAAAGCCCAAGTTCAAATTTGGCCTCAGATACATAAATTTGTGTAACCCTGGACAAGTTAATGAACCTCTCTGACTCTCTTAGTTTCCTCAGCTGTGTATGGTGATAATAATGGTACCTGCCTCCCAGGAGGATAGAACAAGAAAATATTTGTAAAGTATTTAGCACAGTGCATGGCACATAACAGATAATAAATGCTTGTTCCCTTCACATGTCCCTCCTGAAAGTTTCTTTTTTTTTGAGACTCTTTGACTCTGTTACCAAACATGCCCTTTCGTCTCTGTCTACCTAGGTACTGTAAAGGGGCAGTATACTAAAATAAAGCCATTCTACCCAAAGCGGGATGTTGCTCTTCAGTATACATGTAGGTAGGATTGGATACATACAGAGAATGGTTTACATCCAGGTCTCTAAGTAAATGCTCTCAAGTAAGTGGGATTCAGGCAACTCTAAGAAGAAGGACATAAGAAAGAGTTCAAGATACGTTTGTTGCATAACTTTGGATCATATGTTCTAGCTATGGACTGCTGGGCAATTATAGAAGCACAAAAGTCAGGCTGACTTGGAACAATAAACTGGCATACCTTTGGAGCTCTGCCTTCAGGTCAGTTGTATCAGAGTCACAACTGTGACTAACAGAAGCATAATGATCTTAGCTCAGAATCAGAAAATAACCTTTACCTATGTAGGGTTATGGTTCAGAGAATCAGTTCTCAAATGTTTTGATCTTGGAATCCCTTTATACTTCTAAATATTATCAAAGATCTCAAAGAACTTTTATTTACATTTTATCTATTGATATTTACCATGGTAGAAATTAATTTTTTTTTATTATTATAAAAAGGAGTTTTGACATCTTGGGTGCTGCTATATAACATAAAAGGGTGTTAAAGACCACCACTGCTTTCTAAGAGGATTTGGGCAATATGTTGGGTTTTGTAGCTAATCTCTTGCTCCATCTCCAGCAGTCAAATGTTCTAAGAACATCTGAAAATTAACAAGATTTGCATAATTGAAACAATCTTCTAATTCAACCTTGTGGAGCCATTCCTTCAAAGGGTGAATAATTCTGGATTTAGGAAGTGCAATAATTGTTTTCTTAAAGTTGCTTCATGTGAGGCAAGAGCTTGGTAATTCTGCTCTGAAGATATTGCAACTGTTGGCAAAATGTCTTTAAATGAATTTTCCTGGAAGAAGAAACCACACCTAAGGGTTTAATGCTTAAACTGTCTGATATGTTTTTGGCTTCGGCTCTACTATAGAGTTCAGCGTCTTATTCTTGTTATTACCTGAGGCTTCTTTGTTAGACTCTCATGTACTTTGTCTTCACTCTATAATTTTATCAACAGGTAATCTGAGATATAGACTTGAAGAAATTATCTAACAACTATTTCCTAACCTGATATGCTTTCTGGCATTAAAGGAATAACTGTAGAATAAAAGTACCATTTCTTTAACTTTAGACACCAACTAAGATTTTTTTGAAATCTTTTATAAGGAAAATATTTATTAAGTTAATTGTGTTATTTTACAGCTTTTCATTAGTGCATCCTACTTAATTTTGGTCTGGGCTGTGATTTCATTGTTATAAGAAATCACCCTTGTTAATTCTCCCTTTTCTGGTACTCATTGGCAAACTCCCCCTGAAACTTAGAAGTCTAGAACTTACAATTCTTAGAGAGTTGGCTTGGCCACTTAGAGTTTAAGTAACTTGCTTATGATATGTATCTGAGGTTAAATTTGAACTCAGTTCTTCTTGACTACAAGGCCAGGCATCTATCTACTACACCATTCTTTTGCTTAAGAGATTACCATAATTTAAACTCATTTCAAATGATAATGACTCACATTTATATAACATGTTACAATTAATACAGTATCTTGTTCAGAGCAGCTTTTCAGATGAGAGGGAACAGATTGGGAAATTAAGGATAAGAGAAGTTAAGAGAATTGATAAAAAGTCCACTAGTTGAGAAGTGTTGAGGTTAGGACTTGAAGCCAATTCTCATGACTTCTCCTCTAATGCTCTATCCACTAAAATACTTCCTATTTCCAGCCAATGGAGATAATTGAAGGGGTTTTTCCCCCACAGGTAGTAGAATTTCAGAATATCTGGAGGACACATACAAATTCATGATTACAGTAACATCTGCTATGTCTGGCCATTTATTTAGAATGGCCTTTGTAAATTAACTCCTCCAAATACCTGTCTACATTTTGGCCACTTTGTGGAGTTTCAGAATTCCCCTTGAGTCTATTCATTCACTGCAAAAACCTTTAAAGAGACAAAATCTATCAACTCATCTGGTGCCATGGGCAATTAATTAGTATCAAGTGATCAGAGGAAACCTGGGTAACTGAATGTGTTCATATATTTGTTTTGGGAATATGTTATGGAGGAATGAACAGATTTCACTAGACTTGTACAAAAATAAGAGAAATTTCATAAAGTTCATGCTTGTGAAAATTCATGCATGTATGATATATACATATGATGTTTATACAAATATACATGTATGTGCATATATAATGGACACCCAGGTGGCACAGTGGATCGAGTGCCAGGCCTGAAATCCGATATATATATGTGTGTGTGTGTGTGTGTGTGTGTGTGTGTGTGTGTGTGTGTATAAATCTCCTCCTGAGTTCAAATCTGGCCTCAGACACTTAGTACCTATGTGACCAACGGCAAATCATAAACCTCATTTGCCTCAGTTTCCTTATCTGTAAACTGAACTGGAGAAGGAAATGGCAAAACACTTCAATATCTTTGCCAAGAAAATCCCAAATGGGGTGACAGAGTTGGACATGACTAAAATGAATCACAAACAACAATACATATTAAAAGCTAGAATTTAGAGGAAGCTGTTGGTACCATGAATACAACATTGGACTTGATGTCATGAAAAACCAAGTTGAAATCCAGTCTTAAGATACTTACTTGCTGAGTGACCTTGAGAAAGTCACTTAATCTCTCTTTGCCTTGGTTTGCTCAACTGTTAAGTGAGGATAATAATGATATCTATCTCACAGAGTTGTGAAGATCAAATGAAATAATATTTATAAAAAAATTAGCATTGTCCCATTTAAAAGGTGTTATGTAAATGTTTATTCCCTTCCCCCTCAATTTAAGGTTTGGAAATCACTTTATACATTTTATCTAATTGACTCTGTAAGATAGACATATTATTTTCCTCATTTTACAAATGAAAAAACTCAGGATGAGAGTTTAAGTGACTTGCCCAGCATCACTCAGCTAAGTAAATGTTTGAACTAGGAATTGAACTTCATTTGTCCTGGCTCCAAATAAAACACTAGAGTCGCCCCTGTACTGTCTATTCACTCCCTCACCTTTTCCCTTTCT
>NW_020940360.1:16410625-16433931 GCF_900497805.2 Vombatus ursinus | reverse complement strand
TCTCTCTCTCTCTCTCTCTCTCTCTCTCTCTCTCTCTCTTTTTGTATATATATGTATATATATATACATATATATAATATTAATAGGAAATCCTGTTTAACATTTCTTAACAGCCCCCCTCTTACCTTTCCAGTCTTCTTAAAACTTACTTAAAATCTTTGCAACCCTGGCTTCCTTGCATTTCATCACATAAGGGGAATAGCATCTCCCAATCTCAGACGTTTTCATTGGCTGTCCTCCATGCCTGGAATTCTCTCCTTCATCAGCTCTGTCTCCTGGTTACCATGGTGTCCTTCAATTCTCAGCTAATATCCCACCTTCTTCAATTAATCTTTGCATTCCCACTGCTTAGCACAGTGTCTGGAACTTAGTAGATGCTTAATAAAATGTATAGTGGCTGATTGATTGATTGTTTAGGTGACACCGAGGGTCTCAATAGAATGTGGAAAGCAGAGCCAGATAATCTTTTGGAAATTTTATTTACATGTAAATGACTGTTACCAGATTACCCCCCTCCCCTAGTTTTTCTTGTCTGGATAGAGTAAACATATTGTTTTGTCAGGATATAAAAGAAAAGTAAGAAGTTTCTCTCTTGGAAATTTTTTTTTCCTTTTAAATTGACCATGAAACATATGTCTAAACCAGAGAAGTTGAGTTGGGATGGTCTATGGTCATACCTCAAATCACTGCAAAAATAAGTGTATGTATGATTATATTGGGTATAAATCAAAACCAGTCATAGAATTATGTTCAGATTTATCCTATAAAATAAAATAAAAATTCAAAAATGATCTTATGACCAAGTGATTTCTCTGAGAAGCATTCCAGAACTCCATAAAGTATCACAATCATAGACAGGAGTTTGGGGAAATTGACTTGCATAGATTGTGCTAAATAAAATGGCAGACATAAAGTGGATCAGATATTAAATTGTGTGTATAATATACATTAATAATATTACTAATTATTTTCAGAAAACTACATTTAGCTCCCTTATTTTCTGGCATTGAGACTGAAAGTGTAAAGGCTGATTGATGAAAATATAAGTTTTCTCTTTAAATATTATTGTCAGCAATATAATTATATTGGCCTCTTTAGTACTAGCACATTTGAGAAAGGAGCAAATAATAAATGAAAAGGAGAATGGAACAAGTAATAAGCAAGCACTGATAGATTTTTTTAAAAATCAGATTACAATGTACCTTGAATGGGCAGCAGAGAATCTGCCTTGTATTCCACATATACTTCTAAAGTGTAATAACAATGGATTTCACAATGATACACCTGAGACATTAGAAGGTCCTTAAAACCCTTCTAAATTGTCTCAATATTCAAGTTCAAGATAATGACAAATTAGTAATGATGAACGCAGAGAAACATAGGAAGTCACATAAAATGATGCAAAGTGATGTGCTCAGCACCTGGAAAACAGTATATACATCACAACAATGAAAATGGAAAGGATGACAACAAAATCTAAAAGGAATACCATGAATTTAAAGATGATTAAGCTTGTCCTCCAAGAACAGATATCATGACCAACATCTATAAAGCACTTTGAGATTGACAAAAGTACTTCTCATACATTAGCTTGTTAGATTTGATCCTTGTCACTGCCCTATCAGTAAGACAATTGTGTTTATGCCTACTTTACAGCTGAGAAAACTGAGGCTATGAAAGGTTAAATAATTTTCTGGGGTTACACAGCTATTTAAGTGTTTGAGGTAACTAAAGGTTTGCCAAGTGTCACTCCATCAAACTACTCCCCAACCCCACCACTTTATTATTATTATTATTATTATTTTGCAGTGGTACATTGTCCACACATGGAACATTATGTATAATGTCATACTTTTTTCATATGTGTCGATTAGGTTTTCTGGGCTGTTTCATTGTTATTTTTTATTCTTTGTTTTAAGAAATGGCTTTTATGGTTAAGGGTGGGTGATATTGGTGAGATTATAGGTGACGTAAAAACAAAAGACATCTAAATAAATCATGTAAATTAATTTTATTGTTCTAAACAAACAAAAAATAATAATGTACTTATTCTGAATTAGAGGCTGATTGGAATCTGTGGCTAGTATTTAACCAGGCATTTCTGATCTCTGTAGTGTTTACTGTAGGTGTAAGCTCAGCAGTATAATGCCAAAGTCACTCTCTATGCCACAATTAACCTGAACACAAACTATGTAATTAGAAGGTGATTTGCAGCATTATAGGACCATGGTTACAGTGGTTTGGGGGTGTTTTCTTTAAACAAGTCCTAATTACTGATTCATGTGGTATCAATAATACCTAAATTTTATGTCCCTTGTAAGGAGCCGTGAGAACTGCCGCCAGCATATGTTATTTTAAATGAACTTAGCTTGTCTTTTACTTTTCAGAGCAATAAACTGTAATTGTGCAATTTATTTTCAGGTGTAATAGAATGTCCTTGTTTCATTTCTTTTGGATCTTAGGATTATTTTTTCCTTTAAAGCTAATTAGTAAAGACTAGATTGCTTTAAAAATACAAACCTTTAGCTATATTCTTTTAATATTATTTTTATATTACTTGATAAGCAGGATAAGCTACAAAATACCAATAATGAAGAGGAAACAACTTGAGCACTATGCCCTCCATTCAGAAGTATCAATTTATTTCTTATAAAATATAAGAGGGACATCATTGCAGAATAGTTTCAGCCATTGTTCAGTTTCACTTTATACCTAACAGGAAAAGCAATATGGCAATGGATTTCCTTCTTCATAGACAAAGACATATTATTTTCTCTTTTCGCAATGACAATGATATCTACTACCAATGAATAAGATATACTATACATATACATATATACAACAGATATACATGGATATATCCATGTGTGTATATATATACACACACACATACATATACACACACATATATGTATATATGTATATGTGTATGTGTGTGTGTGTATATATATATATATATATATATACACATGTTAGAACTGAATCCAGTAGATGACTTTGAATATGAATCCATTTTTCTACATGCCACTGAAAACGCATATTATACTTTAAAGTATACTTTAAAGAAAAAAAATAAAGCTATAAACCCAAAGAATAATCATGAGACATTAAGATTTTACAATCCATAAACATAACACTGTCCAAATGTAGAAAATCAATGAAGAACAACCCAGGAATCACAAAGAGTGGGACATTTTTGTCAGAAAAGTGGTAATGATGACAATAGATAGTGGCAAATAGGTCTGTTCCTAATAAATTAAAAAGAAAACTACACCTCTAGGAAGATGCTGCTAAAATAAGATGATGATAATCTAAGTAAAAGACCACTTTAAGAGAGTTTTATCAAGCCACTGCACAGAATCAAAATTTCACGGTTAGAGAAAACCTCAAAGGACATATTCCTCAACCCTAACTAAGCGATAGCACTCTCTATAGCAGGGATCCTTAACTTTTTTGTGTGCCATGGACACTTTTGGCTATCTGGTGAAATCTGTAAACCATTTATCAGTATTTAAATGCATAAAATACAAAGGATTACAAAGAGAAACAAGTATGTATAAAGATGCACTTTTTCCATCCAAGATCCCCATCCCTCTCCTATACAGTTTGGAGGTCCTAAAACTAAAGGAAAGGACTCATGCTACAGCAGCTTTGCCAAATAGTTATTTAGTATCTGCTTTAGTGGTAATGGAGACCTATTATGTCCTTAAGCAAACCATTTTACTGATGGACAATTGCAATTATTGGAAAAAAAAATAGTCAAGCCAAAATCTGTCTTTCTGCTACTTATACATAGTGTTACTAGTTTGACAAGCAAAAGAGTTCTAGTCTCTCTTCTACATAGCCAAATCGTGAAACTAGCCATTATATGTGTCCAAAGTACCTTCATCATGATAAGTACTATCTCAATTACTTCGTTCATATAGGGGACTCTTTGACGAGGAAGCTCTCTGTACCAGTGAAGGTCATCAGCTTCTCTGCAACATATTGTCTTAGAGAATGGCCTAGCCTTAAGTCACTGAGAGATTAAATGCCTTTCTCAGGGTCACTGCAACCAGCAGGAACAGAAGCAAAGGCTTCTTGACTCTGAGGAGTGCTCTCTATTCAATGCATACCACTGCCTATCAAATTATTCTCATTTATAGGCTCACTAGTTGCAGTTACTTCAAGTGATCTTAGGCCTCTCTTCCTTCTTCCTGATATCAACTGATTCATTTCCTTTTTAATAAGATGGTAACCAGGACTGAGAATCCAGAATAGTAATCAATAAATCAACAAGCGTTTATTAGGCACTTACTCTGTTGTGAGACCCTGTTCTAAGTCCTTAGAACACAAGTACAAAGAATGAAATAATACCTGCTCACAGAGAGCTGGCATTCTAATGGGTGGGAAAAGTAATATATGAATATATACAGCATGAATATAAGATGAATAAATACAAATACATACAAAGTAATTAAATATCAGATAGTTTGGAGAGAAAGACAAAGCATTTAGAGTGATCAAGAAAGGTTTCATGCAGAACATGGTGCTTGAGAACATGGTCTTAAAAGAAGAGAAGGACTCTGTGAGGCCAAAATAAGGACAGATTATATTCCATGTGCATGAGACAGCACATAAGCAGGAGAGTGAATGTTGTATGTGAAGAATAGAGACATTGTCAGTTTGTCTGGACTGTAGCATGTGGAATGGGAATTAAGTCCAATGGGAATGGAAAGGTAGGCTAGGGCCAAGTTAGGTAGGACTTTAGAATCTAAACCATGGAGTCTGTATTTTATCTCAGAGCCAAAGGGAAGCCATTGAAATTGATTGAGTAGGCAGTCACATAGATTGGCATTTAAAGAAACTTACTTTGGCAGTAATGTATGGAATGAACTTAAGTGCTGTCTTGGGCTATGCATAGTAGGACTTTGCTGGTTCCATGTTTTCATATATTAAGATAGTCTAAGATTTCATTAGTTGTTGTTATTGTTATTGATGGTGGTAATAGTTTGTGTATGTGTGTGTGTTTTGTTTTGTGCTATTTAGATAACATGTTATGATATTTAATCTGATTAAGGCTTCTGATCTCTAAAATTCTGAGCTATTGTTCACATTTAATGTTAACAAACTACATCTCCCTTACCCAACATTTGTATAGGCTTATTGTCTTTTATAACATAGTAAAGATAATTTGCATCTTTGTATATAACTAGAATAACCACTTGACTTCATATAATTTAAAAAAAGCAAAATTAAACACAAATACCAAAAATGGAAGATTTTCTATGATTCAACATTTGTTGGAGTTTGTTTTGCTGAAATCAGGCAGGACATTTGAGGTGTGTGTGTATGTGTATGTGTATGCATATGTGTATGTGTGTGTATATATATATATATATAATATGAATAGAAAGTTGTGTGTATATATTATGTATATGTATATAGCTATAATTAATGCAAGTTCTTTGAAAGTAAAAATTGTTTTGATTTGTGGTGTGTGTGTGGGGGGGTGGGTGGGTGTGGGTGTGGGTGTACTCCCAGTTCTTAGCACAGTGCCTCTGTATGCTCAACATCCTCACTCTCTTTTCCAGAGTCATCTAAGTTCAGTGGCAGGACAAAAGTCAAGACAACTGGTAATCGCCCTAGATATAGTGGATTACCTTGGCATTTTTGATGTCTAAGTTCCAAACTCTCCATATCAATTGCTTCAGTCATTGGAACAAGTTAATCTCATCTGCCCATTCCACCAGGGGAAGTTTTCACTTGCTTGGAGTAGACATCCTCCTAACTCACTGACAGGCTTGAGAGTTGCCAGTTATCTTTAAACTGGTTTAGCCTGTCTGCCAAGACAGTTTTACCAGGATGTGGCCACCTTACATGCTACAGCTTCTTGGAGGTGCAGATGAGTATTCAGTGACAGATGGACAAGAAAAGTAGATGAGTAATCCTGAAAATGGCTTGTTAAGCCCTCACACCCAAGAGGCTAGCCCTTCCTGAGCACCGCATACATCCCACATAAATAGTTGGTGCTTACTAAATGGTAGAACAGAGAAGAGAGAGCTGAACTTAGAATCAGAAAGACCTGAGTTTGAATCCTACCTCATACAATTAGCTGCCAGACCCTGGGCACATCAATTAACCTCTCTCAGTGTTAGCGTCCCCCTCTGTAAAATGGGTAAAATAATACTATCTTCTTCAATGGGTTATTGTGTGGGTCAAATGAGATAATACATATAAAGCACTTTGCAAACTTTAAAATGTTATGTAAATGTTAGCTATTATTGTTGTTATTAGCTATCTATATTTGTACTTACTTTATATAAAATTAAATGCAACATATTAACTTAAATAATTGAATTAAGATCAATACCACAAAATTTGAGGATTTTTTTCATGCACTTGGTTCTAGCATTTCTTAGACCAGGCTATTAAATAAGGAACCAAGGAAGAAAGGCTTTAAGTATGAATCTAGTGACACATTGTGTAGCTACCATTCAAGAACCAATCTAGTACTAGAATTAGAGCCAGAGAAGTACGACATTTTTTTTAGTTTGAAGGGATTTTGGAGATTTATTGCAATCTATTCCTCCTGTAATATATCCTCTACAACATTTCCAACAATTAGCACTCCAGCCTTTGCTTTAAGATCTCCAGTGATGGCATAAGGAGCACAATAATTCATTCTGCAACATGATAATAAGCAAAAAAAATATGGAAGCCACAAGAAGTAAGACAAGGGTTATAAAAATACAAGATTGAAAGACACAAGTGTTATCAAGGAAGAGTGATCTCAATAACAGGAAAAAAATATGAAGAGTAGCAGGGGTGTAGGCCAAGTGATGAGTAATAGCTCTGAAGTGGAGGAGGAGATTAGTCTATAAGCAAATCAATCAATTGACAATAATTAGTTTAAAACCTACTAGAGCAATTTGACATGTATAGGGGAATGGTTGATAGGAACAGAATTTGAGGTGAGTAGCAGAGAGAGTGAGTGGAGCTATGGTAACATTGATTTGATTACTGTTTCTAGTGGGGTGAGGCTGAAGGGGCAGGTATATGAGTGACATAAAAGTATATAGTAAGATGTCTTCACTGGTCAGGCCCTAGTGTCGAGGATAGTTGGAATGGATGAATCATGGTCTGGAGGTCAGAAGCCCATTAGACAGAGAAGGCTGACTCATTTGCCATAGAGTCCACTAACACTTTCCCTAACTTTCTTCCTCCTTAATCCTTTGTATAATTAGGGAATCCCTATAGGATATCTCCCAGTGTTTTTTTTTTTTCCACACTTGAATTAGCATCACAGAAATGTTTTGAGAATAACATTTCAGTTAGGAAAAAAATCAGTTTGTTGATTAATAGCCAATTAATTATCCAGGATTCTATCCTAGGAGTCCCCTACCTCTCTGTCATTACAAGTCAGGTATATTTTATCATGCGTTCTTCAGGACCTCCACTGTTTGCTGTTTATTTGTTTTAAGTGCTTTGAGTTCAATTTCTTTTTAGTGGGCTTTTCCTTTCTGTTATTATTCTCTATCCATTGAACTCTGAATTTCAAATGATGGGAAATAGGTACAATTGGGTCCTAATCACTAACCCTGAGTTTTACAGAGTAAATATTATAGTGATATACTCCTGACCTTGCCAGGGAATGGACAGAGGGTTGATATTTGAGATTTTAAGCAGAGCTGAGGAAAGATAATGTCCAAATGCAACATACACAGAATTCTACGTAAACAAGAGAAAATTCCTCAGCTGTATTGGTCCACAATCTGTTTTCTTGGGTCTCTGGACTAATTTTAAGGGGTCCATGAACCCTTCTTTTTTCACTTACCTCCAACTGAAATTTACATTTTCCTTAAGTTATTTAAAAACTTTATTCTGAGAAGTCCATAGACACCAGATTGTCAAAAAGATCCATAATAGAGAAAAGGTTAAAAACCCCAAATTCTAGAACAACATATAAAGTAAGACTTTCTGTTAGTACATTCAGTCAAAAAAATATAGATTATTCATGCAATTGGTAGTAAGACAATTGTTTTTAAATGATATCACTATATTTTACTTAATTTATTCCATAGGGTCCCTTTTAAGATAAGAGATTAGTTACTTCAATATAAAATTATAAAGTTAATTAAATTAAACATTCAGGATTTTATTAAGTGCTTCACACATAGTTTTTCTTCCAATGATTTTTTTATGGCTCTCATATATTTGGTAGGACATGATAAACAAGATTGAAACCACAAAAGCAACTCACCCAGCTCAATCAGCATTTTCCTCATGCTCTGCATTTATTGCAGTCTTTCATTTGTGACTTGATATAAGTTGAAATCTAAACCTAAATATTAAAGAAAATTAATCATGTTAGGCTAGTATTTCCTCATAACTTGATCTACAATATTGAAATATTGGAATCCTACTTCCACATTTCATCACTGATGTGTAATGTACTAGAAATGAATAAAAAAACAACAACTTTGAAATATCTTGCTTGTATCTTATGGATTCTTTTTTCAAATAATTAATAGATTTTATTTTTTATTTGTTTTTGTTTTTTTAATTTTATTTAATTTTTAAAATATGTATTTTTAAAACTTTGGGTTGCAAATTTTCTCCCTTCTTCCCTCCCCACCCACCCTCATTGAAAAGGCAAGCATCTCGATACAGGTTATAGATGTGTAGTCATGCAAAACACTTCCATAGTAGTCCTGTTGTGAAAAACTAAGTATATTTCCCTTCATCCTATCCTACCCTGCAATTATTCTATTCTCTCTTTTGACCCTGCCCCTCCTCAGAAGTGTTTGCTTCTAATTATCCCCTCCCCCAATCCACCCTCCCCTCTATTAACCCCCTACTCTCTTGTCCCCTTCCCCTCTTATTTTCCTGCAGGGTAAAATAGATTTCCATATCCCATTGTGTATGTTATTCCCTCCATAAGCCAAATCCTATAAGAATAAGATTCACTCACTCCCTCTCACCTTCCCCCATTTCCCCTCCACTGTAAAAGTCTTTTCTTGTCTGTTTCATGTGAGATAATTTACCCCATTCCACCTCTCCCTTTCTCTTTGTCCCAGTATAATCCTCTCTCACCCCTTAATTTTATTTTCCAGATATCACCCCTTCATCTTTAACTCACCTGTGCCCTCTATCTATCTAGCTATCTATCTCTCTATCTATATATACATACAATTTTTTCCCTCCAACTACCCTTATACTGACAAAGGATTCATGAGTTACAAATATCATCTTACCATGCAGGAATATAAACAGTTCAATGTTAATAAGTCTCTTATGATTTCTCTTTCCTGCTTACCTCTTCCATGTTTCATTTGAGTCTTGTATTTGAAAGTCAAATTTTCTATTCAGTTCTGGTCTTTTCATCAAGAATGCTAGCAAGTCCACTATTTCACTGATTTACCATTTTTTCCCCTGAAGGATTATGCTCAGTTTTGCTGGGTAGGTGATTCTTGGTTGTAATCCTATCTTCTTTGCCCTCTGGAATATCATACTCCATGCCCTCCGGTCCTTTAATGTAGAAGCTACTAAATCTTGTGTTATCCTGATTGTGTTTCCATAATACTTGAATTGTTTCTTTCTGGCTGCTTGCAGTATTTTCTCCTTGACCTGGGAATTCTAGAATTTGGTTACAGTATTCCTAGGAGTTTTCCTTTGGGGATCTCTTTCAGGAGGTGAATGGTGGATTCTTTCTATTTCTATTTTGCCCTCTGGTTCTGAAATACCAGGGCAGTTTTCCTTGATAATTTCTTTTTCTTTTCTTTTCTTTTTTTTTGGGGGGGGGGAGGGTGTAGGCAATGGGGTTAAGTGACTTGCCCTGGGTCACACAGCTAGTAAGTGTTATGTGTCTGAGGCCGGATTTGAACTCAGGTCCTCCTGAATCCAGGGCCAGTGCTCTATCCACTGTGCCACCTAGCTGCACCTCCTTGATAATTTCTTGAAAGATGATGTCTAGGCTCTTTTTTTGATCATGGTTTTCACATAGTCCATTAATTTTAAATTCTCTCTTCTGGATCTATTTTCCAGGTCAGTTCTTTTTTCCAATGAGATATTTCACATTCTCTTCCATTTTTTCATTCTTTTGGATTTGTTTTACAGTGCCTTGATTCTCACAAAGTCACTAGCTTCCAAATGCACTATTCTAATTTTTAAGGAAGTATTTTCTTCAGTAAGCTTTTGGTCTTCTTTTTCCATTCAGCCAATTTTGCTTTTTAGGCCATTCATCTCCTCATTGGCTTTTTGGACCTCTTTTGCCATTTGGGTTAGGCTATTTTTAAGGTGTATTTTCTTAGGTATTTTTTTGGGTCTCTTTTAGCATCATTCTCAGTTTTTCCTCTACTTCTCTTACTTGCTTCTCAAAATCCATTTTGAGCTCTTCCATGGCCTGGGAAAAATTCATACTTTTCTTAGAGGCTTTGGATGTAGGAGGTTTAGCTTTGTTGTCTTGTTCTGGTTGTATGTTTTGATCTTCTTCGTCACCAAAGTAAGGTAATATAGTCTGACTCTTTTTGTGCTTCTTGCTTATGATCCCAGCCAATTACTTGAATTACAAACTCTTTGTTAAGGTAGGGGTCTGTTTCCAGTGTGGAGAATATATTGTTCCAAGCTTCAGGGGTTTTGTGCAGCTGTTTTAACTGATACTTCTAGGGACCTGTAAATTTTCACTTCTTACAAGGTTCTATGATCAAGGGTGAAGTGTGCTTTCCTGGCCTGTGCTCTGGTCTGCAAGTGACCACAAGCAGTTTTTTCTTCTAGGAACTGTGAGGAGGATTTCCTCTCCACTGCCACTATAAGCTCTACCATGCCAGTGCTCCTTTTAGCCATAGGACTGCTACCCAGAACTGTGACCCAGATTCAACCATGAGCTAAGGGGAGAATCCTGCACCAGCAGAGAGATCCCTTCAATCCCCCTCTAATCAGCCACTCGAATCCCCCTCAGTCTGTGGGCCAGAAGCTCAGGAGGCAGCCGTCACCCTGGGGCCAAGCTGAGGGACTGGAGCTGAGACCACTGTGCTTCTCTCTCACTATAGACACTGCAGACTTTTCCTACTGACCTTCTAAGTTGTCTTTGGCATTCGTGGGTTGAGAAGTCTGGAAACCACCACAGCTGCCTGTGATTCCGTCCTCTGAGTCCTGTTCCAGGTTCGCCGAGGCCTGCATGCCCATGCCAAACTGAGTTCCTCTCCCAGCCCAATGTGATAAACCTTTCTGATCAACCGTCCAGATTGTCTTGGGATGGAAATTTGTTTCACTTTGTCTATTTGTAGGTTCTGCTGCTTTAGAATTTATTTTGAGCCATTTTTTATAGGTATTTGGAGGGGTTTGGGGGAGAGCTCAAACAAATCACTGTTTTCACTCTGCCATCTTGGGTCTGCCCCTTATAGATTCTCATATGTAGAAATAGGAAATGAAATATTTAATAACATAATATTTAACCTTGAGAAAAAACAACAAACTAAAAAAAAACAAATTCAGATTTTTTTTGGTGTTTCATATAGAGAAAGTCCTTTTTCATATAAATATTTTATATAAGAATAGGTAAACCTATATGGATAAAGGTATTAGATTTTTACCAAAAGGATAAATACTAAAAACAAAACAAAACACATTTATCAAATGGTTTAGTTTGAGTAGAACAACTCCATTGTATTGAGAAATTTCCATGAAAGCCTAGAGTTTTGTCAGTTGCCCATATCTCTAATAAGATATCAGTTGGACCTTCAATTTCCTAAAGAATATCTTTGTTTCTTTAAAGCTAGCCAAGTGACTTGCACATAATAAGTGTTAAATAAAGGTCCATTTATTTCAATGAATTTGTATTGAAATCCCTGTATAGATTGGCACATGTGACAAAAGAAATGTGGGAGGAGAGCAGCTATCAGCAGCAGCAGTAGGGAGGGAGCATATGTTTGTGGGTAAGGTACAACATCCCTCTTCATGTCTGCACATAATCTGTCATTATCCTCTCCAGAATTACTTTGTTGTAGTGAGCAAACTCCCTTATATGACACTAAAAGTAGGTAGGTTATGTAGTGATAGAACATATGGCTTGGAGTCTAAGACCTGTGAACATATCTTGCCCTCAGAAACTTATTAGATGTTTGAGCAAATAACAAATTCTCTCAGCTTCACTTTCTTTCTATATAAAATGAAGGTGCTAGACTCCATTATTCTCTAAGGCCTCTTTAGGTTCTAATTCCGTGATCCTATACGCTGATGCTCCTTCATCTCTTTCTCTCACAGACCTTCCATAGCCCCCCTTGGTCCTGGGTTTATTTAATAACACAATATCCCTGGACTTCCTCTGCACCCCTGGTTATATCTTCCCCCCACACTCATCCCTACATCAACATTTGTCCTGGATTATGGGTCAGAATAATCCTTGTTGTCACTTTCAGATTCTCCTTTTACTACTGTCACTCAACATGCTCTCGTCCTTTAAAGTTCAGAATTTCAAATTTTAGACATCATCATATTATAATGACTTTTGTAATACTGTCTTACAGGTCATTTGCCCTGCTTTTTCATGAAATTCAGTGTCTGAATTAATGTCTTCCTCTTTTCTCTGTCTGCCTTTAGAGTAAGGAATTTCAAGATATATATGTAAATGTTCCATCTGACTCCCTAATCGCAATCTCCCTTAATCTTCTTAAATTCCATGCCCTGTTTGTGTACTCTGGGGCAGCTAGATTTCACAATGGATAGAGCACAGGGCCAAGAGTCAGGAACTCAAATCTGGCCTCGCACACTTATTACTTATGGTCAAGTCACTTAATGCTATTTGCCTCAGTTTCCTCATCTGTAAAAATGACTCGAGAAGGAAATGACAAACCAATCCAGTTATCTTTGTTAAGAAAATCCCAAAAAAAGGGTCACAAACAGTTGGGCACAACTGAAAAACCATTGAACAACAAAAATATTTGTATACTCTGTCTCAGTCACATAAAAGAGTAATCACACACTTAAAACTGTTGCTATATTGCTAGAGGAATATTCCACTCTCCTAATTAAAAAACTCTGACATTCCTTCATTTGACCATAACTTCTTACCATTCCATTTCTCCCTGTGCCTAATACCTCCTAAACTCATTCTTCAACCTCACTGGTACTTTCAGTACATTAATTCCTCAGTACTTTCTTATATTATTACTCATGCTCTGAGTTCACTTCCCTCAATCTTCAGTTTCCCAAATCATATCTACATTGTACCCTACTCTTAAATGCTTCCTCTATTGTTTTCAATATCATTCTTTGCCAAACTACAGCCCTGAATTACTCCTACTACCCACATCCTTCAATCCTAGTCACTTGCCAATGAACAGAGCTGAAGAAACCCCACAACTATACTAACTGGGAACACTATATAGGCATATCTTGGAGATATTGTAGGTTAGGTTCCAGACCACCACAAAAAAGTGAATATTCAATAAAATGATTCATACAGATTTTTTTTGATTCCCAGTACATATAAAAGTTAAGTTTACACCATACTGTAGTATATTGTGTTTAAAAGTCTTTAAAAAGTCTCAAAATGTACATACCTTAATTAAAACTATTTACTGCTAAAAATTCTAACCATCATCTGAACCTTCAGTGAGTTGTAATCTTTTTCACTGATGAAGGATCTTGCCTCAATATTGATGGCTGCTGACTGATTAAGGGGATGGTTCCAAAGGATGAGGTGGCTGTGACATTTCTTAAAATAAATAATAATGAAGTTTGTCTTATGGATTGACTCATCATTTAACTTGAACACTTAGAGGCTATTATAGGGTTATTTATTAGTCTAATTTCAATATTGTCTTGTCAGGGAATAGGGAGGCCTTAGGGGAGGGAGCGAGATGAGAATAGACAGTAGATGGATTAGTCAGAACATACACAACATTTATTGATTAAGTTTACCACCTTATATGGGCATAGTTCCTGGTACCTCCTCCCTCCCCTAATTAAAATAGTAATATCAAAGATCATTATATAAGTATAATGAAAAAAATGGAAATTTTGTAAGTATTACCAAAATTTGACATGGTGATACAATGTGAGCTTATGCTGATGGAAAAATGGTACCAATAGACTTGCTTATGAAGGATTGCCACAAACCTTCATTTTGCTAGCAATGTGATATCTGTGAAACAATAAAGTGAAGCCATAAAATGAGGCTTGCCTGTATTTTATTCATCTTCAATTTGGCCTTCACTGCAGCAAGAAAGAATATTTCTCCACCCTAAATGATTATCTTAATCCTTATAGCAGCTTCACAACAGCTTTCTAAATCCTCTTTCCTATTCGGTTCTCTCATATCCCTTCACCTCTTACTTTCCTGAGATTACTAAGGCCATTTAATAACTTAAAATCTCTTGACATCATCATTTATCCCCCTAGTCTAGGCCCTGAAAGTGAGGTGACCCATTTCCATTTCAAGTCCAAAACTTCCACATCTGCCCTTGATCCTATAACTTCCCATCTTCTACAATAGATTTCATCTTTGATCAGACTTCTTCTCTCAAATTTTCAACCATTAACCATCAACTGGTTTCTTTAGTATTTCCTTCCAACCTGTTCAAATCTCCCACAAACTTAAGAAACTTTTACTAGACCATTCTATTGCCTCAAGCTATCATCCTATATCTCTACTCTCATTCTGACCAAAGCTCCCAGGGGAAAACAAAGTCTACATTCCCTGCCTCTAATTTTTTTCCTCTCACTTTGACTTGAGGTTGCTCTTCAACCATTTTCTCCACCTCAAGGACAAGTGGCATCATTTTTCACTCTCCTCTCCTTTCTCCCAGCCTTTACCGAAGAGGAGGCTCTTCTCTTGAGAAAATAGTGCCTTTTTACACATTACCTTTATCCTACACTCTCTTATTTTCTCTATCAGATTGTTTCTTTAACTGATTTCCTCTCTCTAATCTTCAACCTCTTTCTATCCCTTACTTTATTCCCTACCGTTTTCAAATATTTCCAAATCGTATCCTTTAAAAAAATAGAGATATTATCTTTACACCATATGTCCCTCAGGGCTATCATCTTATATCTTTGCCTCCTTGCTCTGCCAAACTCCTTACAAATATTGTCTACATGTAGAGCTTCTATTTCCTCTGGCTAAATAGTCACATCTTTGAAATCTGGCTTGTGATCTCAATGCTTCAGTGATAAGGTTGTCTGGAATGTTACCAATCATTTCTTAACTGCCACAATTGATAGTATTTTTTTTCCATTCATCATCTTTCTCAATATAAATGTAGCTTTTGCTCTTGTTGAACATCTCCTCTTGAGTAATCTTCTATGAATTCTCTATTAGTACTCCTATCCATCTAACCAATTCTACTCATTCTCCTTTGCTGACTCATCATCTCTTTCATGTTCCCTAAATATGATTGGTTCCTATGTCTCTGTCTTAGGACTCCTGCTCTTCTCTCCCTATACTACCACTCTCAGTGGCCTCATTAGCTCCCTTGGAAATACTAGTGATTGTGATCTCTATAGAAATGATAGGAATTGCTTCCAAATCTCTCTGTCTTTGTATCTTTGTCTCTGTATGTCTGTCTCTCTCTTCACACATACCTACATGTATATATACATATGTAAGTCTAGTCCCAAAACTCATTCATATGGAACTATCTTCTTATCAATGGAAATCAATGTCCAGGAAGGCTCCAGTATCTTCACTTCCTTTTAGTTCTTCTTTGAGTAGTAGAATCTGACTGTGGGTACTTCTGGCTTCCATCTTCAAGGGAGAAGATGGAAGATGACAACCCCACATCAAATTCCTGAAGGAAAAGACTCCCATACTCTGGAATCTGAGGAAATGGCATTTTCTCTCTTTTTCACAAATAACACTATATCTCTTCTCTCTAAGTCTTTGCGTTGGCTGTCTCACATGCCAGAAATGTTCTCCTTTCTCATTTCTGCCACATAGACCCTGTCTATTTCTGTAAGACTAATAGTGCTCTTCTCAAAATATATTGTATTTAGTCATTTTAATTTGTATGTATTTCATACACACATATATTTTCTATATAAGCTTATATATGTAGGGAAGGAAACAGAGGAATATGGGGGGAAAAAGTCTGCAAAGTTTATGATAATGAATAGTTTTCACTGTCAGGAATACTGCCAACACTGCAACTGGACTCTAGCCTTACAAAGCAGAGGTGCTTGTAAGGAAGGTAGAAATGACATTGAAAAGAACAAAGATGGAAAAAAAGCAACTGGATTAGACCAAGTATACATAGAGTAGAAATGTGCTTACAGGTAAGTCAACTGTGTGTTTTTGTGTCTACCTATTGAACAATATATCTGAAGATAGGTGAAACAAATAAATTGTATGAATACATTGTTGTTGTTTCAAAGAAGACTATGACATCAGGGAGGTGATGTCAAGACATGCAAGTGAATTGGATTTAAGTGAGGGATGGCTGTGCAAAGTCACCAGCCTCACTTTCTCCTCCAGAGCCATCTGGGTCCAGTGGCCAGATACACATTAGGACAACTGGAGATGGCCCCAGATACAGTGAAAGACCTTGGCCTTTTAAAACTAAAGTCTTTATCAGGTCTCAGTTTGACTGAGGCAATACCCATTCAGTGATTAAGGGTAAGTTAAAAAAAAAAGTGAAACTTTCACAAAGTCACAACAGCATATCATTGATTTATTAACCACCCACAGCTTCTGCTGCTCTATAATTGCTGATCCAACAGGAAAGAATTTGCCTGACTCCCCAAATGTACCTATTTTAAATCACATAACCAACCAAGAGAAAATTCACATGCCAATTTACCACCACTTAAAATAACAGAATGGATTTTGTGAAACACAACTTAGACAGAAAATCCCAGCAATACTACTACTAGGTCTAAATCCCAAAGATATTTTTTTAAAAGGGGATCTATATTACACAAATATCTATAACAGCCCTTCTTGTGGGAGCAAATATTTGGAAATTGAGGGGATGCCCATCAATTGGGGAATAGCTGAACAAGTTATGTTACATGATTATGATGGAATACTATTGAACTGTAAGAAATAACAAGCAGGATGCTCTCAGAAAAAAAAACTGGAAACATTCACATGAACTGATGCAAAGTGAAATGAGCAGAAGAAGGTGAACATTGTGCACAGTAATAGCAATATTGTGCAATGATCAGTTAGGTATTCTCAGAAAAACAATGGTCTAAGACAATTTTGAAGGACTTATGATAAAAAAAATGCTACTCCAGAGAAAAAAATTGATGGGGTCTGAATGCAGATTGAAGTATATTTTTTTCTTTACTTTTCTTGTTTTTTTCCCCTTTCTTGTCTGTTTTTTTTTTTCACAAGATGACTAATATGGAAATATGTTTTGCATGACTGCACACTTATAACCTATATAAAATTGCTTGCCTTCTCCATGGGGGGGGAAGTGAAGGAAATAATTTGGAAATCAATTTTTTTTTAGGCAATTGGGGTTAAGTGACTTGCCCAAGGTCACACGGCTAGTAAGTGTCAAGTGTTTGGTCTGAGGACAGATTTGAATTCAGGTCCTCCTGAATTCAGGGCCAGTGCTCTATCCACTGTGCCACCTAACTGCCCCAATCAAAATTTTAAAAAAGCAAAATGTTAAACATATTTTTACATGTAACTGGGGGAAAATGAAATACATACATATTTTCAAAAAGAAAATAGTCTGAATGCAGGTTGAAGCATGCTATTTTCATTTTTTTCTTTCTCATGATTTTTCCCTTTTGTTCTATCTTTTACAACATAACATATGTGGAAATACGTTTAACATGATTGTACATGTATAACCTATATCAGATTGCTTGCTGTCTTGAGGAGGGGGGAGGAAAGGAAGGGAGGAAGAAAAAAATGGAACTCAAAATCTTACAAAGATGAATGCTGAAATTTATCTTTACATATAATTGTAAAAAATAAAATAATTATGAAGTCAAAAAAATGAAAAGAAAAAAACAAACCCTCAACAAATAATTACTGATAGACTGATGAAGCGGTTAGGCTTAGTGGTTTTGTTTTTATGCTGTTAAGTGACATTGTAGAAATCTATTCAGATTATTTATGTAAAAATGTTGTTTTAGTGGATACAGCTCTAAATTCATTTTCACTCTCATGTAAAGAGATGAATTATTCCTGCTATGGAAGTGAAATTTCTATCGTAATGACCATTCAGCTACTCCTATGTATAGGTTTACCAGTAAAGACTCTGTCAACAATATCTGCAGTCTCTGAACATCTTTATGAAAGTTAAATTTATGTCTAGACTAGGTGAGTCAAAAACTGATCTGGTTGTAATTTTTTGTTAGAATGGTTTCTGAGAACTGCTTCAACTGTAATTTTCAGTTGAATCAGTTTTTGTGAGTGTCATAGAAGATGGAAGGATCAGTATAGCTTTTCCCTCTGAACTCCAGTGCCACACATTGGTGAAAAATCATATTGTGTTTGAAACTGATGGTCAGAATACATTTCAATAGCGCAGGTCCAGACACTTTTTCTGTGTTTTGTTAACCTTTTGCTTATGTGAGTTAAATGTTTCCTTATAAGATAGTTGAACTTAATGATATCATGTGATGCTTATTTTAGGTCATGAATAAATATATTTACATATAAATCACTTAAGCATATCTAATTTTGTGTTTTCTTTTTTTAATAAATCAGAATTAGTCATGCTTTTGTAGATCTCATAAATATATTTTACTCAAGCATATTCATTAAAAATAGAGATTGCATCAGGAAAAGTAATATTTACTGGGTGGATGCTGAAAGGCACCATTCTAAAAATCTGTGTTGTTCTCTGTTTAAATATTCATTTTAAAATACTCTTCTTTGGTAGATAAATAAAATATTTTATGTATATACTTAAATTTGTTTTTTGTTTCCAATTTCCCCTCATTTAGTAGCACAAATCGTTATACTAAGTCAGCTGACTATCTCACCTAAAGGACAGAATTATTGACTTTTTAATGCTTATTTTTCTAAAGTGTCTACTGTCATCAAGGGAATTGTATGCAGTGTAGCTTATTTTTTGGAGTGATGTATGTGCTCTTTGGCAGTTAAACTTTCATTCAATTCTTTAATACAACTGAGGGCAGAACTCATTAATCTTACACCAAAGCACAGGACTGTGCATATACCAATTCAGTTTCAAGGTAATCAGTAGGAATTGTTATCATTCATTCCCAAACAGACTTATTCAACTGGACAGTATAAAGTTATATTCATTAAATTGATTTTCTGTTAAATATCATTTGACACTTTGGAATCAATAATTAATTCTATAGCTCTTTATGCCTCTATAGAAGACTCTAGCCACGTAATCACTAAAATATTCAGTATGCTAAGTATTCTTTCTAAACATGTGTGTTTTCTTTCACATAATTCAGAGGTGATTTCATTGATCTAATCATTCAAGAAACATTAAACTTATGAAAAAAGGAATATTTAACTTCCTTGAAACATATTATTTATATTAATTATCATCAAAAGTTCCAAATGCCTATAAAAATATTTTTAAATGTAAATCAAGGATTTTAAACACATAGAATATTTCAAAGATAACTATAAAATGTAATTTGTTTTAGTTCTTTCTGTAAGGGCTATTTAATCATAAGGCTTGTAGAAATGCAAAGCAGTCATTTAGTCTATCTCCTTGGATATCTTAGTGTTACTAGGAGCTATAGCAGTTGAACTAAAACGTGGGTCTCTTTAGATATGAATATATACAAATACCATAATATTTCTTTGTATATTCAGAAAAGTTTCTGATGACTAATTAAGATTGGTGAATAAATTCATTTTTCTCTTCTGAGATTCATGGACAGGACTAGGAAGAATATGATTAGGCCTCAGAAAAATGCTATCCATTCATGTTTTTGAGATTTTAAATTTTGGCTTCCTTGCTTCCTTCAACTCTCACCTAAAATCTCACCTGAAAAAAGAGCCTTTCTTTGTCCTCCTTAACTCCTTCCTTCTGAGGTTATCTCCAAATGATCCTGCCTATTTCAGGTTTCTATATAAAGATAAGATACATACAAAATAATTAGGAGATAAACTGAGGGAATAATTGTTGGCATTTTGTATTTCTCATTTAGATTGTGAGCTCTTTGTAGGCAGGAACTACTTTTATCTTTCTTTGTATCCCAAGAATTTGGTGTAATACCTGGCGTATTGTAATTGCTTAGTAAATGCTTGTTAACTTGACTTCATTTCACTTCAGTTCATCTAGGGAGATCCTATGATCCCCCTCAACAATTATATCTTATATTTTAACTCTGTCCAGAAATTCTGAAGTTAAGATATTGCAGTCAATGACCTTTAATGTCTCCATCAAATGTATCACTGTTTCCTCCACTTACATGATGTTTTATTTTGGTCCAGTCATATTATCTCTCTAAGGTTCAGTTTCTTTATCACTAAAATCAGAAAATTATTTGCTCCATCTGTGTCACAGGGTTATTGATTTAAAAAATATCTAGAAAATTTTAAAACTTTATCTAAAGGTGAGTTATCTTGTCCTTACATTTCATTAATGGAAAAAAACATTTATTATAATATTTGCTTTTTTGTTCTTGTGCACTTTAATTCCAAACACACTTAAGTTTAAAATTTTATGTTATTATTTTGAAAAGATTGGGATTACAGTTGTGATTACAGTGCTATAGAGAACTCCCTCATGAAGAAACTCCTATTAATCCAGATTAAAATGTATTCTGCGGTTTAGTTTTAGATAGTTGCCTAGATCCTGGAGAGGTTCAGTGATTTGCTGAGAGTTGACTATTCCAGAATGATTGAGAGGTGAGATGAGCTGAGATTCTGAAAGCAAGCTCTCTATGCATAATACAGTACTGCCTTTAGGAGTATCATGGATTTATTTAAATAATAATTTAAGATTAAATTTAAGAAATAATATCAAAACATTGCTCCTATACAGCATGCTAACACCAATAAATTTTTATTCAGTTTTTTTGAAGGATGAGACACACAAATGTATGATTCCATTGGTATATAGAAGTCTCCATGAGGAAACTCTCTTTCCCAGGATAGACCAGCATTCCTGTTCTACAATTTATAGTCAAATATTTTCCTGTGACACTTAGGGGCTAAGTGTCTTTCTCAGGACCACATAGCCAATGGGACTCTCTAGTAAATCTAAAGGACTCAGAAAGATATTGCAATAAGGGAAAGGGTTAATGACCATCATATGCCAGGAGAAGAGAAAAAAAAGATGATTTGTTATTCATATTGAAGGCTAGTGACCTCACAATAATATTACTTATATGAAGCTTGTCATTTCTAGTTACTTCAATTAATAGGTGATTTAAACACTTGCTAACTAATAATATTCTTTGCCCAGTTGAAAGTCAAACACTCCAATTAGCATGGAACCTAAATGAAACTTTTTTTCCCCTTGAACTTGCTGCATAGCCATTATTATGTCCTTGGCACAAATTAAACATATGTTTGGAATACAGGTTAATACAAGTAGAACAATTCTTTACCAATTTTTCAAACCAGGTGGTTGTTCCCAGAGAAGATGATATTGGAGAGGGCATTGTATCTTGATTGCCAAAGAATCAAATAGAAAACACACAATGGAGGCATCAATTTAAGATTTTGTTCTTATTGTTGTTACTTTTTGAAAGCATAGTCTCAGATCATTTACCATAATCTGACTCTCTTAATAAAGCACAGTATTCTTTATTCAGCTTTGGGTTCTCATCTTCTCAAACATCTATTTCTTTTGCTAAAGTGCTTGATGTAGTTCTGTCTCCTTCCTTGCATTGTTAGCATTCCATGAATCATCCGATAGCTATTTTGTTGGCATGTTATTCTGACCTTGATTTTCCTCGGTTCAAACTTGTCACTTTTCACTTTGAAGAGCATTGGCTATGGAATCAGAAGACCTTAGTTCAATGCCCTACTTCCTTTTGAACTGTTACCTGTTTTTCTTGGGGAACTCACATCTCTGGGCATTGGTTTCCTTGTCTGTAAAATGAGGGGTTAGATTGAGGTCTGTTTCAGCTATAACTCCTATTATAAATGAACTAATGAACCCTAACTTATTTTCTGAGGTGCTAGTCAGTCATACTTCCCCAAATATTTTTCTGTGCTTACTAGATGTCTAAATATTTGATTCATTTGGTTTATCTTATGAAACATTCAAGCAATCCAAGATATATGGCATCTGTCAATTAAAATATGAGGATAACTGGATTTTTGTTTTACTAAACTGGAATAACTAAGTGTTTTGGTACAGTGTAGATATAATATTCACACTGTTCTCTCCATTCCATAGAAGCATATGCATAATGTATGAAAAATACTCTATATAAAATGTTGATGATTTTATTTTTCCTCAGCATTCAATTTAAAAACTCACTATTTTATTAGTTCATATGTGCTAATAAATAAAGTCCTGCCATGATTATAACATCCTAGATTTTACTTTGCCAAAAAGAAAAAAAATGTTTAAATGAATTCTGCTGATTGTCTTAGAACTTACCTAGTGAGAAAGAATGTAGCTGATCTTTTCTGTAATCTACAAAATAGCCCCTAAATCAGCTCTTAACTGTGTCACATTCTGCTGAATTTCTTGAAGAAAATAAGTAGAATTACATCTGCTGGAGTACTTTGAAAAGCATCTGGAATAATTGGATCAAAGTAAAATGAACTGGGATTAATCAGCGTAGCATGAACAAGATTTTTAGGACCAGAAGTTACTGCCCAGATATTCTGTGACTCTATTAACACACCAAATATCATTAGTAGAGCAGTGGGTGATCAACAAAGCCTTCCTACAAAGCAAGTTGGCTATTTTGTAAGAAAAAGGTTTACCTAGTTGAGACACCTTTAAATAAAATCCATGATATATTTAAAAGGGGATAAGGAGGCTTAAACATGCACTAATAAATTAAAGATAAAAGCATCATTCTCATTATTGTCATATTTTTGTTTTGTTTTGTATTTTACATTTATGTAACAATAATATTTGTATGTTGTTTTCTATTTTGTATCACATCTTCTCTTGTTATTTTCCTCCAGGCAATTTTTTCTTTTTCATTTTGGTCAATGGATTCTGAATTTTATCTCCTTATATTATTTCTATATCATTTGCATTATTTTGGGTTTTTTAATCAAAAGTGGGATAGGGGCACAACATGGTTTCATGTTGATAAGGGAGTTGAAATTTTGATCATGGGGACCCAGTAGAGCTACAGTTAGCAACTTTTGTGACTGGGACAAGTGAAAGGAAACTGGTCCTCAATTCAGTGTGTGTGTGTGTGTGTGTGTGTGTGTGTGTGTGTGTGTGTGTGTG
>NW_020940360.1:16357912-16410615 GCF_900497805.2 Vombatus ursinus | reverse complement strand
GTGTGTGTGTGTGTGTGTGTGTGTGTGTGTGTGTGTGTGTGTGTGTGTAAAATGCCTGGGAGATAGTAGGGGTAAGTAGAAAGAGAGAACATGGTACATGGCAAGTCCAAATAAGAAATAATCTTAGATGAGATTTGACTGAGCACAGTGGTTTCATGCTTCTGACTCTTAAGTGCTGTCAATACTATCTAAATTTTCATGCCTTAGGGAAGAGCCATACTCTAGGGAAGACTCTGGCCTATGGTGAAACTATTACACAATCATTCTCTTCCCTCAGATATGCCTTGGTTACATTTAAAGCAGAGATTGTAATTTTTAAAAGAACATATTTTTCTATGAAGCATAAGAACTTTGAACCTGATTCTGAATCTCTCATAATGTTCTGCCTCCCCCCCATATGGTAAGAACAATGGAGATGTCAGGAAATAGCTCTGCTCTCCTACTTTCCCTGGATCAAAACTCATTACCTATACCTACTATTATTTTCCCCTCCTTTTTTATCTTATCATGATTTCATCCATATAAGGAATGTCCTGATATGGAAATGACTTCCACTGATACAGATTGGCAGCCTATCTGTAGTTTAGAGGGTTACAAAGTTCCTTGGGGTATTGCCAAGTTAAGTGACTTAACTATGATTATATAGCCTGTATATGTCAGAAGCAGGAATGTATAGATTGTTCAGGGAGAACTAGCACCTCTGGTGTGAGGACTTACCATGCCCTTTTCAGGGCTGTTCATTCACCTTTGGTGTCTACTTGCACCTAAACTCTCACCTGTGCCTCCAAGAAACTGCAATGTGTGCAGTGGTCACACCCCAGTTAACTGCTTAGTATGTGATCATCCTAAAGTAGTCTGGCAAAACTACTATTCCTACTACTATTACTACTGCTGTTGCTGTTGCCGCTGCTACTGCTACTCATTCCCTTTTTGTATTCCCAGAACTTAGCCCAGTTCCTGGCACATAGTAAGCATTTAATAAATGTTTATTGATTTATTGATAAATAATAATAAAATAAATTTTAAAATCATCCTTTAACAGCCAACATTCTAGTGATGATGATGATGAGACTTTCCATACTTAGCTAAACTGGACAATGAACAACAGATAAACATATGCAGTGTGTTTTAAGAAAGTATTTGAAGCTTTTCCAGAGCTTACTTATTACTGTTATAACTTTTGAGACCTCAGGGTCACCTCTATAGCATGATGAAGCACTAGAGTCATCACTAGGGCATGCTAATTTTTATTCTGCATATCACTAAAGTCCTTCATTATTTTAGGCACCTAGATTGCACAGTGGCTAGTGATTTGGATCTAGAAGGTGAGTCAAATCCAGTCTCAGACACTCACTAAACTCTGCAACTCTGACAAGTCATTTAAACCCTGTGTGCCTCAGTTTTCGTATCTGTAAAATGATTATAATGATAGTACATTCTTCCCAAGGTTGCTGTAATAATAAAATTAAATCACAGTCATAAAGCTCTTTGCAAACCTTAAAGTGTTATTTAAATGCTAGCTATTATAATTATTTAAGACCTGGAAATAAGTATGGCTTTGTATCTATTGACTGCATTATACTACTCATCCAATTTCTTTACACAGGGTAGTGCTATTCTTTGAGATTCAAGCCTAAAAAGAAATAACTTTCAGCCATTTAACCAAATTGTATGCAAACTTTCATTTATATCAGTAGGATAACAGATTGAGAGATGGAAGTGACCTTAATAGAATATAACATTCTTCAGGCCAGAAAGTTTCATTTTGTTTTTTTCATCTCCAGGACCCAGAACATTAGATACATAGTGAATGTATTTTTATTGATTGGATATCCTACAGTTACAGAATCATAAGTCCACAGATTTTGATTTAGAAGGGATCTTAGAAGATGACTAGTCATGGGATCATAGATTCAGAGCTAGAAAGTACCTTATGTCATTTCAGGTATAACTCTTCATTTTATACATGAAGAAACTGAGACTCAAAGAGGTTAACTGACTTTTATAAAGTCATACATATAATACGTGGCAAAGAGGGGTTTGAATTTAAGTCCGCAAGTTCCGGGTCAAGTTCTTTTTCCTCTGCATGGCAGTGGTCCTGACCTAATTAAGGGAGCTTGTACCAGAAGAATGTGGAGACAGAAGGCTATTATAGGAATAGCACCAGATTTAATGGACATGGCTTGAACATTGGCTATCACTTTGCTACCTATACGAACATGGAAAAAACAGTCTTTTCAACTCTCTGGGCCTTAGTACTCCTTATTTCTAAAAAAAAAAAAAAAGGGAACTATAATCAATCATTTAAAATGTGCTTTTCACTTCCAAATCCTTTGGCCCTTTGATTCTGAAAAGAGACTATGCCATCTTGCAGTGGTTTATTAGCAGCACCCTGCTCCAGGCCATAGGATTCTAGAACCTGGAGCTGGGGGCTGCCCTGTTTCTGTTCTCTGGATGACGGTAACCACATTAGGAAATACCACTGCTCTTGTTAACCTTTGCTTGGTCCCAACTCTTCATGGCCCCATTTGGGGTTCTCCTGGCAAAGAAACTAAATGTTTCACCATCTCATTCTCTAGCTCATTTTATGAATGAGGAAACTGAGACAAACAGGACTAAGTGACTTGCCAAGGGTCATACAGTTAGTAAATGTCTTAAGACAGGATTTGAGCTCAGGTCTTCCTGATTCCAGGACTCGACTCTGTCCATTATACTACCTTGCTGCCCTTAGCAGCAGAAAAGAGTTACCTGGTGCAGGACACAGGCATGGTTGCAAAAGAACTTCTCTTCTTAGGAACTGGCAGTATTGTAACTATGATAAAATATAGCTAATATTAACCTAGATGATTTAAGATCATCACATACAAATCTATCAATCTGCTAAGGAGGAAAATAAAGGCCAAAGGCATTAAGCAGCTTGCCCAACATCATATAGATGGTGAGTGGCAGAGCCAGTATTCAAACTCATGTCCATTAATTCCTAATCCAGTGTCCTTTCCACTTGATTATCTACACTGAATAAAAAATATTTATTTACAAACTAACATGATATTTTATTTATAAATTAATTTATGAGGTTTATTTACATATATAGATGTGTGTCTATATATGCATGTGTATATATACATGTGTGTATATTTGTATTTGTATATATATATATATTTATATGTGTGTGATATATTCAATATTGTAGACATAGTCTCAGTATACCCCAAATGCATTTTAAATATTGAATCAATATTTGTAAGATCTGACAGTGGTTCCTTGATTGTGCTTCCATGAGAAATGATACTTTGCTTGTCTCTGAGACTTCTAATGGTACAACTCATTAGCTAAAGAATGAAGTAACTTGAAAACAGAAGACTCTCTACTCCAAGGTATTACTATTATGAAGAGAACAAGTTTCAAATTCAATTAATCTAGACCATCTAGATCTGACCCTGCGAACTCAGAAGCTGAGGTAGCAGGAAGAATATTCTAATCACATCACAACTGTGGAAGAATTCAAGTAACCAATGGGTAGATGGGGGGAGGAGTAATGTCATTGATAATATCCAGTAGTGATTGTTTTGTCCTCACTTGGTCTTTTTGACTATAGAAGTCACATGTGGAAAGCAATTAATCTAATCTCTGTTGCATATTTTTGGTTCTTCTACTTTTAAATCTTACTGAAATATTACATATGCTCACATTCATTTTTGATATATCTCTTTTAAATAGATTTTATTGATATATTTTGTCTTTTACATTGCTTAGATTTGCATCTTTAATTAAGTTTTTTCCCAGCATTTTTTATTTAAAAAAATAAAAAGAATAAGAAAACAACTCAATGAAAGTAATCAGGACAGCCACCAAAATCTAACATTATATACAACACTCCACACTTGCGTTTTCCTTATCTCTGTACTGAACAGAAGTGGTGTCTTATATTTCTTTTTTAGGGACAAGTTGGTTCTTTCAGAAACATTGGTTTTTGATTTTTATTTTTGTGGTTGTTCTTTCTATTTACATTACTGAAGTTGTTGTGTGCCTGCAATGTAGTAGGTGCTTAATAAACATATATTGATGAAATGATAGATTTATTGTGTATATTGTTTTTCCTACCTCTGCTTACTTTACTTTGCAACAGGTCATATAATTCCTTTTGTGTTTCTCTCTGTTCTTCATAGCCACTGTCATTTCTTACAGCACAGTACAGTTCTATTGCATTCATATATTTAAATTTGTTTATACATTCTCCAAATGATGGGTATCTCTCCATTGCTTCTTGAACAACATAAATGCCTTATTCCCTACATCAATATACTTGTGATATACTTTTTAAAAAATAGTGTTTTTAATACCTCTGTCATTTCCCAAAGGTACAGTTGTAACCCACATTTTATACAGTCTGTGTCTTTTCTGAAAGTTCCTAGTTCTTTCAGTTACTAGAAAAAATATGAAATACTGGGTAGGTCAGACCTCTGGCCAGTTCAAGTAAATGGAGTAACTGAGGTCATTATTATGTTACACTCTTCATGGGACATTTTAAAAGGGAGTAATCATACCTTATGGGGGGAATCAATCCATCAATAAACATTCATTAAGTGTCTACTATATGCCAGGCACTGTGCTAAGTCCTGGTGATACAAAAGGAAGTAAAAGATAGTTCCTGCCCTCAAGGAACTTGCAGTCTAATTGGGGAGAAGACATGAAAGCAAATATATACAAAGTGAGCTATATACAGGATAAGTAGGAAATAATTAAAAGACAGGAAGTGCTGAAAATAAGAGGGGTTCATGAAGATGGCAAGCTTGCAGAATAAACTCTGGAAGTGGTCATACCTTTAGTTCAAATGAAGTTATATCTCTATAGGTTCTAGGGACATTAGAGAACTTGGAGAGTAAAAAAAAAAAGCCAAGGATATTGAATGGGATGTCACTAAGCTGGGAATGGGATTCCATATAAGGCACTTTGGTAACCAATCAATAAAAAGAGCTAAAATTTCATCTGATTTCAGAGACCAGCCATGTGCCTCAACTATTTGTGAGGTTAATAGTATTCCTAAAGAGGTCAGAATGCATGGCATTCATCTGTCATACAGTGAAATAGAATGAATTGGATAGTAGCAATACAATGACCCCCTTGTCTATCATCTCTCAGAAAAGAGCAGAAAAGTATGAGTCATTGCTCACAAGTCTTTGGTAGTCAATATAATGATACAATTGGGGACATATTTTAGAGTTGTTTTCCTTTATGACATTGTAGTCATTGTGTATATTGTTCTCTTGAATTTCCTTACTCTGTATAAGTTCTGGCAAAACTAGTTTTTCTAGTCATCACTTTTTGAAGTAACAATATTAATTGATGAAATCAAATAACCAAAGTTAATAGGTAGATATGAACATAGATATAAATGTAGATATAGTGAGATATCAACACTTCATTCAATAATTTAAAATATAAAATGTCTCTCTTAGCCTTTTAATGCATATGAAAAAAGCAAAGTAGTTTGATGACACAGTCATCAAATGGAAGTAGAGTTATTATCAGTACCTGAAAGAGTAATGGTTATTGGTTTCATTTTCATTTCCATTTTTTATTTTGTGCTCCAGCCTAGTTATTATCTTTAGTACAACCTTTATTAGGGGCTATTTTTAAAAGACTTCAAGGAAAGGAGATATTAAGAGAACATTTTGAAAGTCTGGTATGATCACTTGGTGAAACAGTTTTATATACATGTCAATATCAAACAAGTAATGATTATTAAATTATATTTCAATGTGACAGAAATATATGGGATGTTATATTTTCAAATGGACTTACCTGATGATAGACTTTCTTAATCTACGTGTTTAGCTCAAATATGACTAAAACTAATCTGAGAACTGTTTATTTGATACACGAGTTGGGAATGCATTATATGTGTGTGTAGGTGCTGTTCATCTACATAAGCAGAGAATTCAGATGCACTTCTGTAATCAAAACATAAGAGGGTAAATGCTCAAACATGCCTATGATTTGTCACTTAGATCTGATCTATTTTAAGACAAAGCTGCCACACACAGTTATTTCTTTCCAGGTGTGATGAAAGCCACTCAAGAGCAAAATAATTTGAAATGGAATAATCTCAAGAGAAGGAGAAAACTGGAGCTGTAGTAATCAAATCCTTTCCCAAAGCCAACTGTCACACACATAAGAAAAGAAAGAAACAAAATGTTGGTTACAGAACTAAGCAAGCACTTCTGTCTCCTTTTTGATGTCATTTTAACTGACCAAACTGATTTAAAATGTGAAATGACACCACTTGAGCTCAAGGCTATATTAAAATTCCTGCTCATATTTTCCTTTAAATGAATTAGGAAGTTCAAATAAAGCAGTAGAAATTGCCATTTAATTATATGTTTGAATGTCCTCTTACATTTGGTTTGTTCAATATCTACATGATAAAAGATTGGGGGAAAACAACACACCTAACACATTATAGAAACTCAATACATGTTTATTGAATGAGTAGGTGCAAAGATGAATTAATGAATGGTTGAATGAATGATTGAAGGATTAAATGGCAAAAGTAATCATTATATGGTCAGACACAATCCATCTCTGACTTATGAAAATTTTGACATGAACAAAAATAATGGGTCACTGGCATTGTGCTTTGTATTGTATTTAATGATAGTTTCAGGGCTTAAAATCTGAGGACTTACTTTATTGATTTTTTTTTCCTTACTCTGTGCTCATTCCATTTGAAGCATATACCTACACATTTTAAATACCTTAAATTATTACAAAGGCAAAAAAGCAAATCCTTCAAATTGAAGGGTGCCTCTACCCCTGAAACTGATCCTGTACAAACTAGAAGCTATTAATTTTTGGTTTTAGAAATATTTATCCATGTGAAATTCAGAGAGATTCCATTCCTTTAAGCAACTATCAATAATAACTTTTAATTTCAGTTATGTAATATTTTAGTTGTCGATTTTAATTATTAGCATTGATATTATACATCAATTATATGATAGATGTATTTAATGTTCTCTTCTCAAGGTATTCTCTAGGTAGACTTTTTTTTCTTGTTTCTTTATACTATATGGTCCTATTACTAGAGGCAAGGTGACATAGTAGAGAGATACCTGAGTTGGCAATCAGGTTACCTAAGTAAGTACAAGCTTACCTCTAATACATTCTAACTTTGTGATTATGGATAAGTCATTCAGCATCTTGAATTTCTTCATCTATAAAATATGGATAATAACATTTGCATTATACATCTCAGAGAGTTGTTATGAAGAAAGCATTTTGCAAACCCCAAAGTGTCATGTAATAATGTGATGTTATTAATGTTATTAGTATTGATAGTTAACAATTACATATCTTTCCAAGGTTATTTTCAATAATATCATTAACATGGTTAATTGTGTCAATTGAATTATTATTAATATATAATGCTAGTAATTATGTTAATAATTATAACAACAAACATCAGAATGTCTACTTACTATAAATTAATAGCTTAGCAACAGGACTTTAGGAATCTTAGAACTTATGCCATCAGACAAGGGCAAAAAGATTCTTAAGCAAGACATATATTTATTCAAAAATATTTATAAGGCACATTATGCCCAACTCTTCATGATGTCATTTTGGGTTTTCTTGGCAAAGATACTAGGTTGGCTTATCATTTCCTTCTCCAGCTCATTTTACAGATGGGAAAACTGAAGAAAACAGGGTTAAGTGACTTGCCCAGGGTCACACAGCTAGTAAGTGTCTGAGGCCAGATTTGAACTCAGGAACAGGAGTCTTCCTGACTCCAGGCCTGGCACTCTGTCCACGGTACTACCTAGCATGCATATAGTACATATAATGCCTAGTTTGGGACATGTACCAGACTTTTCACATACTTACAATGCCAATTCATACTATTGGGGATATAAATATGTAAAAGTCCAATACGTGTTTTCTAGGATCATATTATGTTACAAGGACAAGATCCACTTTTTTAAACCAATTCAATGATAAAGAATGTATCTTTGACATATCCAGTAAGTGCTACATAAGTTCAGATAAGAAACAAATCGATTTGGACAGACATGGACAGGAAAGCTTTTTTTTTTTCAGGCAAGATACCTAAAAATGAATTGTTATCGAACTTAAACTAGTAAACAACATTGTTTCTCCTTATTCCCATTGGTGAAAGGTGTTTAAAGAAATAAAATAAATACCTGAAAATAAGGCATTCTAAGTTTTCTAAAGCATATTACAAATCACATATAGAGGGTATTTACACAAATTAATTAGTAATCAAATAAGAAACAAAAAGCTTATTAAATAACTCCTATATGTTAGGCACTATTTTTGAGGCAAGACAAAAGTGTAACAGTCCCATCCCTAAAGGATGTTCTGTTAGCTATGAAAATAACCTACAATCAAGGATCATAAATCTAGGGATAATAGGAACCTTCCAGTACAGATCTCCCATTTTACAGTACAGAAAACTGAGAAAAAAGAGAAGCAAAGTGAGTTGTGGTAGCACAGTGGATAGAGTGCTGAACCTGGAGTCAGGAAAACCTGAGTTCAAATCCTGCTTTAGATACTTACTGGCTATATAACTCTTGGTAAGTTTTTTTTCTTGTTTTTCTTTTTAAAGTTTAGTCTGTCTCATTATTTACCCGTTGAATAGATCAAATCTCTTAGGATTGTTATGAGAATAATATGAGATATTTGTAAAATAATTTTCAATACTTAACATGTTACATGAATGCTTTCTTATTATTACTATTACACTCATCATCTTCACCACCACCATGACCATGACCATGACCGTGACCATCACCATCCATCACCATCACCATCACCATCATGATCTTTATCCTAGATTATTTAGTTAGTAAACACTCAAGGTGGAATTTGAACTCTGGTTCTTAGACTTCTAAACTAGTGCTTTTTCAAGTATACCATCCTGCCTTTGTACCTAAATTATTCCTCAGTTGTTTTAGTTGTGTTCAACTCATTGTGAGCTCATTTGGAGTTTTCTTGGCAAAGATACTGAACTGGTTCATCATTTCCTTCTCCAGCTATTTTTTCAGGTGAGGAAACAGAGGCAAATAGGGCTAAGTGACTTGACCAGAGTCACATACCTATTGTGTGAGGCCAGATTTGAACTCAGGAAGATGAATATTGCTGACTCTGGGCTCAGCTCTCTATCCACTGTACCACTTAGCTGCCCATCAAAATGATAAATTATAACAAATAAATATAATTGTAGAATAAGAATGTAAAATGCATTAATTCAATCCCTTTAAGTAGACTTCCAGGAATTGAACACTCAACAGTCAACAAATCATAAGACTTTGACAGTGTAATATTCCACATCCCTTGGTACAAGATACATATTCTGAGTCAGCCCAAGCCCAGATCAGTTTGAGGTAGGCAATAAACACCATTGTAGTAATATTTAGACCTCAAATCTGGAATCCAATTGCTTCCACAGACCTAGGAAAAGCACTCTGCCAAAGGTTTTATCTAACAAGAAAGTTCTGAAACATATTCTCCCTACCCATAGCCTTTACATACATATAATACGTGGTACCATTTATGCTTGCAGGGCACAAAAGGTAAAATTAAGCTCAATTATCCTGTCAAACAAAAAAAATCTTTTCTTCCTACAGGTTCCTTTTTTTTCTTTCACTTTCAGAGATAGGTAATTGTTTTACTAGCTCTCTTTTGAGGGTCAACAATATTGAGAGAGCACATGATTTAAGCTGGTTATTTCAAAGAATACAATAGACTCAAAGAGTCAATTCTTTGTTCTCCCTGTGTCAGCTAATATACCAAATGTAAGTTTTGATGTGAAGACTTTTTCCCCCCGGCTATCTCTCTAAAAGCACACCCATGATACAGAAATTCTCATTGTATCTGCATGGTACCTACTCTACTGGTGAAACAATGAATGGAATATTCAGTTAATACAACAGGTTTTCCCATACTTTTGACTTGACAGATCTCTGAGTTGAATGAATGAATGAATGGAAAAGCATTTATTATGTGCTTAACTTGTGCTAGTTTTTGACAGATATATACACATAACTTGTGATTGGGGGGGGAATCTTTGACTCTTTCTGAAATGTCATTGTTGGTAAACAAATAGGAATTAAGAACAAATATTCCTGTTCATTCTTTCAAGAAAAAAAACACAACAATATCTGAATACCTCAAAGATGACTTGATTTCTTCTGCCTTCCAGAATAATAGCAGTCTCTCTCATTCTTCTCCTTGGTATGTTCTTCATTTGTTTATATAGTAGAATATTTCCTCCAGATTTTGTTAGGATGTGGCTATGAGAACTATTGAGCAATTGGAATTCTGGGTTATTCATTTCATCTCAACAATCATTTTTAAATGGCCAACTCTATCCCAGGTGCTAGTGCTAGTAATTCTGGATATAAAAATATAAAGACAAAAAAAATTTCTTTTCATCTATGACCCTATATTCTACTCTGAGGGGGTAGGTAACCACAAATCCATAAATATAAATTAATTTAGAGGAGAAACTAACAATTGAGGAATGGAGGATACCAAGAATGGGCTTCTGTAGGATGCTAAAATTAAGCTGAGATTGAACATAGTTAAGGATTCCAAGTGAGGAAAATGAGGAGTGAGAGCATTTTAAGTATTGGGGAGAGCCCATGTAAAAGAATAAAGGGAGTAGACAGACTACAAAGTTCAGAAAACTGAGCTTTTTACTGGAAAAGAGAGGATGTATGACCAGATATATCTGAAAATGTATATTGTAGACAGATTGTGAAACCTTAAATGTCAGTTTAAGGGCATTATATTTTATCCTAGAAGCAGTAGAGAGGTACTAAAATATTTTGAGTATAATTATACAGGCAGGCTTGTAGTTTAAAGATTAATTTAGCAGCACTTTGAAGGATAAATAAGAGAGAGGAGAAAATGGAGGTAGACGAGACAATTAGGAGGCTATTATAATAGTCCAGGAAAGAGAAAATGAGAGCTTGATCTAAGAGGTGAAAGTGTGAGTGGAGATGAGGGAAAAGATTAGAAAACATATTAGGGATGTTTAATCAACAAGACTTGTCAATTGATTAAATGTAAGGGGGAAGGATAAAAGGGAAAGAATCCCTGATGTCTTCCAGAATTTATATCATAATTTACTAAAAGAATTGTAGAGTCCTTGAAAAAAAAAAGTGTGAAATTGAGAGAAGGGGAAAGTTTGAATAGTATATTAGTTCAGTTTGGGGCATGTTGTGTTTGGTGTACTAGTAAAACATCATGGTAGAGATGTCTACTAAGTATCTGGAAATAGGAGATTGGAAATGAGTACAGTTGGGGGCCTGGAGATAGAGATATGGGAATGCTTTTCATTGAGCACAAAATTAATGTGATAGGCATGGATGGAACCAACAAGGGAGAGAGAATATAAAAAAAGGGTGACAGAGCTTTGGGATGCATACATACTGGAGTGGGAAGACCACTACTGTTGAACCAGTGGAGGAGGATAATCAGGGTGGGAAAAAACTAGAGGAAATTTAGGAGAAGTTATCTAGAAAGAGTAAATGCTCAACAATGTTGCAGAATGAACAAATATCTTACATTTACATAGCATTTTAAGATTTGCAATAAGCTTTCCTTACAATAATCCTTTAAATGATAAAGTTATTGGATTTTATAGATGAGCAAATGATTAAATTACTGACCCCATAATACACAGCTAGGAAGTATCTGAGAGAGCACTTAAACCCAGATGACTTCATGCCAATCAGTCTATTGTATTATTCCGCTTCTCATGAAGTAGGACAGAATAAAGGCAATTAAGGGGTTATTGGTGGCTCTACAAAGGGAAATTAGAGTGATGAGGAATGATAGTCTCATTATAAGGGGGTTGAAGAGTAAGTGGGTTTGAGGAGAAAAAGTATATCATAGATGAACAATGGAAAGGAAGAAAACTGATAACTTGAAAGAGTAGCTGAAACAAGAAAAAAAGGTTTATTTGTTTTGTTTATTTTAATAACAGAGGAATCCTGAGCATGTTTTTGTAGGCTCAATCAACAAGCATCTATCAAGTGTCTACTATTTGCCAGGTTCTGGGATAAGCATGAAGATACAGAGATGAAGTGGGAATTGTGCCTGCTGTCCAGGCCTTAAAAGTCTATCAGGAAGACATCATGTAATTATTCATAAAAGTATAATAAATTTGAAGTTTTCTAGGGAGGGATTCCACTAAAAGTTGGAGGGGGGTCACAGAAGATTTTACATAAAAGGTGGCACTTGAAGTAATCCTTTGAGGAAGCGAAGGATTGTATATATGAAGCAGAGGTGAAAGGAAGAATGCATTCCAGGTATGGGGGATGGCCAGTTCAGAAGCACAGACTTAGGAGATGGAGGAACCTGTGTGAGAAAGAGTGAGATGGTTGCTTTGGTTAAAATGCAGAGAGTAGAACACAAGGTGTCAGCAGAGAGAAAGAGAGAGAGAGACAGAGAGACAGAGAGACAGTGAGACAGAGAAGGAGAGAGAGAGAGAGAGAGAGAGAGAGAGAGAGAGAGAGAGAGAGAGGAAGGTATACTTGGGGATTAAGAATTGAGGGCACAAATGAAAGCATTAGCCTAAGAAGGTAAAAGGACAATCTCATGCTGTGATACTGGAGGAAAATAGATGAAAATAGGTGGAGGAAAGGTGAGGAAACTCATGAAAGATAGTTTCAATCTTCTTAACAAAGTAGGAGGTGAGGTCATCCCTGGAGAGAGAAGTGATATAGAGTTGGGAACTTGAGAAAAAAGTAGAAAGTATGAAATGGCTACTGTAGAAAACAGAGTATTGTGATAAATTAAGATGAATGAAAGGAATTTTGTGTAACCATGAAGAACCAATCGAGGATATGTAGCATGAATTTATGTTGATCCAATCTGCAAGGTTTTGATTTCTTTCAGCAGTGCTTGGTTGCTCAGTAGGAGGAGGAGAAGAAAAAGTGCTGCTGAATGAGAATGAAATAGTCTTAGATATCCTCAGGGCAGGAACAGAAAAATGATCAGAGACAAAGACAAAATGGAAATAATCTCTGCTCTCCAGGAGTTTAAAGTCTATCACAAAGACAGCATGTAATTATGCAAAGTAAATATAAAATAAATAAGAGGTCTAGGGAAGGAGTCCACTAACAATTGGAAGGAAAATGTAAGATTCATGTAGAAGGCATTTCTATATTTCATGTAAAAACCCAATATTCAAGAGTAGAGGTCAAGACCTTATTGAATTCAATATTATGTCTCACATGAGAGAAATGTAGTCACAAGAAGGGTGATAGAGTAGAATAAATATTAGAATGGCAAGCCTGGAGGTCATTTTAAAGGCAAAGATATATTTTCAAATATTTTCAAAATTAAGGGTGTGGTAGAGGAGGGAGTAAAAAATTATGATTGGAGATGGGAAGAGAAGTCATACAGATAGGAAGAAAACCAGGGAATGACAGGACTGGCATTTAGTAGTACTAGATTTAGAGTTGGAAAAAAACCATATATGTCATCAAATCCATCCTCCTGGTTCTACAGGTGAGAGAACTTGGAACTAAGTTTTAAAGATGAAGAAATTTAGATCCAGTGACTTGCCTGGGGATACACAACTGGCATCTCATGGAAGACTGATTTCCCATGCAGCACTCTATTTGCAACATTATGCTTAGCTCAAGGTATTTAAAAAAGACAAATTTCAAGTGAGATTAAAGTTAAAGGTGCCTCTATTAATGAAGATCTCTTTCATACTGTCCTGTATCTATGATTTTGCTCTATCCTGAATTTTCTCCTAACTCTCTGACTACTCTTTTTCAATTTCCTTTGCTTGATCTTTAAACAGGACATGCCTGCTAAACATGGGTGTTATCCAAGGCTCTCTCCTGGATTCTCTTTTTTTCTCTCCTACTGTATTACTTGGTGATTTTATTAGCTCTCATGGAGTCAATTATCACCTTTATGCAGATGATTGTCAGGTCTATTTATATAGCTCTAACCTCATTCATAAGCTCCAATCTTGCATCTCCAATTGCTTGTTTGGCATTGCATCCTGGATATCTTAAATTCAACATGTCCAAAATATATCTCATTATCTCTCCCTGTGAACCATCTCTTCCAAAATTCCTTATCACATTTAGGAGAACCAACAACCTCCCATTCACCCATGCTGACAACCTATGTGACGTTCTTCATTCATCACTCTTGCTCACCTCCCCATATTCAAGCAGTTGTTAAGCCCTACATTCTGTCCTCTGATACTGCTGCAACTAAGGTGCATATCCTTATTACCTCATGTGCATAATATTGCAATAGCCTTTTGATTAGTCTCCCTTCCTCAAGTCTCTTCTACTCTAGTCCATCATCCAAACAGCTATCAAATTGCTCTTCCTAAAGTACAGCTCTGACCCTTATTCAATAAACTCCAATGGCTCCCTATTAACATCTGGGATCAAATATAAAATTCTTTGTTTGGTGTTTATAGCCATCACAATCTAGCCCCTTCCTACCTTTACAGTCTTCTTATCCCTTATGCTTACCCCCCTCCAAGTACACCACAATGCAATGACACTGGCCTCATTAGTCCTTTTTTTTGGGGGGGGGGGGAGTGAGGCAATCAGGTTTAAGTGACTTGCTCAGGGTTACATGGCTAGTAAGTGTCATGTGTCTGAGGCTGGATTTGAACTCAGGTCCTCCTGACTCCAAGTCCAGAGTTTTATCCACTGTACCACCTAACCGCCTCATTACTCTTGCTTGTGAAAAACACTCTCCATTTCTAAATTCCACGCATTTTTAAAGACTGCCTCCTATGCTTAGAAGGTTCCACTTTCTTTCTAAATCTTCTGGCTTCCATGCTTTCCTTCAGGTTCCAGCTAAAATCTCACCTTTTGCAATAAGGCTTTACTGATTCCCTTAATTCTAGTACCTTCATTATAAAATTATCTCTTATTTATCCTGTACATATTTTGTTTTATACAGCTGTTTCGATGTTATTGCTTCTATTAGACAGTTAGCTCCTTGTGAGCAAAGAGTGTTTTATTTTTGTTTTTTTTTTAACTTTTCTTTGTATCCCAACACAGTACAATGTCCAGCATATAGCAGGTTATTAATAAATGTGTTTTGACTTGATACGACTTGAAGGCAAAGACCAAGATGAAGAGCTTGATATATCGAGATATAAGGTATTAAAAGTGTCATCAACTTGAGTTCTGACATACACAGGGATTCCAAGAGTTGATGTGGAAAGGAAGATAGTTATTCAGTTGTTAAGGACACCAAAAAAGCTGTGCTCTGAATGGGATCAGATGCCAGTGCAATGGATCTGAATGGAATAAAATTACTTTTTTCATTATCCTTCACAAATGATTGTCTAATTTTGAACACCCATTAACTTATCACATTTTGAGTAGCATAAAAATGTATATATACCCTATAAGCTTCTTAAGGAGAGATATTATGTCCTACCCATTCTAGTATCTCTCAATGGGCCCCACACAGTGCCTGTGTAAAGAATGTTTCCCATACCTGGAATGCATTTCCTCCCTCCCTCAGTCTCATGGGGTTGTCTACTTTTCCTTTAAGATTTAAATCAAGCATCATCTTCTGCTTGAAGCCTTTTATCCTCTCCCAAACTGCTAGAGCCTTCTTCCAATATTACCTTTGCGCATGTTTAATCACTGTGTATACATTTGTATATAGTCACTTTTTTCTGCTATGCATACTTAGATATGTTTTTTCTACACCCTTAGAATGTAAACTTCTAAGTAAGGATTGGTTCATCCTTTGTACTTTAATCATCAGAACTCAGCAAAATTCCTGGCACCTAGTTATTGCGTAATAAATGCTTTTTGGCTGATTTATAACCCATATAGATTACAATGTGGGAAATTGTTGCACACCATATACATAATCTCATTTGTTTCTCATGAGTCTATCAGTTTAATAGTGAAAATGATAGTAACTTCATTTCACAAATGGAGCAACTGATGTATGGAGCAGTTACATGGTGTAGTGGATGGAGCACCAGGTTGGAGTCAGGAAGACTTGAGTTTAAATCTGGCCTCAGACATTTGAAAGCTATATGACCCTGGGCAAGTAAATTAACTCAGCTTACCTCAGTTTCTTCATCTATAAAATGAGCTGGAAAAGGAAATGGCAAATCAGGTCATTATCTTTGCCAAGAAAACCCCAAATGGAGGGACCTGAGAGCCATTGCATGGGTGCCTCCCAGTTTTGGGTCTGCTATTTTTTTTAACTCTTCTGGAATATATTTCTCCAGAAGATTAGTGAGGTACCTGCAACAGGCAGCTTTGGCCAGCCCAGGCCTGGGGTCCCAGTGTTGGCACTGAGCTCAGCCTACTTGGATTTCTCCTCATGCTTTTCCCCCTTCCCCACTCTCCATGAAGCAGTTTCTGCACTTAGGCTCTGTGAATGCATGTGAAAAGACTTCATTTCTGTTTTTGCACCAGGAGTTGCCAGGGAATTTACCAAACATAATGAAAGAAATGTCTCCTTCCAGATAATCTTCTAAGAATGTCTTCAGTTCAACTGGTACAGAGCTGGTACATTCAGAGTCTGCAGGAGCTCCTTGATCTTAGGGATAAAAGTGCCAAAGATATTAAAGCTGTTTATGGCTTTACAGACACAGTGATAAGTGTTGAGGTAATGGGCATGTGTCACAGTATCATCTCAAAAGAATTCAGACTCAAATTGTCTCCAAACCAAGCAAGGGCATTTTATTCAGAGCAATGTGTCCAGCAGGCCCTGTTACTTAAGGGAGATAGGCTCCCACAGGAGTGGAGTATGAGGTTTATATAAAGCAGAGAATACTAACAAGCAACCTGAATCTGATCCAAACCATGATCACCTGGTCACAAGAACATAATGGAGCATTATGGCTACCTATAATGCATACAGAAAAGCCCACCAAGGTGGGGAACCACAATGCAAATAATATTATAATGAGCTCAGAATCACCTTAAGGTGAGCCATGATGGGTGATGTGCAAGCACTGTTCTAAGGGAAAGTCCCTTCTGTGGTTTTATGGTCAACATCTTACATGGGTAATGCATTCGTTGGTTAAATTATGTTTATCTAGGGCAAAAGGCAGTACTTTGTTGTCTAGCAATTGTTGCTGACACAATTGTTGCTAACATTGCTACCCCCATCAATAAGAATACAGAATCAACATAAAAATGTCATTCCTTCTATGGCTCAGGGTATGATTGTATACAAGGAAAGCTTTGGTGTAGATCCAGTGACCAGCCAGAAAGTACAACATTTTTTGGATTGTTTTTACGTGCTCATGGGTAGTCTTAGCCAATGTAATAAAATGACAATTCTACCTAAATTAATCTATTTATTCAGTGCCATACTAATCAAACTACCAAAATATTATTTAATAAAGCTAGAAAAAAAACCAGAATCCATCTGGAAGAACAAAAGCTCAAAGATATCAAACAAATTAATGAAAAAATGCAAAAGAAGGTGGTCTAGCTATATCAGATCTCAAACCATTATAAAGCAGTAATTATTAAAACAATCTGGTACTGGCTAAGCCACAGAATCAGTGGAATAGATTAGGTATAAATTACATTATAGTAAATGACCATAGTAATCTAGTATATGATAAACCCAAAGATCCCAACATTTGGAACAAAAATTCATTATTTGACAAAAATTTCTGGGAAAACTGGAAAACAGTATGGAAGAAACCACACATATACCAACATCTCACACCAAATAGGAAGATAAAGTCAAAATAGGTACATTATTTACACATAAAAGGTGATAGCATAAGAAATTTAGAAATGATGGAATAGTTTATCTGTCAGTTTATGGGCAAAAGAAGAATTTATGACTAAAAAAGATATAGAGAACATTATAAAATGTAAAATAAATGATTTTGATTATATTAAAAAGCTTTTGCTCAAACAAAACCTATGCAACCAAAATTGTAAGGAAAGCAGAAAACTGGGGGGAAATTTTTATGACAAGTATCTCCGACAAAACCCTCATTTCTCAAACATATAAAGAATTGAATCAAATTTTTACAAGTCATTAACTATTTGATAAATAGTTAAATGATATGAAGAGGCAATTTTCAAACAAAGAAATCACAACTATCTCTAATCATATGAAAAAAAATGCTCTAAATCACAATTGATCAGAGAAATGCAAATTAAAACAACTCTGAAGTATCACCTAACACCTATCAGAGTTGTTAAGATGGCAAAAAAAGAAAAATGTTGGATATTGGAGGAGATGTGGAAAATCAGGGACACTAATGCACTGTTGGTTTAGTTGTGAACTGATCCAACCATTCTAGAGAACAATTTGTAATTATGCCTAAAGGGCTATAAAACTGTGCCTATTCTTTGATCCAGCAGTACCACTGCTAGGTCTATATCTCATAGACATCCAAAAAATGAAAAAGTACCTATTTATACAAAAATATTTATAGCAGCTCTTTTTGTGGTGGCAAAGAATTTCAAATTGAGGGGGTGCCCATCAATTGGGGAATGGCTAATCAAGCTGTGGCATATAAATGTAATAGAATATTATTGTGCTATAATAAATGACAAGCAGAATGATTTCAGAAAAAAATCTGGAAAGACTTACATGAACTGATGTATAATGAAGTGAACAGAATCAGTAGAATATTTTACACAATAACAGACATATTGTTCAATAAAGAACTCTGAATGACTTAGCTATTCTCAGCAATAGAATGATCCAAGATAATCTGAAGGACTAATGATCAACTATACTTTACATTTCCAGAGGAAGAACTGATATTGATTGAATCAAGATTGAAGTATGCCATTTTTCACTTTCTTTGATTTTTTTCTCTTTTTGATTCTTCTTGTACAAAATGACTAATATGGAAATATTTTACATAACTGCATATGTATAACCTATATATAATTGCCTACCATCTTAGGGAAGGGGGAGGAAGGGAGTGATAGAATATGGAGCTAAAATTTTCAAAGAAAATTTTTAAAAATTAGAAAAAAAAAGAAAACCCCAAATGGGGTCACAAAGAATAGGTCACAACTGAAATGACTGAACAATAACAACTGAAGTACAGAGAGCTTAAATAAAGCAACCAGTCAGTTAACACAGATAGTCAACCACGGAAAACAAACTCAAATCTAGATCTCTAGAGTCCTGTTGAGTGTTCTTTTCACTATGCATCTATCTTTCATATTGCAGGTGTTCAATCAATATTTGTTGAATCAAATATAATGACTAACACCTATCTAAACATACAATAATCTGATATAACTGTTATCATGGAAAATAAAAATTCATCTTTATTTCTTAATTTTGATTCTTTGAATCTATCAAATAACAAAATTTAGCAGGTTCCACCTTCCTGATTGCTCTATTCCCTCAAATAATTGTATTTTCCATTTTTTCTCAAAAAGTAGCTCATTTTCACCCTTTCTTTTTCACGGCCTGATTTACAAGCTTTTCTTCTATTGCTCCCTCTGGTATTTTCCCCCATATTTCTGCCAGTTTTTGTGCTAAGTAGTTCAGACTGAATTGCATGGAGGATAGCCCCCTCATTAACTTTAATTCTTGCCTTCCTATTTCCAAATTAGCAATGTACCACTATCATGAGACATTTGTGACCATCAACCCATTTCTTTCTCTTCATGATTATAAATATAACTATTGGATTCCTGATGAGAATCTTATTAGCATTCACTTTGCTCTAGAGACTAAAAAAGCCATTCTGCCTAGGTTTCCTTCATTACACATATTCTTTACAATCATTTTGGTTACCACATTCTCCATCAAGAGTAAACAAAACAGAGTTAGACATAGTACCCTAAATATCTCATTTTGTCTAGGTTACTACTACTTAATCATACATAATCAGTGTCTCTTCTTTGAACCTAACCTAACTAAAAATAGAAATGCTCATCACCAGAAAGCTGGACAATAGGTGATGATCTTATGGAACCACAATGCTGCATGAGATGGGCAAAAATTTAAAAATGGAACCAGACTCTTTTGCCCTTCTTTTATGGCCCCTGGTCATAACAGAGTGGCAGAAATGAAGGTACAACTAGGCCTTCACCCCCCAAAAAAACAGGAAAAGGTTCTTTATGTACAAAATATATATAGCAGCAGCTCTTTGGTAAAACCTGATACAACTTGGAAATTAAATGGATGCCCATCAATTGAGGAATGGCTGAATAAATCATGGTATATGAATGGGTTGGAATAATCTGCTATAAGAAATGAGGAAATAGATGCTTTCAAAGAGAGATGGAAAGATATATATGACTTGATTGATGCAGAGTGAAGTAAACAAAATGAGAAGAGCAATTTATACCATAACATCAATATTATAAAAATGAACAATTTTGAAAACTTATAAACTGATGAAAAATGAAACAAGCAGAAGAACAATGCATACAATAACTGTTGCTGGAAAGAGAAACAAGCTTGAAAACAATAAGAATCAGGATCAATATGTTCATTCATGATTTCAGAGAAATGATGATGAAACTATCTATCTTCTGACATAAAGGTGATGGATTTAGGGTGGAGACTGAGACATACATTTTTGCATACAGACAAGGGAATGGTTTTACCTGACTATATATTTTTGCTGTAATATTTTTCATCTTTTTTTTTCCTAGTAAGTAGGGGATTAGGTGAGAGGGAGAGAGATAAATTTCTGTTAGTAGTAAAAAAAACCCCAAAAAACCTAAAATGTAGAGTTTAGGTAGATATACATATGTGGAATGGCACATGCACTTTCAAAGGAGGTCGCTATGTTTTTAGTCTTGTTTAATCAGTTTACTTTAATAGAAGAGAAATTTCATGGAATTGTTTATCTGCAAATGTTCTCAATGTAAAAAATAAAATGTATCAATAAAACTTGAAAAAGTAAAAAAGAAATGATGATAGAAGCTGCTAAAGTTTACTTAGTCCATAGACCATTTGCAGATACTAATTGAGCTGATGGTATGCTGTATTTATGGAAATAGACAGATAAGAATTGCAGAGTAAGAAAGAAGGAAATGATTGGATGTTCATAGTAGAGGCAGCACTTAAAAAGTTCAAATAATTGATCCATCTAAAATCTAAGCATATTACCTAATAATGACTTTTCTAGCTCCTTGCATTTTTTGGGGGCAGCCAAATAGGCTTTCTCCACCTGGAGCTACTTCTATAGATCATTGTTGTTGTGGTTATTACTGTTGCTATTGTTTGAAAGAAGGGATAGGAAAGAGAACATTTCTAGCAAATCAGCAAAAAAGGGAATGGAGGTAGACAAGCACAAAGCCTGAAACAATAACTGTAATAACAGGTTTAATTATGAAGTATATACCTTGCAATGTGTTCACTCTCATCCTATGAAAGGTAACAAGTTAAGTCACTTGTTAAGGAGGGGGGCGGATTGGAATACTATAGGAAAACAGTTTGCTTGGCTTCTCATCTGAGGAAGCTGGGGGAGAAGACAGGCATATGGCGCCCTTAAAGATGCTAGACCTTTCTGATTTAGGATGATATATTCCCTTTTGCAATTCCTCCTTTCCCAATAAGAAGGAGATGAAATCAGTCAGGGAAGCATGTACTGCATCCTTTCTTCTTGTAAACTCTGACTTCTATCACCTTAATACATCCCTGTAAGCCTACAACCATACCTACTCTAGATCTGGGCTGAACCAGCCTGGACATTGATAGGGAGGGCTAGGTGTTTTGCAAGCTTTCATAGAAGCTATTGATGGAAGTGAAAGAGTAGTAGGTATGGAAGAAATAGAGCCTTTCTTCCCTCTCACATCAGTCATTCTGGCTTGCGGATGTGGCATAACTAGCATCTAATTGGTAAGAATAATTATTATTAATAAATTTAATAATATGAAGACATCATTTTTCTTCAAAGTCCCTCACAACCCAGTCCCCTTCCTACCTTTCCAGTTTTCTTACATCATATCTCTCAATCTGTCCTCTTGTATCCAGTGATACTGGCCTTCTGGCCAGTCTACAAACAAGATTTTACATCTCTACTCATGGATATTCTCTCTGGCTGGCTATCCCCCATGCCTGGAATGCTGTCCCTCCTCTGCTCTGATTATTGACCTCTCTGGCTTCCTTTAACTCCCAATTAAAATCCCTTCTGTAGGAAGCCTTCTCCAAATGCTCTTAATTTTAGTGTCTTTCCTCTTTTAATCATCTCCTATTTATCATGTATACAGATTGCTTTGTAAATATTTGTTTGCATATTGTCTCCCCTATTAGATTGTAAGCTTCTTCTGGACAGGAACTGTCTTTTGTCTCTTTTTGTATCCCCAATGCCCAGTATGACAGCTAGGTGACAGAGTTGTAAGAGCACCAGACCTAGAGTCAGGAAGATTTATCTTAGTGAGTTTAAATCTGCCCTCAGCCACTTAGTAGCTGGGTGACCTTGGGCAAGTCACCTGTGTGCCTCAGTTACTCATCTGTGAAATGAGCTGGAGAAGGACATGGCAAACCACACCCAGTATCTTTTCCAAGAAAACCTCAAATCAGATCATGGAAAGTCAAACATGACTGAGATGGCTGAATAATAAAAGCATTTCCCATAGTACTGGGCACATAGTAGGCACTTAAATATTGATTGATTGATTGAGTATACTTGTCCTCTCCTTTATAGGTAAGCTCCTTAAAAAGGCCATTTGTGTTTTTCTTTCACTTTTCCTCCCTCTCCCTTTTTAACCTTTTATAAATAAGTTTCTGATGTACCTAGTAGTAGTTTCTTTTCCTACTCTTAACTACTTAACAGGTATCATGGTCTCACAATAATCAAATTGTAAAATCCAATCGTTTTTTCTCCACTATTATACTTTTTGAACTCTGCAATTTTTGGCAGTACTGATCACTATTCTGCTATTAGATACTCTTTACTTTCTCAGCTTTAGCTACACTGATCTTTCCTAGTTCCCCTCCTTTTCAAGTCATCTTTGCTAGAAAACCATCTTTGCATTGATCATGACAGAGGAAGAATGATATAGTAGACACAAGGCTGGACTTGATGTCTGGAGGAATTTAGTTTCAATCCTATCTCATATGTTTCTTTCTAAGTAGATGTGGGTTTGGGCCTCAGTTCCTAATCTGTAAAGTGAAAGGATTAGATGGGATCATCTCTATGGTTCATTCTAGTTCTAAATATATGATACCTTTCCTTGCCTACTAACTCTAGTTGTACCTGCACAGTTGTGTTGTTGGCCTCTTCTCTTTTTGTATCATATTTTTTTTTTATTTCGTCAGCTTCTATGTATTTAATGACCATCATTTCTTTAAGTCTGGCACAAATCTTTCTTCTGACCTTTAGAGCCTCACGTTACTATCAGTCTGTTAAGCATCTTTTCTTATCCATAATCACCTTCACCAGAATGTGTCCTAAATACATTTATTCTTGTTCTTCTGTCTCTATCTACCCTGCATCTGGATCTGAATTCCCTGTTCCTTATTCCATCCCAGATTCAATCAGTTGCCAAATGTTATAGATTTTATCTCCACAGAATCTACTGTATTTCTCTTTTCCTTTCCACTTATCTCCCTAATTCAACCTCTTATTATCTCTGACCTGAATTAGTTCAAGAACTCTGATAATTGAAATCTGGTTTCTAGTCTCTTCTCTTTTGAAATAAACCTCCATTTGGCAGTCAATATAATTTTTTTCTAAAGTACAAATCTAAATATGCTACTCTTCTGCTTAAGAGACTTTCTTAGTTTCCTATTGCTTCTAAAATTAAAAAAAAATCCCCAGTTTTAACATTTAAAACCATTTACAATGCTACTCCATTCTATCCCAGGTTTATTTCATATCACTGCCCTTTATACTTTTTATGTTTTAGGCAAACTAGCCTACTTGCTATTCTCCCAAATGAGTATTCCATCTCCCATCTCTATGTCTTTGCATATAGGTTGTCCCACATCCCTGGAATTCATTTCCTCTTTGAATATGCCCTTAGAATGCCAAACTTACTTCAAGAATCAACGCATATCTAATTTTTCAGAGAACCTCATGCTATTCTTCTCTCATCTAGTTGAGGACAGGGAATTTCTACTTTTATTTTCTATCCACTATGCCTAGTCTATTACTCTCCATATAGTTGTAACTCAATAAATATTGGCTTGATCCAGTTGGATAGGTCTGCAACTCAGTGCTTGGATTGGAAACTCTCAAATAATCCATAGGGAGAACTTTTTTTCAATCACTGGCACTGGTATATCATGGTCTCTGAATTGCCCTGTCCATAGTGCTCCACCTGAAGTCTTTTAGTCTCTTACCTTAGACACAAAAATTATTAAGCCAACTCTGCTTTTACAGGACCAAACATTTAGGATTGTAAAGGATTAATTTAAGAAATAAATTAAAGAACTGTTAGGGCCCTTAAAGGTCATTAATTTACACGTCATTTTATAAGAAAGAATACTGAATCTCCAGGTTGGGACTTCCAGGAGCCAAGATGGAATAAAAAGTAAATTGCTATAGCTTTAATATATTTACCTGCAAACAACCATAAAATAGTATCACAAAATAAATTCTGGCACAGTGGAGCCAGCAAAAAGATGAGGTGGAGGGTGCAGAGTCAAGATGGCAGAGTAAAACAGTGACTTGCTTAAGCTCTCCCCCAAACCCTTCCAAATAAAAAATGGCTCTAAGCAAATTCTAGAGCAGCAGAACTCACAAATAGAGTGAAACAAAATTCCAGTCCAAAACAACCCGGATGGTTGATTGGAAAGGACTATTGTGCCAGCCTAGGAGAGGAACCCAGTTTAGCTTGGGTGCACAGGTAAAACAAGCCTCAGTGAACCTGGAGCAGACCTCAGGAGAATGAATCATGGGGACCTGTGGCAGTCTGGAGGCTTTTATTTTTATTTTTTTTGCCTGTTAAAGTAATTTATTGTTGCTTTCATCTACCTTGTGTTTTCAGGCTAGTGCCAAAAAGTTCCCCTTGGTTTATTATGAAAATAGAGTTTCCCAAAATCTTAGTATAGGTTTAAGTCATTAAGGATGGAGTTAATAACTTAAATGTACAGTAAGAGTTATGGCAAAACCTGTATATACACACATATCTACCTCTACATTTATATCATCTGTATCTATATCTGTATCCATCTCTATTTCTTTTTTTACAGTTTTTTAAATTTATTTTTAGTTTTCAATGTTCACTTCCACAAGATTTTGAGTTCCAAATTTTTCCACATCTCATCCCTCCCCCACCCCAAGATGGCATGCATTCTGTATACCCCTTCCCTAACCTGCCCTCCCTTCTATCTTACTCCCCCTTCTCTTATCCCTTTCCCCTTCTATTTTCCTGTAGGGCAGGACAGATTTCTATACTCCATTTCCTGTATTTCTTATTTCCCAGTTGCATGTGAAAACAATTTTTTTGAACATGTGTTTTTAAAACTTTAGATTCCAAATTTTCTTCCTCCCTCCCTCCCCATCTCCCCTCATTGCAAAGGCAAGCAACTTGATACAGGTTATACATGTGTAGTCATGCAAAACACTTCCATGGTAGTCACATTGTGAAAAACTAAGTATATTTTCCTTCATCCTATCCCACCCCCCATTTATTCTATTCTGTCTTTTGACCCTGTCCCTCCTTAGAAGTGTTTGCTTCTGATTACCCCCTTCCCCAATCTGCCCTCTACTCTATCATCCCCTTGCTCACTTGTCCCCTTCCCCCTCTATTTTCCTGTAGGGTAAGATAGATTTCCATATCCAATTGAGTCTGTATGTTATTCCCTCCTTAAGCCAAATCTGATGAGAATAAGATTCACTCATTCCCTCTCACCCTCCCCCATTTCCCCTCCATGGCAAAAGCCTTTTCCTGTCAGTTTTATGTGAGATAACTTACCCCATTATACCTTTCCCTTTCTCTTCCCAGTATAATCCTCTCTCACCCCTTAATTTTATTCTCCAGATATCTCCCCTTCAGATACAGACTTTTCCCACCGACCTTCTAAGTTGTCTTTGGCGTTCATGGGTTGAGAAGTCAGGAAACCACCACAGCTGGCCATGATTCAGTCCTCTGAGGCCTGCTCAAGGTTTGCTGAGGCCTGAGCAACCATGCCGAATTGCACTCCTCTCCTGCCCAGCATGGTATACCTTTCTGATCAACCATCCAGGCTGTCTTGGGCTGTAAATTTGTTTCACTCTGTCTTTTTGTGGGTTCTGCTGCTTTAGAATTTGTTTAGAGCTATTTTTTATTGGTATTTGGAGGGGTTTGGGGGAAACCTCAAGCAAGTCACTGCTTTACTCCGCCATCTTTGCTCTGTCCCTTGGTTTCTAGACTTTTCAACCTACAAGCACCAAAGACAACTTAGAAGGTGAGTATGAAAAGTAAGCAACCATGGTGGAAGAGAACCCCTACCTTAACAGAGAGTATAAAACTCAAGTAATTGGCTGGGATCATGAGTAAACTACGCAAAAAAAAAAAGTCACACCATAGTATCGTTCTTTGGTGACAAAGAAGATCAAAACATACAACCAGAAGAAGGCAACAAAGTCAAAGCTCCTACATCCAAAGACTGCATGAAAAATATGACTTGTCCCAGGCCATGGAAGAGCTCAAAAAGAATTTTGAGAAGCAAATAAGAGAAGTAGAGGAAAAACTGGGAAGAGAAATGAGAGTAATGCAAGAAAATAATGAAAAACAAGTCAACAGCTTGCAAAAGGAGAGCCAAAAAATATTGAAGGAAATAACACCTTAAAAAATAGCCTAACCCAAATGGCAAAAGAGGTCCAAAAAGCCAATTAGGAGAGGAATGATTTCAAAAGGAGAATTGGCCAGATGGAAAAGGAAGTCCAAAAGCTCGGTGAAGAAAATACTTCCTTAAAAATTAGAACAGACCAAATGGAAGCTAGTGACTTTATGAGAAATCAAGACACTGTAAAACAAAACCAAAAAAATGAAAAAAATAGACGGAAAGGTGAAATATCTCTTTGGAAAAACAACTGACCTGGAAAATAGATGCAGGAGAGAGAATTTAAAAATTATTGGATTATTTGAAAGCAATGACCAAAAAAAAAAAAGAACCTAGACATCATCTTTCAAGAAATTATAAGAAAAACTGCCCTGATATTTTGGAACCAGAGGGTAAAATAGAAATGGAAAGAATCCATCAATCACCTCCTGAAAGAGATTCCCAAATGAAAACTCCTAGGAATATTGTAGCCAAATTCCAGAGCTCCCAGTTAAAGGAGAAAATATTGCAAGCAGCCAGAAAGAAACTATTCAAGTATTGTGGAATCACAATCAAGATAACACAAGATTTAGCAGCTTCTACACTAAGGAACTGGAGGGCTTGGAATATAAAAGAGACAAGAAAAGGCTATTACAGTGGAGAGGTATTGTGGGAAGGTGAAAAGGAATGAGTGAATCTTATTCTCATCAGATCTGGTTTAAGGAGGGAATGACATACATACTCAGTTGGGTATGGAAATCTATCTTACCCTACAGGAAAATAAGGGGGGAAGGGGACAAGTGAGCAAGGGGATGATAGAGTAGAGGGCAGATTGGGGAAGGGGGTAATCAGAAGCAAACATTTCTGAGGAGGGACAGGGTCAAAAGACAAAATAGAATAAATGGGGGGTGGGGTAGGATGAAGGGAAATATACTTAGTTTTTCACAACATGACTACTATGGAAGTGTTTTACATAAGTACACATGTATAACCTGTATCGAGTTGCTTACCTTTTCAATGAGGGTGGGTGGGGAGGGCGAAAGGGAGAAAATTTGGAGCCCAAAGTTTTAAAAACAAATGTTAAAAATTGTTTTCACTTGCAACTGGGAAATAAGATATACAGGCAATGGGGCATAAAAATCTGTCCTGCCCTACAGTAAAATAGAAGGGGAAGAGGATAAGAGAAGGAGAACAAATAGAAAGGAGGGCTGATTAGAGGAAGGGGTATTCAGGATGCATGCTGTCTTGGGTTGGGGAGAAGGACAAGATGGGGAGAAAATTTGGAACCGAAAATCTTGTGGAAGTGAATGCTGAAAACTAAAAATTAATTAATTAATTACAACACAAAAAAAAAATACTGTGGACACCAAATATAAACATATAGGTGGGAAGTCCCAGAGCTTGAAAAACTGGATGTGTTTGTTAGCTTGTTTCCTTGAAAAATACCAAATAAGCCTTTCTTGGTTCAAAAAAAAATAAAAAAAGAAAGATGGGGTTCAACAGTCTTTTAATCCAGGAGACTTGGAGGACCAATAAGAAAGGTCTGTCTTACTTGGTTAACAGGGGAGTGTATTCCAGGACAGGAAGCATCCCAGCAAGCCAACAGCAAGCTCCACCTCTGCAAACAGTGGGAGATCCTGAGCCTCAGTGTGGTGGAACAGGGAAATGCCAACAACAGTACCCATCATGTGCCTTAGCATAGCCAGGTGAATTGGGAGAATCCAGCTCTGTAAACTACTACATGCTTCACTGTAGACCTGGGGAAACAAAGAAAAACCCACCTTGTCTCACCAAACAACAGACACTAGGACCCCAGATCTGGAACAGGTAAACTAACAGTATCCTACAGCCTCCCTATGCTAGCATCTGAGGTCCCAGCACACAAAACCAGTGACCAGGACCTGGGCTTGCAGCAGAAAAGTTCAATTTTTTTAAAGGCCAGGAAAAAAGCAAATGCCATGAGCAAATAGAAATGTACAATGACCATAGATTCTTATTATGTGGACAGTGAAGATCAAGACAGAAATTCTAATTCTAAAGAGGACAACATTGTCAACAAACCCACATCCAAAACCTCAAAAGGTAGTATGAACTGGTCTGAAGCCCAAAAAAACCTTCTTGGAAGAGCTCAAGAAGGATTTTAAAAGTCAAATAAGAGAGGTAGAAGAAAAAAGGGGAAAAGAAATGAGAAATATGCAAAAGAGAGTTAATAGTTTGGAAAAGGAAGGACAAAATTAAATGTAGAAAACAAGTCCTTAAAAAATACAATTGGCCAAATGGAAAAAAAAAGTACATTGAAGAAAACAAGTCCCTAAAAGTACAATTGGCCAGTTGGGGAAAAAAAGTACACTGAAGAAAACAACTTCTTAAAAAGCAGAATTGGCCTAATGGAAAAGGAAGCAGAAAAGTTCACTGAGGAAAGATCCTTAAAAAGTAAAATTTGCAAATGCAAAAGGAGGTACAAAATTTAATAGAAGAAAACAATATGTTAAAAATTAGAATTGGGCAAGTGGAAGCTAATGACTCTATGACAGAGTGAGAATCAGTCAAACAGAAACAAAAGAATGAAAAAATAGAAGAAAAGGTAAAATACCTCATTGGTAAAACAAGTGACCTGGAAAATAGATCAAGGAGAGACATTTAGAAAGTATTGGTCTGCCTGAAAACCACGATGAAAAAAAGAGCCTGGACAGCATCTTTCAGGATATCATGAAGGAAAACTGCACTGAGGTCCTAGAAGCAGAGGGTAAAATAGCCATAGAAAGAATCCACTGACCACCTCCTGAAGGAGATTCCAAATTGAAAATACCAAGGAATATAGTAGCCAAATTCCAAATTACCAGGTCAAAGAGAAAATACTGCAAGCAGCCAGAAAGAAATAATTTAAATATCATGGGACCACAGTCAGGATTACGCAGGACCTTGCAGCTTCTACCTTAAAGGATCATAGAGTGTGGAATATGATATTCCATAAGGCAAAGGAGCTTGGAATACAACCAAGGATCAACTACCCAAGGAGAAAAGAGAAAGAAAAGCATAAACAGGGGGAAAATAGGATGGAGAGAAAGACACAGATAGTAATCATAACTGTGAAAGTGAATGAGATGAACTCTCCCATAAAATGGAAGCAGATAGCCGAATGGATTAAAAACCATAATTCTGCAATATGTTGTTTACAAGAAACACATTTGAAACTGAGGGACACACACAGGTTAAAAGTAAAAGGCTGGAGCAGCATATATTATGTTTCAGGTGAAGTTAAAAAAAAAGGAGGTGTAGCAATCCTGATCTCAGACAAATCAAAAGCAAAAATAGATCTTGTCAAAAGAGATAAGGAAAGAAACTACATTCTGCTAAAAGGCACCATGGCAAATGAAGTAATGTCATCATTAAACATATATGCACCAAGTGGTAGAGCATCCAGATTCTTAGAGGAGAAGTTCAGGTAGTTATAGGAAGAAAATGACAGCAAAACTATACTAGTGGGGAACCTCAACCTCCCCCTCTCTGAACTAGATAAATTTAACCACAAAATAAATAAGAAAAAAGTTAAGGAGGTGAATAGAATTTTAGAAAAAGTTAGATATGGTGGACCTCTGGAGAAAATTGAAAGGGGATAGAAAGGAACATACTTTTTTTTCCTCAGTAGTAGATGGCATATACACAAAAACTGACCATGTACTAGGGTATAGAAACCTCACATATCAATGGGAGAAAGGCAGAAATATGAAATGCATCCTTTTCAGATCATGATGCAATAACTATTATATGTAATAAAGGGCCATGGAAATATAGACTAAAATTAATTGGAAACTAAATCATCTAATTTTAAAGAATGAGTGGGTCAAACAGTAAATCATAGAAACAATCAATAACTTCATTCAAGAGAATGACAATAATGAGATAACATACCAAAAAAAAAACTTATGCGATTCAGTGAAAGCAGTTCTTAGGGGAATTTTTATACCTCTAAATGTTTACGTGAATAAAATAGAGAAAGAGGAGATCAATGAATTGTGCATGCAGCTAAAAAAAATTAGAAAAAGAACAAATTAAAAATCCTCAATTAAATACCAAATTAGAAATACTGAAAACCAAAGGAAAAGGCAATAAAATTATAAAAAAAGCAATAAAATTATAAAAAAAAATCAAATAGATAAACCTTTGGTTAATTTAATTAAAAATAAAGGGGAAAACCAAATTAACAGTATAAAAAATGAAAAGTGTGAATCCAAAACCAATGAAGTATAAATTAAAATAATAATTAGAAACTATTTTGCCCAAATGTATACCAATAAATTTGGCAATTTTAGTGAAATGGATGCATATTTACAAAAATATTAATTGCCCAGATTAACAGAAAAGGAAGTAAAATACTTAAATAAACCCATCTCAGAAAAAGAAATTGAACAAGCCATTCAATCAACTCCCTAGGAAAACAATCTCCAGGGCCAAATGGATTTACAAGTGAAATCTATCAAACATATAAAGAACAATTAATTACACTATATAGGGTATTTGGGAAAATATGAGGAGTCTTACCAAATTCATTTTATGATAATATATGGTGTTGATACCAAAATCAGGAAGAGCCAAAACAGAGAAAGAAAATTATAGGCCAATTTCCCTAATGAATATAGATGCAAAAATTTTACATAAAATATTAGCAAATAGATTACAGCAACTTATCATAAGAATAATACAATATGACCAGATAGGATTTATATCAGGAATGCTGGGCTGGTTCAATATTAGGAAAACTATCAGCATAATTGATCATATCAACACCAAAAATAACAGAAAACACATGATCATCTCAATTGATGCAGAAAAAGCTTCTGACAAAATACAACACCCATTCCTATTAAAAACACTAGAGAGCATAGGAATAAGTGCAGTCTTCCTTTAAATGATCAGTAGCATCTACCTAAAACCTTCAGCGAGCGTCATATGTAATAGGGATAAGCTAGAAGCATTTCCAATAAGATCAGGGCTGAAACAAGGATGTCCATTATCACCACTGTTGTTCAATATAGTACTGGAAACTTTAGCTTTGACAATAAGAGAAGAAAATGAAATTGAATGTATTAGGATAGGCAAAGAAGAAACAAAGCTATCACTCTTTTCAGATGATATGAGGATATACTTAGAGAATCCTAGAGAATCAAGAAAAAAATCTACTTGAAATAATAAACTGGAAAATAGTATGGCAGAAACTAGGCATAGACCAAAATGGGTTCATGATTTAGATATAAAAGCTGATACTATAAGTAAACTGGGAGAGCAAGGAACAGTTCACCTGTCAGATTTGTAGAGAACAGAAGAATTTATGACCAAACAGGAGATAGAGACCAGTATGAAATGTAAAATGGATAATTTTGATTATATCAAATTAAAAAGTTTCTGCACAAAGACAATTTAACAAAGATTAGGAGGGAAGCAGAAAACTGGGAAAGAATTTCTACAATCATTATCTCTGATAAGGGCTTCATTTGTAAAGTATTTAAAGAACTATGTCATATTTATAAGAATACAAGTCATTTCCCAATTTATAAATGGTCAAAGGATATGAACAGGCAGTTTTCAGAGGAAAAAAATTAAAGCCATCTATAGTCATATGAAAAAAATGCTCTATATCACTATTGATTAGAGAATGCAGATCAAAACAACTCTGAAGTACCACATTGCACCTATGAGATTGGCCAACATGACAAAATAGGAAAATGATAAATGTTGAAGAAGATGTGGGAAGATTGGATTTGCAACTATGCCCAAAGGGCTACAAAAATGTGCGTACCCTTTGACCCAGCAATAGCACTTCCAGGGCCGTATTTCAAAGAGATCATAAAAATGGGAAAAGGACCTACATGTACAAAAATATTTATAGCAACTCTTTCTGGACTGGCAAAGAATTGGAAATTGAGGGGATGAGCATCAATTAGGGAATGGCTGAACAAGTTGTGGTATATGAATGTAATGGAATACTATTGTGCTATAAGAAATGATGAGCAGGTGGACTTCAGAAAAACTGGAAAGACTTGTATGGACTGATGCTGAGTGAAGTGAGCAGAACGAGGAGAATGTTGTACACAGTAACATCTGTGTTGTATGATGACTAACCTTGATAGACTTAGCCCTTCTCAGAAATGCAAGAATCTAAGACATCTTCAAAAGTGTCATGATGGAAAATACTATCCACATCCAGAGAAAGAACTATGGAGTCTGAATGCAGACTCTTTGCTCTTTTGTTTCTTCTGCTTTGTTTTGTTTCTTCTTTCTTTTGGTTCCTCCTCTTGGTTCTAACTCTTCCTTATGACATGACTAATGTGAAAATATGTTTAATAGGAATGTATATGTAGAGCCTCTATCAGATTGCACACTGTCTTGGGGAGGGAGGAGGGCAGTAGGTGGAGGAAAATTTAAAACTCTAAAATGTATGGAAGTGAGTGTTGAAAACTAAAAATAAATTAATAATAATCATAACAAAGCAATGTAAAAGTTATATGGAAATAAACCAACAAAAGCTTGGTTAAAGAAAAAAAGTATTGAAAGTTAAAAAAAAAAAAAGAACATCTAGGTGGCACAGTGGATAAGCTTCAATCTTGGAGTCAGGATGACCTGAGTTCAAATACAGTCTTAGACATATGACACTTACTAGCTGTGTGACCCTGGGCAAGTCACTAACCTTAACTGCCTCACCAAAAAAGCAAAAAAAATAAAATAAAATAAAACATGTAAAGATTTATTTGTTTAAAAAAAATAACCTACAGGCAGAGAGAAGATGGCAAAGTAAAGGCGGAAACTCACTTGAGCTCTCCCCCAAATCCCTCAAAATACCTTTAAAATGTTGCTAAACAAATTTTAGAGCTGCAGAGCCCAAAAAAAGATGGAGTGAAACAAATTTCTAGCCCAAGACAACTTGGAATTTCGGTAAAAAACATCTGTTGCACCAGGGTGAGAGAGGAGCATTGTTCAGAACAGGCCGCACCAGTGCAAACCAGGCCCTAGGAAAACCAGAGCAAGCCTTGGGACAAGTGAATCACTGTCAGCAGTGGTTGTTTCAGACCTCTTAGTCCACAGGCACCAAAGACAACTTAGAACAGGTGACCTGCACAACCTGCAGCCTGCCAAAGGATTTCAGGTGACCTGCAAAAAATGTAGAAGATGCTTTCCTTTACATTTTTCATGGGGACACCCAAAATCCTTTGGCAGGTCACAGGTTGTGAAGGCTGGACATAGGAGGTCAGCAGAAAATGTCTGTCACACCTGGGTGAGAGTGAACTGTAGTCAAGCACAGGTTGTGCTAGCATAGCCCCGGCCACATCAAACCAGGATCTGGCCTTTGGAGTGACTGAATTGGTAGCTGCAATAGTTGCTTCCAGAGCTCTCAGCCCACAGACAGTGAGGGAGTCAGAATAACTGTAAGAAGGAGATTACAGAGGCTGTTTTGCTAACACAGAGGGAGTTTTTTATTACTTTGCCCATACTCAGAACAGAGTACCATTCCTAGGTGGCTGTCCCAGAGCAAGGAGGAGCACTAGCATAGAAGAGTTAGTGACTATAGTGTAGGGGGGACCCTCCCCACAGTTCTAGGTCAGAAAAGAGTTCTTGTGCTTGCTCACAGGCCAGAGTACAGGCCAGGAGGGTAGTAAACACCCTCCTTAGATCATACCCCCTTGGAAGAACTGAAAACTTACAGGTCACTAGAAGTATTTCTGAAAACAACTGCACAAAGCCCCTGAAGCTTGAGAGAGTTTGCCCTCAACCCTGGAAACAGAGCCCTACTTTAACAAAGAGCTAAGAGTTAAATAATAAGCTGGGAAAATGAGTAAAAAATGGGGAAAAACACCTCTGACTATAGAAAGTTATTATGGTGACAAGGGAGATCAAAACACACACTCAGAAGAAGATAGCAAAGTCAAAGCTCTAAGAAAAAAAAAGCCTCTAAGAAAAAATATGAATTTGTCTAAGTCCGTGGAAGAGCTCAAAAAGGATTTTGAAAATCAAGTAAGAGAGGTAGAGGAAAAAATGGGAAATGAAATGAGAGTGAGGCAAAAAAAAAAACAATGAGAAAAAAGTCAACAGCTTGGTAAAGGAGACATAAAAAATACTGAAGAAAATAACACCTTAAAAAACAGATTAGGCCAAATGGCAAAAAAGGTCCAAAAAGCCAATGAGGAGAAGATTGTCTTAAAAAGCAGAATTGACCAAATGGAAATGGAGGTCCAAAAGCTCACTGAAAAAAATGCATCCTTAAAAATTAAATAGGGGCAGCTAGGTGGCACAATTGATAGCACACCGACCCTGGAGTTAGGAGGATTTGAGTTCAAATCCGGCCTCAAACTTATAACACTCATTAGTTGTGTGACTCTGGGCAAGTCACTTAACCTTAATTTTCTCACCCAAAAAAAAAGTTAGAATGGAGCAAAGGGAAGTTAATGACTTCATGAGAAATCAAGAAATAATAAAATAAAACCAAAAGAATGAAAAAATAGAAGACAACATGAAATATATCATTGGAAAAATAATGGGACTGGAAAATATATCCAGGAGAGATAATTTTAAAATTATTGGACTACCTAAAAACAATAATTAGAGCCTAGACATCAAATTTAAAAAATTTATCAAGGAAAACTGTCCTGCTATTCTAGAAGCAGATGTTAAGATAGAAATTGAAAGAATCCATTGATCACCTATTGAAAGAGATCCCCAAATGAAAACTTCCAGGAATATTATAGCCAAATTCCAGAGTTCTCAGTCAAGGAGAAAATATTGCAAGCAGCCAGAAAGAAACAGTTCAAGGATGGTGGAGCTATAGTCAAGATAACATAAGACTTAGCAGCTTACATGCTAAAAGATCTGAGGGCTTGGAATATGATCTCCTGGAGGGCAAAGGAGCTAGGATTGCAACCAAGAATCACCTACTCACCAAAACTGAGTAAATCCTTCATGGGGGAAAAAATTAACATTCAATGAGATAAAGTACTTTCAAGCATTCTTGATGAAATAAAGAGCTGAATAGAAAATTTGACTTTCAAATACAAATCTCAAGAGAAGCATAAAAAGGGAAACAGGAAAGGGAAATCAGAGGCACTCAATAAGGTTAAACTGTTTACATGCCTTCATAGAAAGATATTTGTAACTCAAAGACCTTTCTCATTATTAGGCTAGTTAAAAGGAGTATGTATAGACAGAGGGCACAGGTGTGAATTCAATATGAAGAGATAATATCTTAAAAAATATAACTAATGGGTGAGAGAAGAAGGTACTGAGAGAAAGAGAAAGGGAAATGTAGAATGGGGTAAATTATCTCACTTAAAAGAGGAAAGAAAAAGCTTTCACAGTGGAGGGGAAGAGGGGGGAAGTGAAGGGAAGTGAGTGAACCTTGCTCTCATCAGAATTGGCTCAAAGGGAGAATAACATATACACTCAATTGGGTATAGAAATCTATTTTACCCTACAGGAAAGTAGGAAGAAAGGAATAAGAGAAGAAGGAGTGGTAGAAGGGAGGGCAGATTGGGAGAAGGAGTAGCCAAAAGTGAAAGACTTTTGAGGAGGGACAGTGTGAAAGGAGAGAGAGAATAGAGTAAGTGGAGGTGGGAGGAAACTGATGAAGGGAAATACAATTAGCAATAGCAACTTTGAAAAGAAATTGAAGCAAGTTTCTCTGATAAAGGTGTCATTTCTCAAACATATAGAGAACTGAGTCAAATTCATAAAAATAAGAGCAAATTTCCAATTGATAAATGATCAAAAGATATGATCAGTTTTCAGATGAAGTAATGAAAGCTATCTAGCCATATGAAAAAATGTTCTAACTCACTATTTATTGGAAAAACACAAATTAAAACAGTTTTGAGGTACTACCTCATACCTATTGGATTGGCTAGTAGGACAGAAAAGGTAAATGACAAATATTGGAGGAGATGTGGGAAAAATGAGACATTAATGCACTTTTGGAGTTGTGAACTGATTCAACCATTCTGTAGAGCAATTCAGAACTATGCCCAAAGGGCTATAAAATTATGCATACTCTTTGACCTAGCAATACTGCTACTAGTTTTGTATCCCAAAAGATATGAAAAACAAAAAGGAAAAGGACCTATGTGTACAAAAAATATTTATAGAAGCTCTTTTCTGGGGACAAAGATTTAGAAATTGAAGGAATGCCCATCAATTGGGGAATGGCTGAACAAGTTGTGGTATGTGATTGTGATGGAACAATATTATACTATAAGAAATGATGAGCAGGATGCTTTCAGAAAAACTTGTAAATACTTGCATGGGCTGATAGAAAATGAAATGTACTGTGTACAAAGTAACAGCAATATTTTAAGATTATTAGCTGTGAATGACTTAGCTATTCTCAGCAATACAACAATCCAAGACAAAAACTTACAATGAAAAATGGTATCCATCCTCAGAGAAAGAACTGATGGTGTCTGAATACAGATTGAAGCATACCTTTTTTACTTTCTTTATTTTTATTGAGTTTTTTTTTGTTTTCTTTTGCAATATGACTATTATGGATATGTTTTCCATGACTTCACAATTTAACCTATATCAAATTATTTGCCTTCTCAATGACAGCAGTGATGGGGAGGGAGGAAGGGAGAAAATATCATACTCAAAGTTTAAAAACAAATGTTAAAAATTGTTTTTACATGAAACTGGGGGAAAATACTAAATAAAAAAAAGAAAAGAAAAGGAAGGGTCCACCAAACACCCAGGAAAGGGATCCCAAAATAAAAACTGCAAGGGATATTAGAGTCAAATTTCAGAACTATTTGGTCAAGGAAAATAATGCTACAAGTGGCCAGAAAGAAACAATTCAAATATCAAAATCAGGATCACACAGGACTTGGCAGCTGCAACATTAAAGGATCAGAGGTCATAGAACCTGACATTCTGGAGAGCAAAGGATCTAGGACTAAAACCAAGAATCACTTACCCAGCAAAATTAAGAATAATATATCAAGGGAAAAAATGGTCTTTCAATGAATTAGAAAGATTTCAAGATTTCATAAAGAGAAGAAGAGAACTAAACCAAAAATTTGACCTCCAATATCAAGACCCAGGAGAAGCATAAAGAGATAAAAAGGGAAGAGAAAACATAAGGGATTCAATAGAGCTAAACTCTTTACATCCCTACATGAAAACATGATATTTGTTACTTTAACATTGTAGCACTAACAGTAGAGATAGAAGCGATACATATATAGACAGAGGGTATGGGTATTAGTTTAATTTGAGAGAATGACACATACAAAAAAAATAGGGGATAAGAAAGAGGAGTCCAATGGGTACAGAAGGAAGGGAGAGGTAGAATGGGGTAAAATTATCTCACAGGAAGAGTCAAGAAAGACCTATTACAGTGAAGGGGAAGATGGGAGGGCAGGTGAAGGGCATTGCTTGAACCTTACTCTTATCAAAAGTATAGGAAATAATATACACAATCAGTTGAATATAGAAATCTATCTTATCCAACAGGGAAATAGAAGGGAAGTGGATTAAGTAAAGATGGTGGGGGGAGGTGGAGACTGATGGATGGGATGGGCAGATCAGGAAAGGTAGTATACAGAAACAAAATATGGGTGAGGTGGAAAAGAGTGCAAAGAAAGAGAAAGGACAAACAGGAGAAAGACTAGGATGGAGGGAATCACAGAGACAGCAATTATAACTGTGAATGTGAATGGGATAAACTCTCCTACAAAAAGGAAGTGGATAGCAAAGTGAATCAAAAACCAGAATCCTACAATATGTTGCTTACAAGAAACACACATGAAGCACAGAGATACAAAAAGAATAAAGGTAAGTGGCTGAAGCAGAATCTATTACACTTCAGCTGAGGTAAAAAACAAAACAAAACAAAACAAACAAAAAAAAAAGGGTAGTAAGCCTGATCTTAGACAAAGTAAAAGTAAAAATAGACCTAATTAAAAGAGATAAGGAAAGAAACTTCTTTCTAAAAGGTACCATATACAATGAAATAATCAAATTAGAAGAGCAAGGGACAATCTAACTGTCAGATCTATGGGAAGGAGAAGAATTCATGATCAACCAAGAGATAGAAAGCATTATGGAATGTAGAATAGATAATTTTGATCATATTAAATTAAAAAGCTTTTGTACAAACAAAACCAATGCAACCATGATTAAAAGGAAAGCAGAAAACTGGGAAACAATCTTTAGAGCAAGTACCTATGATTAAGATCTCATTTCTAAAGTATATAGAGAATTGAGTCAAATTTATGAGAATAGAAGCTATTCCCCAATTGATAAATGGTCAAAGGATAGGAACAGGTAGCCTTCAGACAAAGAAATCAAAGCTATCTATAGGCATATGAAGAAGTGTTCTGAATCACTTTTTTTTTTGGCTAGGCAATGGGGTTAAGCGACTTGCCCAGGTCACACAGCTAGTAAGTGTTATGTGTGTGAGGCCAGATTTAAACTCAGGTCCTCCTGAATACAGGGCCAGTGCTCTATCCACTGCACCACCTCACTGCCCTTCTAAATCACTTTTGACTAGAGAAATTCAAATTAAAACAACTCTGAAATACCATCTTACACCAACTAGATTATCTAATATGACAAAAATGAAAATGATAAATGTTAAAGAGGATGGGGGAAAATTGGGACAACAATGCACTCTTGGTGGAGTTGAGAACTTATCTAACCATTCTGGAGAGCAATTTGGAACTATGCCCAAAGAGTAATTGAACTGTGTATACCCTTTGATCTAGCAATACCACTACCAGGTCTGTATCCCAAAGAGATCATAAAAAAAGGAAAAGGACTCACATATACAAAAATAGTTATAGCAGTTCTTTTTCTGGTGGCAAAGAATTAGAAATTGAGGGGATGCCCATCAATTGGGAAATAGCTGCATAAGTTGTGGTATATGAATGTAATAGAATATTCTTGTGCAATAAGAAAAAATGAGCAGATACATTTCAGAAAAACCTGGAAAGACTCATATAAACAGAAGCAAAGTGAAATGAGCAGAATCAGGAAAACATTGCACATAGTATCTACAATATCATGTGATGATCAGCTATGAATGACCCAGATTTTCTCAGCAACACAATGATCCAAGACAAATACAAAGGACTCATGAAGGAAAATGTTACTCATATCCAGATAAAGAACTGATTAACTCTGAATGCAAATCAAAGCATATTTTTCATTTATTTTCTTCTTTCTTGTGTTTTTTTCACCTCACTTCTTCCACTACTGTGATGACTATGGAAATATGTTTACATGATAGTATATGTATAAACTATATCAAACTGCTTATCATTTTCAGAAGTGGGGAGGGGAAGGAGGGAAAGAGAAAAATTTGGAACTCAAAATCTTGTGAAATGAATGCTAAAAATTTTCTTGCTGTGTAATTGTAAGAAAAAAATAAAATACTATTTAAAGAAAGTAAAGAATACTGAATCCCAGAGATAAAGGAATTTACCCAAGGTCACACAACAAGATAGTGAAAGAGCTATGAAGATAAGCTTCATCTCTGATTCTTTTTTAAAATTAATTTATTTTTAGTTTTCAACATTCACTTCCATAAGATTTTGAGTTTTAATTTTTTTCTTCCTCCCTCCCCACCTCCTTCCCTAAGACTGCATGCAATCTGATATAGGCTCTACATATACATTCATATAAAATATATTTTCACATTAGTCATGTTGTAAAGAAGAATTTGAATCAATGGGAGGAAACACGAGAAAGAAGAAACACAACAAAACGAAGCAAAAAAAGCAAATAGTGTGCTTCAATCTGCATTCAGACTCTACAGTTCTTTCTCTGGATGTGAATGGCATTTTCCATTATGAGTCTTTTGGAGCTGTCTTAGATCCTTGCATTGCTGAGAAGAGCTAAGTCTATCAAAGTTAGTCATCCCACATTGTGGCTGTTACTATGTACAATGTTCTCCTGGATTTGCTCACTTTACTCAGCATGAGTTCATATAAGTCTTTCCAGGTTTTTCCGAAATCTGCCTACTTATCATTTCTTATAGAACAATAGGATTCCAATACATTTATATACCACAGCTTGTTCAGCCATTCCCCAATTGATGGGCGTCACCTCAATTTCCAATTCTCAACCACCATAAAAAGAGCTACTATAAATATTTTTGCACAGGTGGGTCCTTTTCACATTTTTATGATCTCTTTGAGATACAAACCTAGAAATAGTGTTGCTGAGTCAAAGGATATGCACAGTTTTATAGCCCTTTGGGCATAGTTACAAATTGCTCTCCAGAATAGTTGGATCAGTTCACAACTCCACCGAAAATGAATTAGTGTTCCAATTTCTCCACATCTTCTCCAACATTTATCATTTTCTTGTTTTGTCATGTCAGTCAATTTGATAGGTCTCATGTGGTACCTCAGAGATGTTTTGATTTGCATTTCCATATTTAATAGTGATTTAGAGCATTTTTTCAAATGAGTATAGATAACTTTAATTTCTTCATCTGAAGACTGGCTGTTCCTATCCTTTGACCATTTATCAATTGAGGAATGACTTGTATTCTTATAAATTTGACTTAATTCTCTATATATTTTAGAAATGAGGTCTTTATCAGAAACACTGGTTGAAAAATTGTTTCCCAGCTTTCTACTTCCCTTCTAATCTTGGTTTCATTGGTTTTGTTTGTGCAAAATCTTTTCAATTTAATGTAATCAAAATTATCCATTTTGTATTTCATAATGTTCTCTATCTCTTGTTTGTCATAAATTCTTCTGTTCTCCATAAATCTGGCAGGTAAACTATTCCTTGTTCTCCTAGTTTGCTGATAGTATGAGCCTTTGTATGTAAACATGTACCCATTTTTACTTATCTTGTTATGCAATGAAAGATGTTGATTCCTTAGGCTTATTAAACAAGACTCATGAACAAAGTTACTTTCTGGTGCTATGCAAATGGGGAAAAAATCTAACATGTGCTCTTGTAAAATGAGCTAAATCCTTCTACCACTCTTCTTATAAACTTGTGTAGGCTTCCCCTGGGGTTTGTTCCCCCTAGACTTCTAATTTGCATACTGGAGAATTGCATTCAATAAAATTCATGAACACATTAAAAGTTGATCATTATTTCTTGTGGCTGAAATTAAGTGCCATTATCTGTGCACCAAACACAAAGAAGTAGGTGAAAAAATAAGCTGTCAAATGTAAATGCAAATCATTAGAGATAAAACAAAATGAAAAGATAAAGAGAGAAAATAGAGGATCAATGTTTCCTCATTTGTGGATTGGGTGAGTTGGAAATGAGACCAGAAGACTTAAATAAGTCCTTAGTTTCTTCAGAGGAGTATATACAGGTCATGATTAAATTCTTAATGCACCTTCCAATACTCATCAATTAGCCAATTGTTTGTGAGAATAGCCATCTATTTACACAGTCCATCTCCTCCAATTCATTGGGTAGCTGGAATTGAGAGCTCATACTACAATTTTTACAAGAGTCAGCAGTTGTTTTTTTTTTTTTTGTTTGTTTGTTTGTTTTTTTTTCCCCTCTCCCTATGTGTGGGAAGTCAGGCTACAATGCATTTCTGGAGGTTGTAAATGTTGGTGGGTAGGAGAAATTGCCTTTCCCTGGGAATTGTGATCCTTTCTGCAGGACTGCTAACCCCTTAACACCCCAGGATACATAGAGACATGTACTGATTCCTGGTAATTTTGCAGAGAGTGAGGTAATAGACTGAAGATAAATTTTTAAAAAAAGTATAACAATAGGTCCAATAAGCTGCTTGAAGAAGGCACAGGAATTCAACCCCAAAGTCAGATTTGGGTGTAATAGAGAAAAATTGGTCATTTTATTCAATAATGATTATTCTTATTGAGACAAATGCAATTTCATTTCTTATCTCATTTTCCCCAAAATTTAAATTGATATTGACAAAGGCATTCTTATCTTTCCATGTTACATATTCAACAGGTTTCTGAAAGAGTGCGAGGATGAAATACAGAAACTACACAGGTATTTTCAGGAAACTCTTTTTGATGTAGTTAGAAAGGATTTTTTCCCCTTAGCTGTTAGTAATAGTATCATCAAACCCATATGTCACAAAGAATCTACTTATGTTATTTAACACCACCACTACTTCTTTCTGTGACTATTTGCTACTTTCATTGATTTTTTCCCTTCCAAAGCTATAGTCAGTCCTAAACACAACAATGTGGGGATTTTATTTTTTTTTATGAGTGTGACAGTTTAAAAATATCTGATAATATTATCCTTCAAATCCATAAACTTTTTCAGTCATCTTCAGTAACAGTGAGAACATACTACTTTCAAATTATAATCTTGACTTTGTTCTCTCTTTCTGAGGTATTCCTTAAGCTTTTGCTCTACCATGCCTACTAGCTTTGTACTATTGATTAAAAAATTCAGAACATAGACATTTAAAATATATATTCACTTTAATTACTCCTATCATATACTTCATCTTTTTTTCCAACAATAAAATACAGTGAAACAGAACTGTTCTTTCTGTTGCTTATCAGTGCTGTAGGATATTTGAGATATAGTTAACTAATGTTTCAAATATATACACAATGTTTGCATTTGTTACATTGTAGGGTAAAACATTGTTCTAATCATCCAGCTTTTTTATTTCTATTCAAGGATTCTCTGGAATTTCTTTTCTTGTTTGTAAGTACACAGAAATCTTCTTTCCAGAAAGACACTAATAACCATTTTGTCAGAAGGATGGATTTGTTTATTCCCATACATCTCCCAGCTGCTAGAGTTTGGGCATTATTTTCATGTTCCTTATTAATTCCATAAAGTGCTCACTAAACTTCTGAGGTTAGGCTGATTTCCTGTTGAATGTTTTCTCCGTATTATCATATACAGTCTACTTCCATGGGATAGCATGAGTATAGTGTCAAACATTATCCATACCTGACAGACCTTTATTTTCTTCATGAGATTCTGCCTTTTAAGTTCTCTCTATCTCTGTTTTCATCTGTTTCTGTTTCACTATCTGTCTCTCTCCCTCTGTCTCCCTCTCTGTGTCTCTGTCTCTCTCTTCTTTCCAGAAGGACCTCATGAATGTGTGATAGACTAGCCAATGAGGGCCAGAGCTTAGAGCACAATGAGATTTGCCCTTTCTTGTAGGTAATAGAGTACATACCGAGATATTTCTTTCCTGCCTTATCCCAATCAAACAAGTAAACAAGCTCGTGACACCTCTGTGTTGTGTGTGTGTGTGTGTGTGTGTGTGTTTTGTTTTTCCCCTGATGTTAGGTGAATAGGCTTCTGGAAATGGAATTAGAAAAGTGAGAGTCTTGTGATCTTCAAAAGGTCAGAAGAGCTGCAAGAAACGCCATCTCTCTTTCCTATCCCCAGAAAACCATGTCAGTAGCAGAGTACCCTGGGACTGCAGTAACTAACAGCAGAAGAAGCACCTGCAGAGAGATTTGGAATGCTAATCACCTAGGGATAGCACTGGCTTCAAGTAAATAGTGAAAGGCTGACTATGTACACTAGCATAGCATTGACCCTTGGAGCTGAACAGAAAGCTTTATCCAAAAGGAAATTCATGAAACTCTATGAAGGCAGAAAATGACTCTTAGAGGCAGGGGTCTTGAGATACCATTTGGTGCCACTGGTTCTCTATGTGTATGTCTGATTACCTTTCAGTTTTAGATATGATCCTTCTCTTTCTTGGAATGTTGTGTGCACAAAGAGAGAGTGCCCCAGGTTTGTGGGATTGTTTTATAACTACTATGTCATTATACCTACTCACTAAATCAATTTTCTGAAAGAAAATATAGAACTACTTTATCGATAATGGGAAGCACATCAGGTGAAGCTCAAGAAATAACATTAGAAACTCTAGCCTCTTAGGGCTAGCCACAGAACTCTGAAGAAACTTTTAGTCAGGTGTTAAAAAAAAAAAAAACTTGCCTAGGAGTAGAGAGAGAGAGCCTAGGAAACCTAATAGTTTAACAGTAATACTTTATTTTAGTTTTTGGCATCATGGTTATGGTAAATCTGTGGGTATTATTTACTGCTTGCCCCTTTAAAATTTAAAGTTAACTTTAGCACTAGAGAAAACAACACTTTAAATTATTAATTTCTCTAATTATTTTATAATTAAATTGTATTTAATTTTTCAGTTAACCAAAACCTATTTTATTTTCCTATCACCTCTGCTCCATCCTGCCTTTCATGGTAAAATGAAAATATAAGTTAAACCCTTATACACAAGTATGCCTTGTTATATAGTCAAAATAAATTCTTGAAATGACCAAATTAAAAAAAATGTCAATATACACTCTGAGTCCACTTATGTTTCTATTGGATGATATTAGGTGATGGATAGCATATTTCTTCACAAGTCTTCTGGAAACATAGTTGATCATTGCATTATTTGGAGTTCTTAAGCTTTTTAAAGCTGTTTGAATTCTCAGTGTTGCTGTTGTTATTGTATAAATTGTTCTCTTGGTTGTGCTTAGTTCACTTTGCATCCATTCATGCAAGTATTTTGATGATTCTCTAAAACTGTCCATTTCATCACTTTGCACAGTGTAAACAGCATTAAATTACATTTATATACCGTAATTTATTTTACAGTTCCCTAATTGATGGGCAGCTCCTTAGTTTTCAGTTCTTTGTCATTCCAATAAATGGTCAAGAATATATTTGTTTTATAGAACACATTTGGTAGGACTCTTTTTTCATTTTTCCCTCCAACAAACTTATGTCATATTTGTTCTTTGATTGATTGATAGAACTTATTTGTAAATCCTGGTCCTGGGTCGCTTCCCCACCTCTGCCATTTATGCATACACACACACACACACACACACACACACACACACACACACACACACTCACACTTTGGAAGTTCATTTATTGCTATTAATTACTTTTTAAATTGAATTATTTAAGTTCTTGTCATTATAATCTGGATATTTTATATTTTTGTACATATTCATCATTTCCTTTAGATTATCAGTTTTACTATCTAATAATAAGACAGAATAGTTTATAATAATTTCTTTTGTTAATTTATTGTGAATTTGTTTTTTTCAATTTTGTCATTGGTAATTTAGGTTTCTGCTTTATTTTGAAAATCAAATTAGCCAATTATTTATCTATTTAATTTGTTTTAAACAATCTTCCAGATGTATGTTTTAATTTAATTTAATTTATTTTAATTGTTTTTTTCTTTCAAATTTCAGGATTTATAGTTCAGTTTTTAACTGAGGTTTAAAAATGCTTTGGCTTTTTAAGTTTTTTTTTCTTTAGGTTGACTCTCCAGTTTCTTAATTTGTTGTGTCTTTTGTTATTTCCTTTGGTTGGAGATATATATTTTCCCCTATTTTACCTGAATCCTAAAAGTCCTAACTCATTAAAAGTTATCCCATTGCTCTCATTATTTGTAATAAAATTGTCTTTTAATAATTTATTCTCTGAAATACAAATTATTTAGGATTGCTAAATAGATTCCAAATAATTTTCTTCATTTCTCAAATGGCTCTTTATTGAATACAACTTCTATTTTTGTGGTCTATATGTAATTGGTATTTCTTTTTTTTTAATATGAGGTGATTGGGGTAAGTGACTTGCCCAGGGTCACACAGCTAGTAAATATCAAGCGTCTGGTCTGAGACGGGATTTTAACTCAGGTCCTCCTGACTCCAGGGCCAGTGTTCTATCCACTGTGCCACTTAGTTTCCCCATAATTGGTATTTCTAATATTCTTTATATGTTTGTGAGGCTTTTATGATCAACTTTTATAAATGTGAATACAAAGCTGAAAAATATGTGCATTTCTTTCTCTTACCATTCAAAAATTAGCAGAGTTATATGATATCTATTTTTTAAAAAAAAACATCTTTAGGTTCTTATTTTCTTTCTTATTTATTTTTATTTAACTTAATGTAGGTCTAAAAGATATACAATGTGCTCCCCTCAATATAGTTGTCCTGTTTCTTTGTCCTTGAAACTTATTAACATTTCAATGAAATGTATAAATTCTGTCAGTCACTGCATGTCAATGTTGTTGCTTAGCTTTAATATTAATTTATTTGTGTAGTTTCCTTATTTCTTTTAATTAAATCTATTTTTGCTGTTGTCTTGTCTGAGGTCATGATTGTTGTCCCAGCTTTTTTGTGATCAGCTATGGCAAAATAGACTTTGCTCCAGCCTCTTATTTTAACTTTGTTAATTTTATGTCTCAGATATGTTTCTTGTAAACAACATATTGTTGGAGTCTTCTTTCTAACTTATCCTTATCCTCTTCCATTTTACAGATCATTTTAACCCTTTCATATTCACAGCTTTGGTCTTTACATATTTCCCCATCCTATTCTCATATACTTTTTTCCCTCTCTTTTCTTCTGCATCATAAGGAAGTGTGCTCAGGAGCAATGTTCTAAGTTTAATGCACTTTTCTAATCCATCTCCCTTTCTATGTTGCTCATGCTCAACTCGATTACATGCTGTTACCTTTCCTTTCTTTCCTTTAAAATCCCTCTTCCTGATATACCTTCCAAGATTAGTTTATTTTGCTTATGACAAATTCCTCCCAGAATCCACCCTCCCTCTTATTCCTTCTTCTCTCCCTGTTTTCCTATTGAGTGAAATGTATTTTGTAATTTAACAAACTGTGTGTCTTCATTCTTCCCTTCTTTGACCAATACAGATGAAAACAAGAATCGAGTATCACCTGCTCTGGTTTCCCTTCTTTGTATAGTATTTTAAATGGATATCCAGATTATGCGATATGATGTATCTCATCTTTCTTTTCTCTTTTTTCCCATTATATATTCCTTTCCCCTCTCCTTTCTAGTCTTCTTTCAGGATTATAAAAGCACAAAAAGCAAAAACAAAACAAAACAATAACAACAACAACAACAGCAAAAACACTCTCAGGCCTTATTTGACTGACACCTGATGTTCTCAAGGTTCTGAAGGAACTTGTATCAATTTCCACATATAGGACACAAATACTTCATAATCATTTAGTCTTTTATGATTCTTCACTCATTTTAAGCTTATTTTTTTCTCCCAACTTGCATTTTTATTCCAAAATTTCTGCTCAACTCTAACCTTTTCATCAGGTGTGTATGGAAATTCCCTACTTGATTAAAGGGTCACTTTTGCTAGATCTGAGTCAAAACTGGAATCAATAAAGTTTTTATTAGGTTTCTGTTATGTTCCAGTCACTGTGCTAAGCACTGGGGATACAAAGAATGTTTTGGCAATCTATAATGAATTTCCTTAATAAATATCAGTGTAAAAATTTAAATATAATACTGGCAAGGAGATTATAGCAATATATTACAAAGATCACACATCATGACCATGTGGGATTTATACCAGGAATACCGAGCTGGTTCAATACTAGAAAAACTATCAGCATAATACACAATTTTAATATGAATTACAACAAAAATCATGTGATTATATCAATAGACTCAGAAAAAGCTTTGGCAAGATGAAGTACCAATTCCTATTAAAACACAAGAAAACATAGCAATCAATGGAACTTTTATTAAAATGATAAGTAGAATTATTTAAAACCAAGATTAGACTTTATTTGTAATGGAGATAAACTTGAAGTCTTCCCAATAAGATCAAGAGTAAATCAGAAATGTCTATTTTCACTACTATTATTTAATATTGCACTGGAAATGCTAGCTATAGCAATAGGACAAGAAAAAAATTGAATGACTAAAAATAGACAAAGAGGAAACAGAACTATTATACTTTGCTGATAATATGGTGGAATGTTTAGAGAACTCCAGAGAATCAATGAAAAAACTAGTTGAAGCAACAAACAACTTCAGCAAAGTTGCAGGATATAAAATAAAGCTACACAAATCATTAGCATTTCTGTATACTACAGGCAAAACCCATTAGGAGAAGATAGAAAGAGAAATACCATTCAAAATAACTTGAGATTATATAAAATACTTGAGATTCAATCTGACAAGACAAGCCCAGGGATTGTATAAACATAATTGCCATACAATTTTACATGAATTAAAACAAATCTGAAAAATTAGAAATATATTAATTGCTCATGGGTAGGCTAAGCTTCTATAATAAAAATGACAATTCTATCTAAATTAGTTTACTTATTTAATGTCATACCCATCAAACTACCAAAGAATTGTTTGAAAGAGGTGGAAAAATGTAACAAAATTCATCTGAAAGAACAAAAAGTCAAGAATATTAAGGGGATCAATGCGAATAAAATGTTGAGAAAAGCAGCCTAGTAGTTCTACATTTCAAATTATATTACAAAAGGGGTAATCTTCAAAACAATGTTACAGAAATAGGGTGGTAGGTAAGAAGAATATGTGAGGTACACAATACATAGTAGTAAATGACTAGTGTTTGATAAACCCAAAGATCCAAACTTTTGGGGAAAGAACTCAACTTTTGATAAAAGTTGCTAGGAAAACCAGAAAGCAGCTTGGTAGAAACTAGGCATAGACCAACCTTTCACACTAAAAACCCAAATAAGGTCAAAATGGATACTTAATTTAGACATAAAGGGTGATAGTATAAGTAAGTTACAGGAACATGGTTTTCAGAAAAAGAAATCAAAACCATCAATAATCACATAAAAATGTAACAGCTCCAAATTTGTCTATAGATTAAAGAAATTAGAATTAAAAGAACTCTGAGATACTAGCTCACACCTATCAGATTTGCTAACTTGACAGGTAAGGGAAATGACAAATGCTAAAGGAGATGTGGAAAAATTGGGACACTAATGCACTGCTGGTGGAATTGTGAACTAGTTCAGCCATTCTGGGAAACAATTTGGAACTATGCCCCCCCTAGGGCTATAAAACTATCCATATCTTTTGACCCAGCAGTACAACTTTTTATTTTGTATCCAAAAGAGATCAGATGAAAAGGAAAAGGACTTATTTGTGCAAAAATATTTTAGCAGCATTTTGTGGTATCAAAGAATTGGAAATCAAGGGGATGACCATCATTTTGGGAATGGCTGAACAAGTTGTGGTACGTGATTCCGGTGGAATATTCTTTGTGCTATATTAAATGATGAGCACAAGATGGTTTCAGAGCAGGACCTGGAATAATTGTCAGAGTAAAAGCAATATTGCAAGGATGATCAGCTGTGAAAGACTTAGCTACTCTGATCAAAGACAATGGTCAAAGAAAATTCCTGAAGAGCTTATGATGAAAGATGTTGTCCATCTCCAAAGAAACAACTGATGACTCTAAATACAAATTTAAGTTTATTTTTATATTTTTATTGTTTCATTTTATGTCTTTTTTTGGTAATATGAGTAATATGCACATATGTTTTGCTTGACCTTGTGCTTCTCAAGAAGGCTGACTTGGGAGGGAGAGAGATAATTTGGAAGAAAAAAACTTTTAAAAATGATTATTGAAAAAAATTCTATTTAATTGAGAAATATTAAATACATATTTTTAAAGTGACTAGTGTATTCATTCTGTTTTTCACTAGGCATTCTGAATTTAAGATCTAAGCAGTTTTCTTACATAGTTTTTGAAGTATGATACCTTGGCTCCTTCTCCTTGACTTGGTCCCTTCTTTTTTTTTTGAGTCCCCTTATGTTTTCTTCTATATTTCATAGTCTTTTGAATTTGTTTTAACATACTTTTATTTTTCTCATCAAGTCATAACCACGCATGTGACTTGTTCTAACTTTCATGAATTCTGTGCCCCTTTAGATTTTCTACCTCTTGTTTTAAGTTGTAAATTCTATTTCAGTATCTTGGCTGCATAATCATCTTACCCCCATTATTTCCTTTAGCACTCTTGTTTCATGTATAAACCCCACCCCCATCTCCATCTCTCTTTTTTCACTTCTTCCAATAGTTCTAGTTGAATTTGTGTGCAAGGTAGATTTTTCTTCGATGTTTTGGGGTGACAGTCTTCTTTGGGATTTTTGGTTTGTGTATCCCTGTCATAATAATAGTTCTTTGTGGTGGTAGGATTCATGGTTGTTGTTGTTGTTTAAACCTTATTTCCTGTATTTACATTAATGATAGCTTATGAGCACTTCTCAAGGGAATGGCCAGGCCATATTTAGTGTTGTTTTGTATTATCTTAGGCCTGACACTGCTTTCTTTAGGTGTTTAATGCTGTGTTCTTCAGTTATCTTAGTGACTGCTCAAGTTGAGGATTTATAAACTTTTGGTGTATCCATAGCATCCTGATATAGAATGAAATCTCATTGCTTTCTTCCTAGTTTAACCTTACAAGATCCTGAACTACGTTTGGTTTTGAGTAACCCAACAGTAGGCTTATCTTTGACTGAATCCTCAGTAGATTGCTGCTAGTCTTGACCATTAGCTGAGTGGAATGTTATGTTACTCAGAGTGACAAAATTCTAGGCTTCTACTTTGGTCCCAGCTCTCCATTTTGGTTATTTCTATATAGGATTCAGATTGGGATGAGGTCTGAATCTGAGCCAGCTCCACTCCCAGAATCAGCTTCTACTTGCCCTGATTTACCATCATTGGATTCAGATCTCTTTCCTTGTCCCCAATGTATCTGAAATGTGGCTCTGGTATGAGCATCAACTACTGTTTGGCAAATGTTCTTCATCCCTGTACAATGTCAGAAGCTTTGGTGCTGGACCTGAGTCCTCTGATTCAATCCCCATGCTGGAAGGTTCCTTCCTGGCTAGATCTTGTCCCCAGTGGCAATACATTTCTCTATCTCCCTATGTTAACCTAGCTTGTGAAATGTCTTACTGTTACTTTTCATCAGATTTCTCGATCAGGACAGTCAAGTATATTTTCTGTCTTTGCGGACAAGTTGTGGGAGAACTGAGCTATACTGTTTCATCCTATTCTACCACATTTGATAGTCTCCAGCACTTTTTTCCCTAAAAAGTCTACTGTAATTTGTAATTAGTTGTAATTCCTACTTCAAACTTTGCATTTTTTTTTCACAGAAGAGGAAGAGTGACCAATGAAGATAGAAGCAACAAATGATTATTTAGTATTTTCATTTACACAAGAAAAGGCCTGAGACACCTACTGGAATGAACTCGTGGCTAAGGAAAGGAGGGAATATAAAGGACATCCAGACTATATATCTTAGAGATATAAGAACACAATCTGATCTCAGAATGGGAGAGCATAATATCCCTGAGTTATTCTGTACAAAGAAAACTAAGTTTTAGGTGAAATAATCCTTAGGACATGGCAGGAGAAGGAAGGGAAGTAAATATCCTGTGAGAAACAGGCCTCTTGACCTGTTACTCAGATTCTGACAGTCTTACGTTGATCCTCTGAGTTTACTGCAATGATACCAAAGCTTTCACATTTAGCAAAAATGGTCAGTGATGCAGAAGATGACTAGAAGTTTATAGGTACAAAAGATGGATTCAGCAGACACCTTTATCTGATTTAGTTTTCTATCTTTGATGTTACAGGAAAGGTCATGATAATTAGTGAGGATATATGAAATTTGTACATGTCTATTTTGGAAGGTTGTAGGCATAGAAGTTTACAGAAAAAGGAAAAGGAATGGGACAGGACTGGAGGTATGTCTAGAACACAGATGGTATGACTCAAAGAAAACAAAAACAAAATCCTCATGATTTGTACAAGTAAGCCAATAATTGATACATATCAAGGCCCATGGAAACACATTATTTGTGCTTTGTCACCATAAAAATTGAGAGAAGTGAAAAGACTTCTTGCATTCTTTTCAACATGTCTTTGCCTTCAGAGCATCATCCAACTGATGAGAAATTTGGACTCCAATCCTGACTGGCCTTTGTTTCAGATATTTGATCCTACATACTAGCTTTGGAGGTCTGTTTGCTATGTTCACATTTAGGTATTGTTCCTACTGCTCTTTCCAGTACTCCTTTATGATTTTCCACCAGTAATACTATTTTCTTGCATTTCCAGAGTGCCTGTACACTTGTACATAGAAAATATTCTTAAAAGATTCATTCTATATCTATCTATCTATCTATCTATCTATCTATCTATCTATCTATCTATCTATCTAT
>NW_020940360.1:16316913-16357902 GCF_900497805.2 Vombatus ursinus | reverse complement strand
TATCTATCTATCTATCTATCTATCTATCTATCTATCTATCTATCTATTTATCTATCTACCTATCTATCTATCTTCTCTATATTGATCTAATAATATAGTTATGTGCCTCACTCTGTTAGTATTTCTCTGGATCCCTTTATCTCTGACTCTCTATTTCTGACTCTCCTCTCTCTCTCTCTCTCTCTGTCTCTGTCTCTCAGAATAATCAGAGCTGGAATAACAGTGCCTCACACACAGTAACGACTTACAGTAGACACTTAATATTTGTTTTTTATTCAACTGAAGTAGGCAAATACTTGAATGGTATGATTTCAGAGGTACTGGATATATATGCTTCCTTCCCCAAAGTTATTTTCTTCCATTATAAACACCATGATTAAATTACTCAGTGTTTGCTGAATGAATGTAGAGTGCTGAATGAAGTTAGCTACAGCATATGATTAATGATATTTTGGTAGAAGAAGTAAAAGAAAGAACTCTAAAAAGGAATGTTATTGGAAAAAGTAGTCCAACATGAGGTCAGAGTGAGAGATGATAGACAGCTGCAACTGCTATACTCATACCCAGAAGCTAGTAAAGGGTCTGGAGGATGACATCAGTATATTATATAAATCCCACATGGAAGATCTATGGAAGGACATGAGTAAAGAACAGTTGTTTGGTTGTTTCAATCATGTCCAACTCTTTGTGATCCCATTTTGGGTTTTCTTTTAAAGATACCGTACTGGTTTGCCATTTCTTTCTGCAGCTCATTTTTACAGATGAGAAACTAAGGCAAATAGGGGTAAGTGATGTACTCAGGATTACACAGCTAGTAAGTGAGGCCAGATTTAAATTCATGAAGATGAGTCTTCCTGATTCCAAGCCCATGCTCTACCCATTGTACCACTTAGCTGCCCTGCAAGATCAGAATAACTTGAATAAGAAGATATGAATGGATTATAATTGGTACTATTGCAAGGAGTGCCCACATCAGTAATATTATAGATCAATCAAGCTATTTAAATATCAAATGAATTTCCCATAGATTCTCCAAATGATGCAATTTGACTTTAAAATATAAAATCCCAAAATCTTAGAACAATTAAATTTTCAGGTTACCTAAAGACAATGAATGGAATGACTCATAGAAAACTTAGATGGATAGTATCATATTAACCTTTATACTTCATTCCAGTTACTAAGAAAAAGCATCATGTCAGTCAGCTAATAAATATTTATTAAGTGCCTACTATGTGCCAGACACTATACTAAAGGTTATGTAACTTGATCTTCCTAATTATTTCACTAAACAGACAGATAAATTATTATTAATATTGTTTTAGAGGTGAGGAAACAGAATCAGAGACTTGCACAAGGTTGAACAGTTAGTACAATGTGGAACTAGGAGTTGAACACAGGTCTCCAGATTCTCATTCTAAGGCTCTTCTTACTATTTACTACTATTATAAACCTTTGGGCAATATATCTATTTATTTATTTATTTTTAAGATTTATTTATTTATTTTTAGTTTTCAACATTCACTTCAACAATATGTTGAGTTCCAAATTTTCTCCCTATCACTCCCTTCACCCCACCCCAAAACAGCATACAATTTTATATGAACTCCACATATACATTTACATTGAACCTATTTTCACATTAGTCATGTTATAAAGAACAATCAGAACCAATGGGTGAAACTACAAGAAAGGAAAGAAAAAAGAAAAAGAGACAGAGCAAATAATATGCTTTAATCTGCATTCAGATTCCATAGATCTTTTGCTGGATGTAAACAGCATTTTCCATCATGAGTCCTTTGGAGTTGTCTTGGATCCTTGAATTGCTGAGAGAAGTCTATCAAAGTTGCTCACACTGTGGCTGTTACTGGGTACAATATTCTTCTCGTTCTGCTCACTTCCCTCAGCATCAGTTCATTAAATTCTATATAGTATTTTTTACCTGAAGTCTGCCTGCTCATCATTTCTTATACTATAATATCATCCCATTACATTCATATACCATAACTTGTTCACCCATTTCCCAACTGATGGGCATCCCCTCAATTTCCATTTTTTTTCCACCACAAAAAGAGTTGCTATAAAAATTTTGTACATGTAGGTCCTTTTCCCATTTTTATGATCCCTTTGGGATATAGCCCTAGAATTGCTATTGCTGGGTCAAAGGGTATGCACAGTTTTATAGTCCTTCAGGCACAGGTCCAAATTGCTCCCCAGAATGGTTGGATCAGTTCACAACTCCAAGAATTTTCCAATTTCCATTTTCCAATGTTCCAGTTATTCCACATCCTCACCAGCACTTATCACTTTCCTATTTTGTCATGTTAGTCAATCTGATAAGTGTGATGTGGTACCTCAGAGTTGTTTTGATTTACATTTCTCTATTCAATAGTGATTTGGAGCATTTTTTTTCATAAGACTATAGATAGCTTTAATTTCTTCATCTCAAAACTGCCTGTTCATATCCTTTGACCATTTATCAATGGGGGAATGACTTGTATTTTTATAAATTTGACTTAATTCTCTATATATTTTAGAAATTAGACCTTTATCAGAGACACTGGTTGTAAAAATTCTTTCCCAATCTTCTACTTTCCTTCTAATCTTGGTTGCATTGTCTTTGCTTGTGCAAAAACTTTTCAATCTAATGTAATCAAAATTATCCATTTTGCATTTCATAATGTTCTGTATCTCTTGTTTGTTCATAAATTCTTCCCTTCTCTATAAGTCTGACAGGTAAACTATTCCTTGCTCTCCCAGTTTGCTGATAGTATTAACTTTTATATGTAAATCATGTACCCATTTTGACTTTATTTTGCTATACAGAGTACAATGTTGATCTATGCCTAATTTCTGCCACACTATTTTCCAGTTTCCCCAGAAGATTTTGTCAAATAGTGAGTTCTTGTCCCAGAAGCTGGAGTCTTTGGGTTTATCAAACAGTAGATTACTTTAGTTATTGACTACTGTGTCTTGTGTGCCTAAGCTATTTCATTGATCCTCCACTCTAATTCTTAGCCAGTACCAAGTAGTTTTGATGATTGCTGCTTTATAACACAATTTAAGGTCTAGGGCCACCATCCTTAGTATTTCTTTTCATTAGTTCCTTTGATAATCTAGATCTTTTGCTCTTCCAGATGAATCTTATTATTTTTTCTCTGTCTATAAAATATTTTTGGTAGTTTGATTGGTAAGGCACTGAATAAGTAAATTAACTTAGGTAGAATTGTTATTTTTATTATATTAGCTCAGTCTACCTATGAACAACTGATGTTTTTCCAATTATTTAGATCTGACATTTTTCATGTGAAAAGTATTGTGTAATTGTGTTCATATAGTGCCTGGTTTCAACTTGGCAGGTAGACTCACAAATATTTTATGTCTATAGTAACTTTAAATGGCATTTCTCTTTCTATCTCTTGCTGTTGGGCTTTGTTAGTAATATATAGAAACGCCAACAATTTATGTGGGTTTATTTTGTATCTGCAACTTTGCTAGTGTTGTTAATTGTTTCAAATATTTTTTTACTTGATTTTCCAGGATTCTCTAAGTATATTATCATATCATTTGCAAAGAGTGATAGCTTTGTTTCTTCTTTGCGTATTTTAATTCCTTCAATTTCTTTTTCTTCTTATTGCTAAAGTTAAAATTTGTAGTACCATATTGAATAACAGTGGTGATAATGGACATCCTTGTTTAACTCCTGATCTTATTGGAAATGTTTCTAGCTTATCCCCATTACATATAATGCTTGCTGATGGTTTTAGATAGATGTTACTTATAAATTTAAGGAAGACTCCATTTATTCTTATGGTCTCTTGTGTTTTTAATAGGAATGGGTGTTGTATTTTGCCAAAAGTTTTTTTTAATCTATTGAGATAATCACATGATTTCTGACAGTTTTATTGTTTTATTGTTGATATGGTCAATTATGCTGATGTTTCCTAATATTGAACCATACTTGAATTCTTGGTATAAATCCTACCTGATCATAATGTATTTTTCTTGTGATAAGTTGCTATAATCTTTTTGTGAATATTTTATTTAAAATTTTTGCATCTATATTCATTAGGGAAATTGGTTTATAATTTTCTTTCTCTTTTTTTGTCTCTTCCCTGTTTGGGTATCAGCACAATATTTGTATCATAAAAAGAATTTTGGTAAGATGCCTTCTTCTCCTATTTTCCCAAATACTCTATATAGTGTTAGAATCATTTTTTCTTTAAATATGTGATAGAATTCACTCATAAATCTATCTGACTGTGGAGATTTTTTTCCTCTAGGGAGTTCTTTGATGGCTTGTTCAATTTCTTTTTTTTCTGAAATTATTTTTCCTTCTGTTAACCTGGGCAATTTATATTTTTGTAAATACTTATTCATTTCACTAATTATTGTCAAATATATTGGCACACAGTTGGGCAAAATAGCTCCAAATTATTGCTTTAATTTCCTCTTCCTTGATAATGAATTCACTTTTTTCACTTTTGATACTGGTAATTTGGTTTTCTTCTTTCTTTTTTTTAGTGAAATTAACAAAAGGTTTATCTATTTTATTGTTTTTTTTTCCACAAAACCAGCTTTTAGTTTTATTTATTAGTTCAATAGTTTTCTTGATTAAAATTTTATTAATCTCTCTTTTGGTTTTCAGTATTTCTAATTTGGTATTTAATTGGGGATTTTTAATTTGTTCTTTTTCTAGTTTTTTTTAGTTGCATTCCCAATTCACTGGTCATTTTTCTATTTTATTCCTGTAAGCATTTAGAGATATAAAACTTCACTAAGAACCACTTTCAATGCATCCTATAAGTTTTGGTATGTTGTCTCATTATTGTCATTCTCTTGGATGAAGTTATTGATTATTTCTATGACTTGTTGTTTAACCCACTCATTCTTTGGGATTATTTAGTTTCCAATTAATTTTTAGTCTATCTTTCCATGGCCCTTTATTTTATATAATTTTTTTATTGTATCATGATCTCAAAAGCATGCATTTAGTATTTCTGCCTTTCAGCACTGAATTGTGAGGTTTTTATACCCTAATACATGGTCAGTTTTTGTGTAAGTGCCACATATTACTTAGAAAAAAAGTATATTCCTTTATATCCCCATTCAATTTTCTCCAGAGGTCCACCATATCTAACTTTTCTAAACTTGTATTCACCCGCTTAACTTCTTTCTTGTTTATTGTGTGGTTAGATTTATATAGTTCAGAGAGGGGGAAGTTGAGGTCCCCTACTAGTGTAGTTTTCCTGTCTTCCTGTAATGTCCTTAACTTAACTTCTCCTCTAAAAATTTGGATGCTATACCACTTGGTGAATATATGTTTAGTAACGATATTACTTCGTTGTCTATGGTGCCTTTAAGCAGGATGTAGTTTCCTTCCTTATCTCTTTGGATAAGATCTATTTTTCTTTTGCTTTTTCTGAGATTAGGATTGCTATCCCTGCTTTTTTTTTTTTTTTTTTTTACTTCAGCTGAAGCATAATATATTCTACTCTAGGCTTCTAACTTTACCCTGCATGTATTCTTCTGTTTCAAATGTGTTTCTTGTAAGCAACATATTGTAGGATTTTTTAAATCCATTCCACTGTCTGCTTCAGTTTTTTGGGGAGAGTTCATTCCATTCACATTCACAGTTATGATTATTATCTGTGTTTTTCTCTCCATCCTATAACTCCCCCATTTAAACTTTTCTTTCTCCTTTCTCCCTTTCCCTACTCACTAGACTTTTGCTTTTGACCACTACATCTCTCAAGCTGCCCTCCTTTCTATCACCCTCCCCTTTTCTTTCCCTTTTCTCTTACTATTTCTTCCCTTCTTCCTATCCCCCCTCCCTTTTCTTTCCCCTTTCCCCTACTACTACCTAATAGGGCAAGTTAGATTTATTTCATCCTTGAGCCAAATCTGATGAGAGTGACAGTTCAAACAATGGTCATCTCCCTTCTTTCTTTCCCTCTGCTGTAATATGGCTTTGTGCCTCTTCGCATAATGAAATTTACCCTTTTTTTTCCTCCTCCTTTCCTCTTTGCCCATTGCAATCCCTTTTCACCACTTAATTGAGTTTTTTATCCTCACATCAATGGCAATTTAAACCCACTCCCTCTGTCTATGAATATCTATTCTAAATGCCATAATAGAGATACAGTTCTCAAATGTTATAAATATCATCTTCCCATGTAGGGATGTAAACAGTTTGCCCTTATTATTTTCCTCTCCTAGATCAAATTTTCCTTTGAGCTCTGGTCTTTTTGTCAGGAAAGTCTGGAAGTTCCCCATTTTATTAAATGTCCATCTCCTCCCCTGAAAGATTATGCTCAATTTTGCTGGGTAGTTGATCCTTGGTTGTAATCTAAGCTCCTTTGCCTTACAGAATATCATAGTCTAAGCCTTCCAGTCTCTTAATGTAGAAGCTGCAAGGTTCTTCACAGCCCTAACTGTGCTTCTATGATATTTGAATTGTTTATTTCTCTCTGCTTACATCATTTTCTTTATGACCTGATAATTCTGGAATTTGGCTACAATATTCTTTGATGTTTTCAATTTGGGGTCTCTTTCAGGAGGTGATTGATGGATTCTTTCATTGACTATTTTACCCTCTGATTCTAGGATCTCAGGGAAGTTTTCCTTGATGATTTCTTGAAAGATGCTGTCCAGCCTCTTTTTTTTTTTTATCATGGCTTTCAGGCAAACCAATAATTCTTAAATTATTTCTCCTGAATCTGTTTTCCAGATCAGTTGCTTTTTCCCATGGGGTAGGTTACATTTTTTCTTTTTTTTCATTTTTTAAAATTTTGTTTGACTGATTCTTGATGTCTTATAGAGTTATTAGCTTCCACTTGCCCAATTCTAAATTTTAAGGAATCATTTTCTTCGGTTAGCTTTTGTACCTCCTTTTCCATTTGGCCAATTTTACTTTTCAAGGAGTTGTTTTCTCCAGTGTACATTTTTGTTTCATTTTGTCAATTGTATTTTTAAAGAAATTGTTCAATTTTTCTTCTACCTCTCTTATTTGACTTTTAAAATCCTTCTTGAGCTTTTCAAGAAGGCTCTTTGGACTTGAGACAAGTCTGTATTTCCCTTTGAAGTTTCGTATGTGGGTATATTGACAATGTTGTCTTCTCCTGAATTTGTGTTTTCAGCTTCCCTGTCACCAAGATACTTCTCTATGGTCATTGTTTTTCTTTGTCATTTCTTGCTCCTGTTATTTACCTTTTTCCTGACTTTTAAAGTTTATCTCTGCTTCTGGGGCATAGCGGGCACTATGCCAGACTTCTTGCCTTGGGACATAGGGGCCTGGTTACTGAGTTTGTGTGTGGGAGCCTCAGGTGTTGGTAGCTGGAGGCTGAAGGAGTCTAGTAGTTTACCTGGTGCTAAGCTGGAGCTGGTGGTGGTGGCTGGTGTGCGCTTGGTGTTGGTGCTTGCCTGCTCCACCACCCTGTGGCTCAGGATCTCCTGTTGGTTTGCTGAGTTTGGGCTTGAAGCTGGCTTTCTGGGATTCCTCCCAACCTGTACTGGTCCCCTTCAGCCACAGCGAGTGAGACCTTTCCTGTTAATTCCCCTAGTTTCCCAAGCTAAAAGACTGCTGCACTTGGTCTTTCTGTTGGCTCCACTATTTCAGGATTTTTCCTGGGGCAATATTCTCTGGGTTTTTCAAGGTCAGTAACGGAGAGTGAAAGAGACTTACTGCTTACTCTGCCATCTTGGCTCCTGGAAGTAGAAATAGATGACTTGCAAACATTCAGCCTGTGGGCTGATAGCTCCAGGCACAGCCACTGTTGCTGCTGTCATTGCTGCTGGTGATGATTTAGTCATTCCCAAGGCCTGCTCCTGATTTGCTGGGGCTGGGGCTGTATTGACATGCCCTGTACTGTACTGTGCTTCTCTCTTACCTAGTTCTGACAATGCCCTGCTGCTGACCTTTTAAATTATCTCTGGTGTCTGTGGGCTGAGAAATCTGGAAATCACCACTGCTGCCAGCAATTTAGAGCCCTGAGGCCTGCTCTGGCTTTGCTTTGATGGACTGTGCTACTCTCTCAGCCTGGTGTGGTGTACAGACCCTTCCTGTCAATCTTCCAGGTTGTCTTGTGCTGGAAATCTACCTCACTTTGTTTCTTTGTGGGTTGTGCAGCTCTAGAATTTGTTCAGAATGACTTTTTAAAGGTATTTGAAGGGGTTTGGGGGAGAGCTCAGGTGAGTCCCTGCTTTCACTGGGCAATATGTTTAGTAGCCCATAAGATTAATAGATTGTAATGTTCATTGTCCAGAGTGTCACTTGGTTTATCCTCCACACTCCCCCTCCATTTCTAGGGGGAAAAAAAGGCCTAACTTCTTTTTTTTTTTTTTTTGGCTGGGAGATGATGTTTCCCCTCTCCCCCCGCCATAGGCAAAAGTTGTATATGGGCTGTGTTTTCATGGAGGGAACACCCCCCCAAAAAAATTAATACTTCCTAGTCCTAAACTTGCTTCCTCTTTCCTTTGTTTCTTCTTATTATCACTGCTGACACTCTTTCCGTACTGTGATACTCTCACCTATCTTTCCTGTAGAAAGGTCTATTTCCCCAATTTTTCTTTTCCTGTCGAAAGGTTCATTTTTCTCATTTCCTCATTTCCCATTTTCCCATTCCCATTTTCTCATTCCTCTTCTCCTAGTTTTTGAGTCACAACCCAGGCTGGCAATCCTGGAGTTTTACATTGCCTTGGTTATAGAGAAATATGAGACTCTCCTTGATAAAAATGAGTACAGGGTATTCTAATCACACTTCTACAAACCTGTTTTTCCCCTGGGATGGGGGTAAATTTAAGCTCATTATTTCTAAAAGTTATCTCTTTTTAATCTACAAATGTTTTAAATAGACAAGTTTCTGCTTTGGGAATTTGGTGGTGGGCCCCACTTGCTGAAGAGACAGGTCCCTTCCCTTTGGTGCTTTATCTAATTTCCCATCAATGGGATGTTCTGCTTTCACTACAGTAAATTGAAGAATTATAACAAAATAGATAGGCTTTCTTTAACTATTACTAATATTTGATTCTTTTAACATCTCTCTCTGTAACCCTAGTATGTTTGTTTTAATTTGTTTATTCAAAAAGATATAAGAAGGGGGGGCATAGTAAAAAGGACAAGCTGTTTAAAATGGGAAACTGCAAATTAAACTCTGAAGCTTGGAGCTCTTTTCTTTCCTCAGTGTTTAAGCTTCCTTATTATCCCGATTATCAGCTACAAGCACTAATTATAAAGACTTTACATTGCATACAATTTTTAATTTGCTTTTGCCTTGAGTCATTCTCCATTTTCAGTCACTTTTTTAAGCAAACTGCTTTCTAGTTGTACCTTTACTAATAGAATGAGGATTCTTAATGTGTAAAGATAAAAAATATTTATGTTGAAATCAACTTACACTGCATTTCAAACAACTGGGGGGGTAAATATCAATGTAAAAAGATAATTTTTGATGACCTCAACATCACGTGCTTGCTCTTGTACTCTGATCTGTTGGGTTACCAGAGGGATGGAAATAATTAGAGAATCCTAATGCTACATATGAATTAATGAATTAATCAATCGATCCATCAATCAATAAGACTTTATTAAGCAATATTCTATGTCAAGCTCTGTTAGGTACTGAGGAGGGAAGAGAAAGGAAACAAGTATTTATAAGCTTTCCTATGTGCCAGGCACTATGCTAAACACTTTACAAAATGGAAACAGTTTCTGATGTTAAAAAGGTTTAATTCTTTTGGTGGAGGCAATAACTATATACATAAGCATATACAAAATATATACAGTCTAAATCCAAAGGAGCAGGGAGGGCAGGAAGGAGAGTCTATCATTTGGGGGGATAATGAAGGGACTAAAGAAGGACTTATATTTTAAAAGAGTACATATAATGCTGTATGGTATACGAATCAATTATTATGGAACATATTCCAGGAAAAGAGAATGAACATCACAGTTTAAAACTGAGACAAAGAGAAATTTGTTAGTTTGATTTCAGTCCTTCATATAGCATTGAGTTCTGTCCTATCATAAGTGAATTCTTTCACCACAGAATAATACTTGGTTTCTTCTGAACTCTTAAATTCTTAAAGATATTTTCCTTCCTTAGGCAAAAGTTTTACATGGGATATGTTTTCATGAGGAGACGCTACCTCCCCGCCCCACACACACCAAAAAAAAAAAAAAATGAACACTACCTGGTCCTAAAATTGCTTCCTATTTCCCTAGTTTTTTCCTCATTAACTCTGCTGACTGTCCTTCCATGTTCTGATTTTTTTCACCTATATATCTATCCTATAGAAAGCCTTGGAGGTTTTAAATTTTCCCCTCTCTTTCTGTAACAGAAAATAGTATTTTTATTTTGAAGCTACAGTTGTTTCTTAGATATATTACTTCTAATATATACAGGTAAACTTGGAGAAATTTTAAATATAAAACTAAAAGGAACCCTTTTCACTGACTCACCCTTATCACTGGAAGTCTGCTCCTTCAAACTTTTCCAGGTTAGATCCTAGGTAAAGCTCTCAAGTTTCTAAAAATGGTAAGACTTGGTTTGCTTAGATCCTAGCCATCTCATGTATGCTTGGAACCTGCTTCAAAGTGTACTCTGACTTTGGGGTCTCTTCTTCAGTAATCCAGTTCCAAAGTTCTTTCTTTAGGCTTTAGGCTGTTGTTCATTTACCTAATGATTTCGTCCTATAACATGCCTGGTAGTATCAGTGTTTCCTGACCCTTGGAATTCCTACTTTACCCATGAATGATTCCTCTCATTCCAACAGTCTGCCAGAAGCCATAAGACTAAGCAAAGTAGATTTCATGTCAGGGAAAAAAATGTCCTAATATTTAGAGCTACACAAAAATGCAAATGAATAACCAGGAATATTGTGGGTTTCACCTTCTTATGCGTTTTCAAGCACTGGCTAGATGAGCTCTTGTATATGGATGCTATAGCATGACTTCCTTTGGATTATTGCTTGGCCTATATGACCACAGAGTTGCCTTGGTACTTTCAAATTTTTCAATTCTGGATATTATGGATGCTTCTATTCCAGAAAGTGTATCTGACTTTCTTATGCCTCAGTCAAGGGTTAGATTGGGATATAATTCCTACATAGGCTTTGAGGCCTAGTGATCAAAGAACCTTGATGTTAGAACACATCTCTCCCTAGAGTAGCCTATCTCTTAATCATTCCTTTTAAGGACCAACAATGTACTTCTCCCCCCTTTGAAAGCTATGCCTAGATCTTACTGGACTTCCTTTTCTGTTTTCAGTTTTTAACAAGTTGCATATTCTGTGTTTATTCTTTTTTCAGCCTATTTTAAATAATTTCACCCAATTCCCCAGGTTAAGGTACTATGATGGAAATAGTTTTGGACTTAACAAAAGGATTTAAATTCTAGTTTTGTGACTATGAATAAGTTATTTAACCTCTTACACCTTCATCACAATCTATAAATTTGGAATATTTTAATATTGGGACAGTTTTCAAGGTACCAGGCCAAAGCTGATACAGGGGTCAAAAACAGCTGACTGCTGCACTAGACTGAGGGAACAAGTCAAAATTCTTTTTAAAAAATCCAATTTGATGATGGGCAATTTGAACTGAGGGGAAGGGGATAACAAAGAAACTTTTATCACTCGTGATAGGAAGTACCTACATGCTTTACTGCTGACAGGAGTCCCTCTAATAGATTGCAAATAATTGCCAAAGCATTTTATATCAAAGACTGTTCTCCAAATACCCTCTATCATGTGCCAGCTCTTAATCTTAGTCTCACTCCATCCCTGGAACTTTTACACTGGAAGTACCCTCTACATCTGAGACCTCTCACTGTGACTAGATGGCTTCTCTCAGAACCTCTACATCTATATTTACATCTACATGTATCTATCTAAATGATGTCAACAATAATCATTTGTTTGTTAAAAGATTGATTTGCAGCAAAAAACATTTAGTAATCAGGATTTGTGACCAAACTCTGTATTCTTTGGGAAGGTCCTGAAATTATTTAACCTTAGATATTGAGTAGGCATCAGTTTCCCTTCCATTTATGTCAGAACATCTGAGAGATTTATGTTCCGGTTCTGGTTGCATGAAATTTCTTAATTGTAAGGGAAATTTAGTGATTCTTGAGAAGGTTCCTGCAAATGTTCTTCTAGTCTAATACCTACACTATTGAAATACAGTAGAATGGAGTTTTAATCTGGTATAATATGTTAACTACACAACAATCTTGGGATTCATTCATATAGGGAAAACTATTGGACTATAAGGCAGAATGTTGGACTTTCAGTCCTGGCTCTAATACTAATGCATTGTGTGATCTTAGACATTCTACCAATTTCTCTGTGCTTCAGTTTCCTCACCTGTAAAGTGAGGGGGTTAGATTAGGTGATCCCTACAATGCCTTCCATCTCTAACTCTTCATAAGTCATGACTCTAATAAGAGATAGGAGTATTTATATAGGACATATTTTCAGATAATTATTTCCTTAATACATCAGTGAGACAGGAATAAGTGTTATAGTAAGATTAACCTCATTTTCTAATATCTGTGGGTCCACCATGACTTCTAATTAACTTTAAGATTCAAAGTCAAAGAAATGCCTTTCATGAGAGAAGTAGATACTGATAACCTAGAGAAGAATATTGCTTGTTATTTAATTATATATGTGTATATATACACATATATATCTATATATGTGTATACATGTTTTATATATGTATATATGTATGTATGTATATATATATATGAAACAAAGCTGCATATGGATATACACACATATGTATGGGTATATATAACCAATCAAATTATGTTGGCCCAGAAAAGTTTGAAATTAAATTAAGATTTCAATGACATTTAATTATGAAATTTAAACAAACTAAGTAACTGAGATTTATCTGAGCAGGACATAGAGTTTTGTTTTTATTTTCTTAACTTTCATTAATTATACTTTAGCTATTTATTTGTGTATACAAAAGGAAAGGAGAGAGAAGAGAAGAAGAAGAAGAAGAAGAAGAAGAGGAAGAAGAAGAAGAAGAAGAGAAGAGGAGGAGGAGGAGGAGGAAGAGGAGGAAGAGGAGGAGGAGGAGAAAGGTTTGGGAGAAAGGGAGATAGTATAAATCTAACACATGTCATAACTGATCCTTTCAATGGGAGAAAATCAAGAAAAAAAACCCCTTTAACTTTAAGATGGCTTCTTGCAGTTTAATTTTATCCCAGATGGGAAGGGAGAGTGAGTCATTATGCAACATTAGCATTTCATCATCCCAACTTTTTAATCTACTGCACAAACATAGTGTTATGTTTTGAAATTAGCTATTAGCTTCCAAGAAACTACCCAGGGCATAAGCAGACTCTTTTTTTCCAGTATGTGCAAATGCCCAGGTGTGGTTGTCTTCAAACACAGTATGACAACATTTAAACATGCCACAAAAATTCTACCTACTTGATTTATGAAAGGAACAAATGCACAAGGTAGTTATCCATGTAATCCTATTAAAGCAGATTTTGCAAGGAAAAGTCCACATGCTCAGGGATTTTTGGATTCTGATCAGGGTAAGCCATGAAGCAGTTTTGTTGTTCAATCTCCCCAAAGCAGGGAACACTTATGGCAATAAGAAATGAAATGCTACAAATCCAGGGAAGCATCAAGCCTGGTTAATTCCTGAGGCATCAATTTTAATCATTGACATAGAGTTTCTTCTGTTTCCTCAGCTAATCTTATTTTTCTTTGTTTTTTTTCCCCCTCACAAGAGGATTTGAAGTTTTGTTAAGAATGAAATCAATTAAAGCACAACTGCTGTTTATAAGCAATTTAACCCTAAGTAGAAGTCACTGAGAAGCTGAGAAAGTCTCACCTTATTTTTTTTTGACAAAATATATACAATTTTAACATTCCTTTTCTTTTTTTTTTCTCAGTTCCTTTGGGGGATTTTCAGGAAGCTAGTTGCCTATAAGTAACACTGGATTACAAGTCCCTAGATTTTGCTTAAGAACAACTCGCTATTCACTATTGCCACATTCTGCAGATGTCAATGCATGTCACAGGCTTTACTTCACTCATATATGTACTTCAAAACAGAAATCTTAAGGAGTAAAGTAAAATTGATAGCATAAATTCCTTTTAGTTTATATATTCAGTAAGTTTTTTTTAATTTTATTTGATTTAGCTGTGTGTTCAAACTTGAATTCTGTCTTTCATCAATAGAATTTCCATATGGGTGTGGGCAAATATAAACTTAATCAAATTTCTACACTAAATTTATTTACCTAATATTATTGGTTCATTGGATTCTGTGCCTTTGCTATGTTTCCAAATAGAAAATTCAGAGATGTTTCCTGTACATCAGCCTATTGTTCTCCAAATGATTATATACTTAATAAGGTTTTTTATTTATTTGCTTATTTATTTTAGTGTTCTATGTCTAATTTGTGGTGCTTCATTTCAAGATCTGAAGAGAAACTGGAAATTACCCAAAAGAAAGCCACTGACATAATTGAGAATTGGAAAGCAGAATACTATCACTATTACTTTCAAATACAGAATTTACTGCTAGTACATTGAAAGTTGCATTTTTATCAGATTTTTTTTTATTTTAGACAAATGCTAAAACTTAAATACGTAAGAAAAGAAAAAACATTGTAAACAAATATAAAATAAGAAAAAAACAAAAAAATGTCATGTGCACAGCAGAACATAGGAGAGGATTCAAATTATATAGCAATAACTTTTCATTTCAAGAAAGCCTATATATTAAATACAGTTCATTAAGTTGAAAGCTGTGCATCTTTTCTTTACTTTCATGTAGATTTTCTTTTGTTTTCTGCCACACACTTTTTATTCTGTTCTTTTTTTCCCCAACCCTCCTCCCTCCCCACTAGGCCAAGGCTACAGTTGAGCATTGGATATATTTACATATAGGTAATGATAAACACACTATGTGTGTGTGTGTGTGTGTGTGTGTGTGTGTGTATACCTATATGTATATATAGTTATACATATATATACACACACACATATACTTTTCCTAAGAGATTCTACTCCTAATCTTTGTTTTTATGTTTGTGCATATTTCTTTATTTTTCCTTTCTCTCCTAACTCCTCTACTTTACTTCTATCTGCTACTTTACCATCCTATTACTTAACCTACCCCCACTCCAGCAATCCTTCCACTATCCTCCCATTCCCCTAAATCTAAACCCCCTTCTATATCTCTCTTTTAACCTATTCACAAATCCTCTCCTCTAAAGATCCCTCCTTTATCCTCTCCCCTCCTTATCCCCTTAGAGTTTTATTTCTTTCTAAATTTAGAAGACTTTTATACTCTTCTAAATATATATGTATTTTCCCCTCTTAAACTCAATCTCAATGAAAGTAGGTTTCCAGAACTAACATCTCCCCTCCCCCATCTAATTACTCCATAGTGGTTCTTCCTCTTGCACCTTATTTGTAAAAGATAATTACTCTTTTAGCTGTACTTGAATGGTTTTATTTTTCAAGTCATATCATACTCAGGTCTGCCCCAATCTTTCTTATAAGTTACTTAATTACTAATAACAGTCTTAGACATAGGTTTTACATTTTTCATACATAAAAGGTAAACATTTTAAACTTATTTATTCCCTTATAATTGGTCATTGGTATGTACCTTACATTTCTCTTGGCTCTTGTATGTTAAATCTTCTGTTGAGTTCAGGTTTTGTTTGTTTGTTTGTTTGTTTTTTAACAAAGACCTGAAAGCCTGACAATTGATCAAGTGTCCATTTTTTTTTCATTTAGAATTCTGCTTAGCTTTGGTGGGTATGATATTTTCTGCCAGAAGTCCAGTTCTTTTGCTCTTCAATTTACAGTATTCCAAGACCTGAGATCTTTTAATGTTGCTACTTCTAGGTCTTGTGTGATTCTAATTGTAGTGCCACCATATATAAATTGTTTTTTTCTTGTTGCTCATAATATTTTGTCCTTAATCTAGGGGTTTCAAAATTTTATTGTTCTTATTCTTATTTGCTAATCATTTGCTAACATCTGAAAGATACTGGTGTTTAGAAGACCTCTGTTTAGTTAGACAATATGGAGAACATCCCTGCCAATACTCTTGTACAGGACTCTGGAACCTCTTGCCAGAAGAAAACAAGATCAAGATCAATCTTCATTGCATTACTCAGGTAGAATAAGCTAATAGAACATTGTCAATCTGGAGAGAAGATTAGGAGTAGAATCTCTTAAGGAAAGTATATGTATACATGTATGTATGTATGTATGTGTGTGTGTTTGTGTGTGTGTGTATATATATGTATGTATGTATATATATATCAATACCTATATAACTATATATTATTATTCTTACTTGTATTATTCTTATTTTTCTTTTTAGTTTTTCCTCAGTCTCTCTCATTTGATTTTTAAAGTCTTTTTAAGCTCTTCAATGAGTTCTTTTTGTTCAAGTGACCATTTGCCATTACTCTTTGAGGTAGAAAAGGGTTTCTCTGCTTCAATATTCTCCTCTGAAGATGAACCCTGATCTTCTCTGTTCCCATAATAGCTCTCTATGGTTGGATTCTTTCTCCTTTGCCTGTCCTTTTTTTGGGGGGGATAATGATTTAGTTTTTTTTTAATAATCACTTCTCATCTTGGGGTATGGAAGATGGTGCTTCTAATCCTCTTAAGTTCACCCTTCTGATCTTGAACTCAAATAGACCTCCAGCCTCCTGTAAGTGCCCACAGGAGAGATGTCCCTACCCCACTGCTTTGCACTCACCTGGCCTGTGCTGGTTCCTTCTATCTGGGGCCACTCTCTACATTCCTGTCTGGGTCTGGCATTCCTTGTCAGCAGAGGTTCCCTCTATCTTCTCCCGGTCAAACTCCCAACTCCCCTCACTGTAAAAGTTCCTGTGGCTGGGACCAAGGCAGCCTCCCAAACCAGCTAACCCCAATGGCTTGTTGCTTGCTCTTTAAGTAGCTTGTCACTTGTTGTTGAAGTGGACCCTAGCCTGGAGGCTTCCCTCTTCCCTGGGAGAAAATCTTGTCCAGGATTTCTCTTCAAATCTTCTCCAATTGTCCCAGGAGAATCCCTCTTCTGCCCCTACTCTTATTTATTTTCATGGCTCTATGTTCACCCAGAGGTACTATTTTATGTCTTTTGTGGGGGGAAATCTTAAGAGCTTGGAATTTTCTGACCTACTCTGCCATCTTTCCAGAACCCTCTCCAAAAGTTTTAACACAAGGTAAAAGATAGAATCTTGTGATACTGCATTAAAGATTTCTCTCCAGATTAAGAATGTTCTGCTTGCTAATTCTACCTGAGTAATACAATAAAGACTGATCTTGATCTTGTTTTCTTCTGGCAAGGGGCACCAGAGTCCGGTACAAGAGTATTGGCAGGGATGTTCTCCATATTCTCTAACTAAATGGAGATCTTCTAAACACCAATACCTTTCAGATATTAGCAATGATGGCTCTTAGCTTATTTTACTCAAAATAAAAAAAGAATGTTTGTGAGAGAGAGAGAAAGAGACAGAAAGACAGATGCAGAGATTTTAGGATAGAGAGACACAGAAAGAGAAACACAAAAGGGACAAAGGAAAAGAGAGATGAAGGGACAGAGAGAGGAGAGACAGAGAAACAGAAAGAGAGAGACACAGAGAGAGACAGAGACAAAGAGACACAGAGACAGAGACAGACAGACAGAAAGAGAGAGAAGGTTCTATGCTTATGTTCACAGGACTAAAACATATACTTTTTGGAAGCTTTTAGCTCAAAAACACATATGCTAATCAATCACCTAACTCTTCGGCATAAGGAAATGTAGTTCTAATAAAATACCTTAGCAAGATTAAGATGAAAAAAACATGGATACAAAACTAACAAAAAAATCATTAGAATAGAAGTGGATTGCATCTTTCCAGGAATTCTAATGAGCCATTCTGATGTTTGTTCCAGAGGCTCAGAGTCACACATCAACTTTGAGCCTCAAGTTTTCTTCCCAGACTGCTGGTCCTGACAAAATGGTCATTAACTCACAATTTTGCTATCCCCAAAAGATAGAATTATTTTATTTTATTTTAATTTTAAGGCAGAAGTCACACTCCTGCCCCATTGTTTTAGTCCTCACACTAATTTAGGATCTAATTAGAGGCAGAATTATAAATATCTAGTTTAAAATTCTGCCTCTATCACTTATCAGCCTTGTGTCCCCAATTTTCCTAGATTTTTCTGGTAAGTCATAGTCTATGATTTGCAATCTATTATGAGAGAGAGATTTCCTACTCTATGGCATTTTCCATATTGTCAAAAATCACAGATTCTTCTGCTTCCAGGAGCCAAGATGGCGGAATAAAAAGTAGTCACCCTGACCCTCCCCTATCAACCTCTGAAAGTCTGGAAAATATCTCCCCAGGAAAAACCCTGGAACAGCTGAACCAGAAGAAAGATGGGGAGCAGCAGTCCAGTAGCCCAGGGAGCTTGATGGATTAACAGGAAAGACCTCTTTTGCCCTGGGTGAAGGGTAGCAGTACAGAATGGGAGGTGCCCCAGCAAGCTAGAGGAAAGCCCCACTTTAGCACACCAGGAGGAGATCCTGAAACTCAGGTAGTGGAGCAGGCAAACACCAACACCTGGACCTCAGAGTGCCTCAGTGAAGGCAGGGAACTGGTAGAAACCAGCTCAGAAAACCACCGGATGCCTTGGCATTCTAAGGCAAACGGGTCTCCCAGTGCCTCAGCAAAAATAAGGGAAGCAGCACCACCTTTTTACTCTGCCATCTTGGCTCCCAGAAGCAAAAATCCACCGTTTCTCCATATAGTCTCCTCTTCCATACTCAGAAATATTCAGATCTTCCCCATCCTTCCTTTGATTCTGTCATCCCACAGCTAAACTCACAGGAACAATATTCATGCTGCTTCAACTCTTGCCACTCATTCCTTAATCCCTTGTAATCTTATTTCTGACCCCTAAAACCTACTGATTTTTTTTTTCTGTCAAAGGATATCAGTGTTTTGTTAAATTCAAAATCCAACAGTGATTTTTTTTCTTGTCCTCATTCTTCTTGACCTTTTCTTATCAATGGACATTGATGACATCACTCCTCCTGGATACTCTATCCTATCTTGAATAGGATATGCAAGATATCCACAACATTGTTTTTAATAGTTCTCCTATATGTACATATGACTTTTGTCCTTCTCCAGTTTCAATTTTCCTCCAAATGCCTGAATATGGGTACAGCCTAACCCTCTGTCAATTATCTTCTTGTCTTGTCTTCCCTTCCCTTCCCTTCCATTCTCTCTCCTCTCCTCTCTTCTTTTCTTCCATTCTTGCCTTGATGACCTCTAAGGTTTTCATATGTTCAATTATTATCCTTATTCATCTAACCCTCAAATGTTTAAATCTAGTCCTCACTGCTCCACTGACCTCCAGATCTATATCTCTAATTGTCTACTAGACATTTTCACCTACATTCTCCACTGAAACTTCATACTCTGTGTGACCAAAAATAAATTCATCATCCCACCTTCTTACTCCATGAACATTATCTTCCTCCATTTTCTTTTCCCTTACCATATACTCAATTCCTCAGGCTCAAAACCCAGAAGTAATTATTGATTCTTTAATCTCCTTCATTCTCCACATCAAATTTGCTGCAAAATATTATGATTAGAAATTGTTTCATTCTTTGTATACATGTGTATAGATCTTAGAACTCTTTGGAATATAGTGGGTGGTTAATAAATACTCTATGATTAATTGATTATACCTCTACAACACCATTTTATGCCCCCTCATTACTGCCCCACCCCCTCCCCCCATTTTCCTGCAAGCAGAGCTATAACTTGGGATTTATGCATGTGGAAGAAGAATTAGAAACCATTCCTAACAGAACTGGCAAGAAATGCATCCTTAGTTGGAGGTGTAGTAGAGACCTGTGGTAGGTGAAAGATGTGCGAGGATATCACAAGGCTAGACTGGGGAGACAGTTCCAAAGTTATTTCTGAGAGAACTTTTAGTAGTTTTCTCATGTGATAAGTTTGTTTTTGTTATTGAGGTGCTAAATCAATATTCCTTCATGCTTGATAGCCAAAAAGTCTAACTACTTAGTAGAAAAACAAAAGAAAGTCTTATAGCAAAGATATATATGCTTTTGGGATAGAGGCTAAATGAGGGCTTAGAACCACCCTCCATGTTCTCACCAGAGTGTAGTGGAAAAGCCAAAATGCTTCTTAGGGAACCATCCAGGCCCACTGGCTCCAATGCTTGAACTCTTTATTTTACTTTGTTGCCTCCTTGATGTCCATCATTACTTTCTAAATATTTTAAAATGTTATTGATATTTTAAATGACATATATGAATTACTTCTACTTCTTAAGAGGTCTCTTTCAAGAAGGCAAAATAATTAAATAAAACTAATAATACAGTGACCTCATCTGAAAGTTCATGTGATATTTCATATTTTTCACAACACCATTCTCTACTTTCTATTTAAAAAGAAGATTAAGAGAAATCTATTTTCTTTCCCTCTTTTCACCTATCTGATTTGGGTAAAAAAGAAAAAAGAACAATAAATATTTTCTAATAAGTTGCACAGTGAAACAAAACAAATGCCTTCAATGCCTGTGTAAGTAAACACACATGTGGTACTCATACATATGTATATATGTGCATATATATACATATAAAATAATTGCACAGGCTATTTAGTCACTAAAGGGTGGCAATTTGTATCACTAAAGAGATACCAACATTGATGAAATCACTATCCTGCCATTTAGTAATAATAATACATGCCCTACAGATGTTCCTTTTTGTAAATCATATTGTGCTGATTGCATCCAAATAGTGAATAGAGAGTTGGCTTTGGGACCTAGAAAATCTAGCTTCAAGTCCTATTTCTGATGCACACTGGTCATGTTACCCTGAGTAGTTCATTTCAATTCTCAGAACTCTAGTTCTGAATTGATAGAATTTCCTTATCAGAGACCCCTTCATCAACAAAATTAGAGTTTTGTTGGTTTTTCACAAGAATCAACATTGTATTTAAATAAAACATATGCAAATATGGGTGTGTGTATATATATATATATATCATTGAAAATTTTAATCAATAAACATTTGTTAAGGGCTTACCATCTATTAGACATTGTGTTAAGTGCTGAAGATAGAAAGAAAGGCACTAGAATTAAGGGAGAATGGTTGAGAATTCTGGTAGAAGACAGAATCTTAAGTGGGATTGAAGGAGGTCAGGAGGTAGAGATGAAAATGGAGAGTCATGGAGGGAAAGCCCGTGAAAATGTTTGAAGATAGAATGTATTCAATGAAGAACAGCAAGAAGGCAAATGTCACTGTATTCTATGGTTTATGATGAAAAAGTAAGTTGTGAGAAACCTGAAAATGTTAGGAAAGGGCCAAGTTGTAAAAGGCTTTGAATGTTAAATAGAGAATTTATTTTTAATCCTAAAGGTAATAAGGAATCATTGGAAATTATTGAATAAATGTATCACATAGTCAGTCCTACACTTTAGGAAGATTAATTTTATAATTGAGTAGAGGATGGATAGAAAGGGAGAAGAGCTTTGAAGCAGAGAGATTATCTAGAAAAGTATTGCCTTAATAATAGCCTACACCTTGGTGATGGCAGTGTCAGAAAAGAGAAGGGGGCATATTTGAGAGAGATTCTGAAGATTAAAATAGACAGAGCTTGTCAATTGATTAGATATGTGTAGTGAGATAGAGTAAGAAGTCAAGGATGGAGGTGCCCTTGACAATAACAGGGAAGTGTGGTTCTTAGGGGAAAAGATAACAGTTAAGTCTTGGACATGTTCAGAATAAGATTTCAATGGAACATCCAGGTTACTATGTCTATAGGCAGTTGGTGATCTAAGGATCATTAGCATAGAGATAATAATTAAATCCATAGAAGTTGGTGAGATAACTAAATAAAATAACAGAGATGGAGAAGAGAAATGATCCCAAGACAGAGTCCAGGGAAATTACCTGGATGAAAGTCCATCAAAGGAGACTGAGAAGGAACAGTCAAATAGGTAGAAGGAGAACAAAAACAGAGTGATACCATGTGAACTTAGAGAGAAGAGAGTATCAAAGGGAAGAGAGTCTTTGACAATGTCAGAGGCTGCAGAGAGTTCTAGAAAGATGAAGTTTGAAAAAAGGCTATTGAAGATATTTCCAGGCAACAATACATTACAAACAAGTATTTAATCATACAGTAGAAAATGAGCAAAGATGAGTATCCAATAAAGTATGGCTGCATAGATAGATAGATAAAAAGAAAAATGGAGAAACACACACACACACAGAGTTCAATCACATCATGAATGCATAAGGCATAATCAAAGCATAGATCAAAAGCTCAATTGGTAATTCTAACAATATCAAGAAAATGTGAGGGGTATTCCCAGTATGAAGGGTGGATCCCCTCTGGTGAACTCATAAGAGGACATGGATGAGAGTTATACAGGGTGGCTAGGTATGGATACATTTTGATCTGTGTCACAGGAGGGAATACTCAAATCTATAAGAATGCAGTTCCTTTGGAAAATCAGAATTTGCTTTTTATATATTTTCAGTGGATTATAGACCTAGGACTTGAAGGGACTTTAGTTGCCACTTAGTCTAAACTGATTTAATAATTGTGAAAATTAAGGACCAAGAGCTATTCAATATATGAAAGGGTTAAATTGAATTGAGCACAAATATATTCAGAAAAATTATTCCCCTGCATCCAGAAAATGTTGTTTACTAGACTGGTAAGATTTTAGTTTTCTTTGATTCAGCTAATTGTCTTAAATCATCACGTACTATCAGGTTGTGTGAGATGCTAAAGAAGAGTAAATTCTGACAGAATAAAACTTAAGGCTTTGCATTTAAACATCACAGGAAAGAATCCTTAAAACTAGTCATTGCTGATGCTAGTTGTAGTTAGAGGGTATAATGAAATTAAAATGTGATTAGACTTTAACTGTGAGTTCACTGTTATTAGACTTTTAACTGTGAATGACTATATCTAATGGGACTCAATTACCCATCTATTAGAAATAGCCCAAAGAAGAGTATACTCCCTTTTAGAAAGAAAATGGGAGAGTGTTTATCAAAGTGTTCCATGGACTGCTTGCCTAGTTTTTTCATAAAAAATAGAAACAGAAGGTCATATCTTTTCATTGTTTCTTTCTGATAATAAAATAGTACCCCTAAACCAAAACTGACCAGGCTAATAAGTGTTTTCTTCATAAATCATTACTTATAATGGTAAGGTTCATTCTCCCCATTCTATATAAATAAAATTATTTCAAAAAGAAAAAAAAAGATTTTATTTTGTTAAGCCTCTAGGTAAGCATTTAGAATGGATGTTCCCTGAGTATGATCTGTGCATCAGTAATGCTTCCTAAAATCCTATAGGTAGTCTTTGGATTAATCTACTAAGGAGGTAATGGTTGGCAAGGTGTGGAATGTCCACACAAAGGCAAGAGCTCCAGTGGAAGGTCCCCAGGACATTGGCTGGATCCCTAGTGGCAGATTATTGGGGTATATAGATAAAAGACAGGATAGATAAGCATGGATGGATTGTGTACTGCGATATTGGAAGGAGTGCTCATACCAATGAAGTAGGAGAGAGATCAAGAATGTATTGTCTACTATGTGCCAGATATTGTATTAAACACAAATATTATTTGATATCAAATTCACTGAAATATTAAAAATCAACCAACTATTATTTACTAAATTTTACTAAATTCCTACTATGTGCTAAGCACTTCACTATGCACTAGGAAAGCAGAAAGAAAAATGAGATAAACCTGGTCTCTCATAGAGTTTGCATCCTATTGCCTGGGGGAAGAGGCAGAGATAAAACATATTTGTTAGTAAGTAAATGCAGGATATATACAAAATAAATATTAGATTATTTATGTAAATGTAGAGAAAGTGTAACAACTTTCAGAAATCAGAAAAGACTTCTTGAATGGGGAGGCAACACTTGAATGGTGCTTTAAAGGGAGCTAGTGAGTTCAGGAGGAAAAGAGGAATGCTCTTTTCAATGCTCTTTTCAATTGTCAGATGTGCTGACATTGGGAGATGGAAGGCTATGTAGAAAGAACAAAAAGTAGGCCAGTCTGACTGGAACAGAGAGGTAACAAGGAAGAGGAATATGGAATTAGTCTGGAAAGTTAAACTGAAGTCAGATTGTGAAGAGTTTTAAAGGCCAAGCAGAGAGGTAATTTGAAGACATTGAAGATTTTTGAATAGTGGAATGATATGGTGAGACCAATGTGTCAGAAAAAAGCATCTTGGAAATTCTATGGATTAAAGTTTTAGTAATTTTTTGTTTGTTTCTTTCTTTGCAAGGCAATTAAAATTAAATGATTTGCCCAAGGTCACACAGCTAGTAAGTGGCAAGTGTCTGGTCTGAGACCGGATTTGAACTCAGGTCCTCTTGACTCTAGGGCTGGTGCTCTATCCACTGCACCACCTAGCTGCCCCATAATGTTTCAATAATACTGATGTGCATGTGTGTTTGTCATATCCCTCCACCAGACTCTACACTCCAGGAGGGCAGAGATTGTTTCATATGAACTTTGTCTCTCAAAACAGTGAACATTAGATTGTAAACTCCCACGGGGCAGGTAGGTGGCACGGTGGATAGAGCACCAGCCCTAGAATCAGGAGGACTTGAGTTCAAATCCGACCTCAGACACATAACACTTAGGAGCTGTGTGACCCTGGGCAGGTCACTTAGCCCCATTGCCTAACAAAAACAAAAACAAACAAAAAAAGATTGTAAACTCTTTGAGGGCAAGGCCTATCTTTTGCCTCTTTTTGTATGCCCAGTGCTTAATACCATTCCTAGAACATAATAGGCACTTAATAAATATCTGTTGATTGATAAACATAATACTTGTCAAATAGACATTTAACAAATATTTATCTATATATATATATAGGTAGATAGATGTATAGATACATGTATACACACATACGGGAATTTAAAGAATCAGATGAATGAATGGATATGACTATGCATATAATTTAGTTTCTGATATGCAGTAGTAATTTATATAAATATCATTTAATTTAAGAAAGAGTTCTTTTTCATCAAGAACAAATATCAGAATTCTCATTAATTCTGAAATAGTGGAAATTTTGTTTTATTTTGTTTTTGTTATGGAAAATGAAAAGAAGCATGTGGTCCATTGGTTTTTTGCTCCTGCAAATGGTTGAGAACCACACATTTAGAGCCTATTAAAGCTTAATTGATTACTAGGAAATGATGCAGGATGAACACAAAATAGAGGCCACCCTGACATAAATATTATAAGACCTTTTTTTATTTAACAAAAATAGTAAAATAAATAAAAAGGGTAACCCTTTGTTTGCTCAATGTTTTAGAATAATACCAAAAGTATTATATATATATATATACACATACATATACACACATATATGTATATATATGTATATGTGTGTGTATGTATTTATACATATATATGAAATTTTACTGCTTTAAAATATCCCCTTTAATAGTTTTTTCCACAACAAACCTACTATCACAATTTGCACAAATCCTATAGGAATGTGATCAATAGTACTTTATAAACTATTTAAAATGTGTGATTACCATGTTAGAACAGGAATTTGAATATTCACTTGGAACTCAGGCCAATGAAGAACTCATAGAAAAATGGAATGTATCGCTATTTCCAAATTAACAATAATAATAATGATAGTTAACATTTACATAGTGCTTACTATGTGTCATGTACTCTGCTAAGTTCTTTCCAAGATTATCTGATTTGATCCCCATAACTACCCCAGGAGATCAGTGACATTATTATCCCCATTATACAGATGAGGAAACAGGGAAACAGAAGTGACTTGCCTAGGGTTACACAGCAAGTAAGTGTTTGAGGTTGGATTTGAACTAGGCCTTCCTGAGCCCAGTATTCTATCTGCTGAATCCCCTAGCTGTCATAATCTCTGTTTAAATCACAGTAAGTATTAAAATAACTGTTATGTGTCACTAGTTAGGATAGCAATGAATTCTTGAGTGAAATAGACATGACTATCAAAGTTGTCAGATATACTTGCATGAACTTATTAAGGGATGGACTATTCTCTGACCTTGTGTTTGATAACATTTGGCTCTATAGGCAGAATACAAACTAAGTCAAACTGGAGCTTTGATCAGGAAACCAAGCAGGTAGTGCAGTATAGTGGAAATAGTACTGACTCTAGTATCAAAGGACCTATGTTCAAATCTTGCCTGATGCAACTGTGGATAGAATCTGCAGAGCTAAGTTTCTTCATTCAAAAACTAAGGAGATTGAACTAGAAGATCTCCTAGATACTTATTAGATCCAAATCTATGATCTTAGTAACATGGAGAGAGAAGAGGAATGGTATGCTTGCTTCTATTTGCAACCCTCTGGCCCATGATCCTCACTCATCATGGCCATCTGCTTGCCTAGAACTGTGTATGTATGTCCATGCCTGGGTACTTGCCCCTTTTCTGTGTCTTGCATTTTCCTTGTCTGTTATAACCACCACTACCACCACCACCACCACCATCACTATTAACACCACTGCCACCACCCCAATTTTCCAGAGAGCTCAGGAGTTAGGAGTCATCAGTCAGCTCCAGGGTCTGTAGTCAATCCTATAGAAGATAAGCCATTCCCTTTTACACTGTGACTACATCCCAGTGTTACTACACCTAATCAAGGTGAACTAGCCTCTGTTTACAGCTGCCCCAAACTCGACTGAATTTTCACTGGGCACAAAATTTCTTAGTTATGGCTCTGACTGTAAGAATATAGTACAGATAGTTCTGTACATCAAAAAAGCCATGTTCTCACTGGGAGTATACCATCTTCTAGAGTTTTTCCTTGATGAGTTGGTATGGCCCTGGAGTCATTATTTATTAGCCAGTCTTTTGATAAGGAACCTTTTAAAACAATATAAAGCTTTTCCAAATTAGTAGGAGCTTGTATTTCATTGGAATAACCTCTCTAAACCCAGAGCCACATCTGTATTGTGAAGAATCCAAGTAAAACTTTAGTAAAGACACAGATACATGTAAGGATATTTTATCATCCTTTCCAATGTAGACATGACTGATGCCATGAAACTTAATCTCTGTGAAACTCACAATTTTGAACTCTCTTGCCATAGTAAGCAGGTGGCATTTCTAAATAAAACCAGAAAAAAATACCTTGCACTGTTATATCTCCATTCTACTAGGAAAGGATTAGATGCATTTTTGACACTTTTCATAATCAGGTTTCACAACATTCCCACAACAAATGTGACAGGCATGATGCCTTCTATTGACCTGACAAGGAAAGTTAAATAATTCACTCAAAGTCTCACAGTAAAGAAATGACAGCCAGTCAAGGTGTCTGACCTGTAGTTTAGTGAGCTACCTATTTCTCTTGTTGTGCCAATTTCACTTAGTATGTTCTCCCTTATAAACTCAGTTGGAAATCTTTTTGACTAATTCATTCAATGTAGCATTGTATCCTTTCCTAATTATTTTTCCATTATTTTAGAAAGATGTCTGAAACAATGTGTCTGATTTTAACATACCTAAAAATCCTACTTTTGGGCCATATTGGGATGTGCCCTTTAGACTTTATTTTTGGCACACCTCCCAAGACCCACTGACTAATTTCAAGTGCAGAATTTGACCAACAAATGGAAATGCATGAACTATGAGCTCCCCATGGTAAAACAATTATTTACTTAGAGTCATTCCTTGAACGTAGGCTATAAATATCCATTCTCTGAGAAGTCACCTTTCCTCAATTACAAAACTTAGGTCACTGATGGTTTTCAAATGAAATGGGAATTTTGCTTTGTAATTTATTTCACTGAAATTTTGAAAACATAAAGATGATATTATTTTGGAGCATGCATTTTCTTTCTGGAAAGCAGAGTCCCTTAGTCCTGAAGTAAGCCAACATGCCTATGATATTCTCATATTCTCTTTTCTCCTACCATTTTCCCTCTCATTTTTCCAGTCACTTCTCACATATGCACATGTGTGCACAGAAATTCTCATACCTTTTTATCCATTGTAACTTTGAAAATCTGATTTATTGTGCTGTGTTGAGATGGAGTCTATGGCCAAAAATAGCATGTTGTGGCAGAGAAAACATATTCACCGATGCATAAACCATGGGCCTCAAAGCCATAGATTCCAATTCTTTCTTGAGAGAGTTATAATAATTACTGTCCATCCTTCTTGGGACATGGGAATCCCTCTGCTTCATTCAATTGAGAAAGAACTCATAGCAAAACATTTATTAAGTACCAGTTTGTTCGGAGTATTGACTGAACCAGGAACCAGGGATACAAAGAAACAAAATAAAAATTTTAAAAGGTCCTTCCTCTCAAGGAATTTATGGGTAAATGCAGGAGATACAACATGCACCCAGATGCATTTGTAGGAGTGGTGTTTCTGGCTCATCTACTGAAATGCCTGTATTTTTGAAGTGAGACAAAATGGCAGATTCCAAAGAAGGACAAGGCTTGGCAGAAAAAGATACTCAAAAAGACCAGCCCCAAATCATAGACCTTGGAGAAAAAGTATTTTCATTAGATAATGAGCTCTTCAATATTAAGAAAGCCATTGTAAAGGCACAGATTGATCCTTGGGGATCTGTCATCTATAGAAACATAGGACAAAAACAGAAAGATACCTAAAAGCCCAACTGACAGAACCTTTTAAATTTGACAAGTATAATACTAAACCACAAAGGCCTGACATGCTAGATTGTCTTCAGGGATCAGATTGGTGGCAGTTCTTTTAAGGTAATTTTTAAATTATTATTTTTTAAGGTAATTTTTAAGGTAATTTTTAAAGCAGTTTAAAAGTCCAAAAATGCAATTGTTTTCATTGCCCAATATAGAATTGAATGCTATTTTGCCAACTGTTGGAACACTGGATCCTCTGTAGACTTATGTAACTTGACATTTGCTGAATTGATCCTGATTAAAAAATAAGTGGAAATATCTCTTTGCTTCCACAATAGGCTTTCAAATTTGAACTTATGCAACACTTCTTTAATTGTTCTATGCCATAAAGATTAACTTTTACCCTATTATATTAACCTATAGAAAATTATATAGAGAATGTCTGTGTTCTTAATTTCAACTACATAAACATCAACATATTAATGACACATACAATTCAGAGAAGGTTTGTAAAGGTAGATATCTCAAATCTTTTATGCTCTAAGAGCATTTTGTTTTAATCTAAAAAAAAACTTCTTAAATATTAGCTAGCACACGCTTCCATTCCTCAATTTAGACTGGGTTTATAATCATTGTTTTTATTACCATCAGTTAATCAACCATTCAAATGTTATTTTAAAAATATCAAACGTGATAGACACTGAAGCAGACACTGCAGAAGGTATAAAAGAGGCAAGAGAAATAGTCCCTGAACTAAAAAAATTATAATCTATATAGAGCAGAATAAATACACACATAAAGCAATCAGGAATCAATAATACAGTATACACAGAAATGTGAAAAATGGCACTTTATGTCTATTTTTTGATAAGAAATTGAACCTATGATTCCATTCATTGGTATACAGAACTCCAAGATAAGCAAACTTCTACCAACTCATTGTAGCATCTCTCTCTGTCATTTATATTCATGACAGAGAAAAGTTATGTGACTTTCTTGTTTGGACTAGATGTCCTCTGAAGTCAGTTGATAAACATTTATTAAAATAGCCTTCTGTATACCAGGCACTGTGATAAGCACTGGTGATACAAACACAATAAAAACAAAAACTGTCCCTGTCCTCAAGGAAATTACAATCTAATGGGGGAAGTCCCTTTATAAATGTCATACTTTACTCTTCTAAACTTCTATGGGTAACACATAAAGCTATTATCATCACAAATGAGTTTAAGTCCTTTCTTAAAAGGCAGGTCAAAAAAAGCAGAATTTAGAAACACATTTCCCAGATGCTCTTGGCTTCAAGTGCCTTCCCTTTCAAAGTCACCACCACATATTTATTTTGCTTATGTTCTGTATGTATTTATATACATGTCTCTCTGTCTGTCTCTGTCTCTCTCTCTCATCTAGGCAAGAACTGCTCCATGTTTGTTTTTGTATCCCCAGTGCTTAACACAATGTTTGCAACGTAATAGATGTTTAGTATATGCTTGTTGATTGAAGTCCCATGATAAGTGATAAGAATTGGTCATGCACTCTAGAACCAAGCTAATTCCTAACTAGTTTCGCACTCCGGAACTACTATAATTATTGCTATCTCTCTTTTATAGTGGAAAAAAAAACTGGAGTTCAGAAGTTAAATGACTTACCCATGGTCACAGAACTAATAATTATCGAAGTCAGAATTTAAATATATCTTCTCAGTCGATCTTAACAATGGTACTTTGAGGTAAGTACGTAAAGATAATCTTATCCTCATTTTGTAAGTGAGGAAACTGAGACTCAGAGGTTAAATGACTTGCCCCTAGTCACACAACTATTAAGTCCCAAAGTGAAGATTCAAACCCAGGCCTTTTCTGACTCCAAGTCAAGTGTTTTTTCCACTAAAAACATCATTGCCATCTGTCTTTCATTCAAAAGTATATAAAGAAACACTTTGTCAAATATCTTACTGGAGTCTAGGTAGACTAATCTTAAATACTATACTGATATACTGATATATGTCAGTAACCTGGAGAAAAAAAAAAGAAGTGTGGCTAATCTGGTATGGTATATTCTTGATAAACTCATGTTAATTCTTAATGATTTGTGCTTCTGTTGTTGAGTGCACACAAACCAAACTCCAAAAAGCACATTCTGGCATTTTTCCAGTAATCAAAATCAAATTTGCTATCCTATAGATTGAAGAATCTTTTCTGTTTTCTGAGTATTGTGATTTTTGCTTGCCTTCAGTCCTGTGTTACTTACACAATCCTAAATGATTTATCAAAAATCACTGACAGTGTCTCAGCAATTATATCTCTGAGTTCTTTCTGTAGCTTCACATGTAGCTTGTCCTGACTTAATGACCTGAAAAGAGGACAGCTACTAGCTCTCTTCATCACTTTTCTTCACATTTAATGCCCAGTTAACCATTTTTTGTTTTTGACCTTTCCTTTCTAAAGCTATTTTCTTTATTAAGACAAACAAACAGAACAAAACAGTTAAATAATTCTATGTTTTTGCTATCTTTTCCCATCTAAACTAAATAGTGAATCCATATTATCTTTGATCTTTCACTTTCCCCCAATATAGTTTTTTAAATTGCTGGGTTTTTTTTTTCAATTAAAAAATATGTCCTTTACTTGCATTACCAGATTCAATTTATTCTGAGAGGGAAAGGGAGAGGGGGAGTTCCAATGTTCCAATGAGGGGTAGCTAAATTTTTCAAGGTCATGACTTGACAAATGTCTTTATTTTACCAAAAGGTCATGATACCTTGGTTTGATTTAAGATATGACTGGACCAATAAGGCTATCCTAAGCGTCCATTGTCAGTGAGTTTAAGTCTTCTGTGATTTGAACTGTAAAAATTCTACTCAGGGCATCATTAGCCCACACTTATTCTTCCCTGGCTAAAACTCATGAGAATCATTCACTCAAGTTTATCATCTAAAGTTATGACATGTGCCAGGGAGATGTGCTTCCTTTTATGTTAGCAAGAGTTCTTTGAGGGTACATGAAGAATTATATGTGTGTGTAATATTTTTGCAGTGCATTGCATGTCATATTATATATTATATACTGCATATTCATGTATATGTGTGCATAAGTACATATATATTTACATATATATATAAAATGTAATATATTATTTTTATATAAATATGCCATAAGTGATATGGGATATGATATATAGCATATCACATAAAAATTACATATGTGTGCATATGCCCTCCCCATCTTGCTTTCTGTAGGTTGGCTTTTCTACCTACTAGGTCGCTTCCAGAAAAAAAAAAGCTAAGCTATGCACAGAAGACACGTGAGATTTAGAAATGAAACAGCATTCTCCTCAAGGGCATCTTACTATCTCTCTGCAAAGTGAGCTTTAAATTTTTTGTGACACAAGTGAAAAAACCTTTGCTGTAGCTCTTCTTACTGAAGAGGATGAGGAGAATATGCAGATATACACTGGTAAGATTTCATACTTTATAATAGTTCACATTCATATTGTACCTTAAAGATCTGCATGGGACTTTAAATACTCCCTACATTTTTCAGGCAGGATTAGGGACTGATTCTATGATTTCATTCATAGAAAGAAGTTTTGGAGAAGTAAATTCTTTCCACCAAGTAGTTCAACATCTTTTCTGCAATGTATATTCATATATGATTTCTTAGAGCATTAAGAGCTTAAGGGACTTGTTCACAATCACAAAAGCATTAATGTATCCAAAAGGAAACTTAAGCCTAGGCCATTCTGGCTCTCAAGGTCAGTTTTCTAGCCACTGTACAATAGGGCTTCATGAGGTATATGCTATAATTATCCTCGTTTTGCACAGGAGAAAACTGAAGCTGAAAGATGGGAAATAACTTGAAGAGTCATTTAACTACTTCTACTAAATATCTGAAGCAAAGATTCAAATTGGGTCTTCCTGACTTCAAGTTCAACATTCTATCTTTTCTGGCATTCTGACATTTACTGCTATGCTGAAATTTAGCCATGGTACTGAGGGCAGCTAGGTAGCTCAATGAATAAAGTACCAGACCTGGAGTTAGGAGGACCCAGGTTCAAATGTAGCCATAAACACTTACTAGCTGTGTGCCCCTGGGCAAATCACTTAACCTGGTTTCCCTCAATTCCTCATTTGAAAATGAGCTGGATAAGGAAATGTCAAACCACTCCAGTAGCTTTGTGAAGAAAACCTCAAGTGGGATCACCAAGAGTTGAACACTAAACAAACAAACAAACTACTGAAATGACTCAAAAAGCAAAATGGAAAAGTATTGAGCAGATAGGGTAATAACTACCATAAGGTGAATGGCTCATTACCCCAGAATGCTGCTGTTTAGGAGGGCATACCTCTTTATTGTACAACTTCTTGTTCTTCTAGTGGCATAGGACAAAACTAGAATTAACTGGCTCCAGCTGTATCCTCCAAGTATTGCATTACCATGGTGGTCCCAGGAGAGTTCTCCAGTACCAGCAAGGAATAAGACTTTTCATTTTCCATTACCCGTAATAGGATTGTCTTTTGGAACATCCTGTCACTCCTCCCCACACATATTATACGTGCCTCTGAAACGTCCTTCCCTGATCTGAATTTGATGTTGGAACACTGAGAGAATCAACAGTGAGAATGAGTGGGAAAAGGAACAGAGAAGTTTACCTGACTAGGGTATCGGGGGTGCTGAGGCTTAAGTGAGAGAAAGGCTGTAAAGCACTTTGCAAACTTTAAAGCACTATACACATGCTAAATATCATCATCATCATCATCAGCAGCAGCAGCAGCAGCAGCAACAGTAGCAGCAACCTACAATCTCCATTTTTCTGGACTTGTCTATGGCTACATTTGAACCTGGGTCCTCCTAACTCCAGGTCTGCTACTTTATTCATTGATGGCTTTTAACCTGTGCTTTATTTTGCATTCCTGCTGCACTCAAGTAGTATTTTTAAACCAATGCAAGGATGTGCTAGTAAATATTAACAACTGGGCTCTCCAGAAAAAAAAAAATGCAGTCCCATATATACTTTTAAGTTTAATTTACATTATTAAATTTTCTTTAATCTAGACCATCAACAAAAGAATAAATCAAGTCTTGATTTGCAGCAATTACTGCTTCAGAGCTAGAAGTGCTCACAGTGAAAATTTAACAATGGACTCTCATAAGCTGCAGGCACACCTAGCACCATGTGACTTAGGCTAAAAACCAATTGATATTGACCATTCTTACCAATTTGATGATATAGTATCTACAGCAATCATGATAATGGCCCTAGAGCTAAACTTCATTGTACCAAAATCTGAGGTGCATGTGTTCATATGTTTTTTTTTCTTTCCTTTTTAGTCTTGAACCAACTATTTTCCAAACTCTCAATGAATTGAAAATATGTTAAACACTTATTATATGCAATGTGCTATGTCACGATCATGGAGGGACAAAAATCAAAAGGAACCAAAAGGCCTTATATCCTAACAAATATAAAGAATTAAAAAGAAAAAATAAAGAAAATTGAGGGGAAGCAAAAAAAAATGGGAAAAATTAACAAGTAATGAGAGAAAGCTGTCTTTGAAGTTTCTGTGTTGGTAAACATACATTTTTGAAATTTAATTTATTATGTGACTGAAACCATTGTTAACATATTTAACTATGCTCCATATGTAAAAATGCCTTAAGGGAGATTAAAGCACTGTGAAAGAGATATATTGCTTTAAATGACTGTTGTGCCAAATCTGTGCTCAGTTCTTTATGGGTTAATTTATTACAACAAAAGATTGCATGAGGTAGTTCTAAGAAAAAAAAAGAATCTTTGGGAACAACAACAAATCTCAAGATTTTAATATCATGATACTTATGTTTGATGTATAATAAATTTTCAAACAGAAGTCTCTAGGAATAAGGTATTTGAATAAGGTGTTCTGGTTACTTGAATTTTCTTTTCTGAGAGTCAGACAGAATGACAGACTTTTGTTTCAACCCACATTGTCTGCTCTCCTGACTTAGTAAGTACAGCCTAGTGAGGCTAAATGATCCTATCACTCTGTATATCAGTTCTCTTTATGCAGTATTGAGATTGAAAAATTATAGAAGCTTAAGGCAAATCTGTCTTAACCCCAAGATTTGATTTTATTTTTTACCAGACTAGATATTTCATTAGTATAAGAAGCTAAAAGTGAGTAACTCTTCTACAAATTCAGTTCAGTTCAGCATCTTTTTTGTAAAATATAATTTTAGAGAATTTTTTTTCTGTTGCCTACTGAAGTAGTAGTAGCAGTAGTAGTAGTAGTAGTAGTAGTAGTAGTAGAAATAGTAGTATAGCAATCGCTGCTGTTTATACTTTGTTGTCAAAGAGGACTGCCAAGGTCTCCCACTGCATCCTGGTACATCTCCAGTCATTCTGATTGATATGTGGCCACTGGACCCACATGGCTCTGGAGGAGAAAGTAAGGCTGGTAACTTTGCACAGCCCTCCCTCCCTCAAATCAAAGTCAATCTCAAGTCATCTCATCATCTACCTGATGTCATGGTCTTCTCTGAGAACAAAGCACAAACCACACACAAAGCTATCCAATGACTTTATAAGTGTGATGTCTTGACTTGTATGTGAATTGGATTTAAGTGAGGTAGGGATATGCAAAGTCATCATCTTCATTTTCTCTTCTAGAGTTATTGAAGTCCAATGGCAAAACAAAAGTCAAGATGACTGGTAATGGCCTAGAATAGAAAAAATGAAATAGTCCATAAAAATGGTGGTGGTGGTATTAGTGATGGTGGTAGTAGTAGTAGTACATAGCAGCAGCAACAGTAGCAATAGGAATGATGATGGCAACAATGTTAGCTAGCATTTACATAACTATTTGAGATTTTCAAACACTGTACGGATGCTATCTCCTTTGATACTTACAATAGTCAACCAATGTAGGTATTATTATTATTCCCATTTTTAAAATGAGTTAATTGAAGTAAAGATAGGTCACAAAATAGTAAGTATTTGAGGCAGGATTCAAGCTCAAATGAAGAATTCCTTCCAATTGTACCACCTAGGTGCCTAAGAGACTTGTCTAGAGTCACTCAGCCAGTATTGTCTGTGATAATAGCTATGAAGTTGTTGTTCAGTCATATCCAACTCTTTGTCATTCCATGGACAATACTGTACATGGGGTTTTCTTCACAAGATATTTTCCATCTCCAGTGGATTAAGGAAAAAAGAGGTTAAGTAACTTGCCCAGAGTCACACCTAGATGCCTCCTAGGAAAACAAAGACTAAGCAACTTGCCCAACATTACACAGCTAGTCAGTGTCAAAGATCAGATGTGAACTCAGGTTTTTCTGATTCCAGGCTCAGAGCTGTCTATCCATTGAGCCATTTAGCTCATAGCTCATTTAGCTATGTACTACTACTACCCAAGCTAAGGAATAGCTCTTCATGATTCATGAAGTAAGGCATTATAGTAGATAGAGCACTGTGCCTGGTATTCTGGAATTCTGGGATCCTGAGTTCAAGTCTACCCTTGGTCACTTATTAGCTGAGTGACCTTGGACAATTAATGTCTCTTTACCTCAGTTTCCTTATCTATAAAATGAGTATAATAACAGTTGGGCAACTAGGGGATGCAGTGGATAGAATACTGGGTATGGAGTCAAAAAGAATCATCTTCCTGAGTCCAAATCTAGCGTCAGACATTTACTAACTTTGTGACTCTAAACAAGTCATTGAACCTTGGGTGCCTCAGTTTCTTCATCTGTAAAATGAACTAAATAAGGAAATGGCAAACCATTTTAGTATCTTTGCCAAGAAAACCCTGAATGGAGTCATGAGGAGTTAGACATGACTGCAAATGATGGAAGAAAAAGAAACATGATAATAATGCCTAGTCCCCAGGGTTTATTATAAACATAAAATAAGATAATAATTGTAAAATGATTTGTAAATCCCAAAGTACAATATAAATGCAATTTATTTTTATTGTTGTTGCTGCTGCTATTATAAGCATTGAAAAAAAAGAATCAGAAATAACATTCTTCTTTTCTAGAATCCCAAAGGTCTAGAACTAGCTTTATATCTACTGTGCTCTACTATATCTCACCTAAGGATGTATGCTAGAACTGTCTTCCAATTTTTTTTTGGTAGAGGTGTCATTCCTTTTCTTTATTAATTAACATAAAAATAATGATGCGGAGTCAATATGGTGGAGAAGAGACAGCAACTCAGGTGAACTTTCCCAACATTCCCCTCCAAAACACTTTAAAATACCTCAAATCAAATTCTGAACCAGCAGAGGCAACAAAAGTTTTGAATGAGAAAATTAACAAGCCCAAGACAACTTAGGGGGCCAACAGGAGAGGTCTGTGACATTCAGATTGTAGTAGACCTGGAGTGCAGCAAATGACATGGCAACACCAGCATCAGGTCATGGAGGAAGCTGCAACAGTGACAGGAGCAGCTTCAGGAGCTCTTAGCCCAGAGAAATTAAGGGGGTTTGATCAGAAATTCATTACAGGAGACTCTTTGCTGGCACTAGTCATAGAAACTCATTGTATTGGCAAGACACAGTTACAGGGCAAAGAACAGCCTTGTGGTTGCATCCACAGGGTGACAGAGCATTGGTCACAGATTCAGGGTGGAGAAGAGTGCTTTTTGTGTTTCAGAAAGTAACAGGGGATCTGGTCTAAGTTCCAAGGCAGAAAGGAACATAGCACTCACAGCTGTAGGAAAGAAAGAGACCTGGACACAGTTTTAGGGTGAAGAAGAATGCTATCATTTTGGCTGCAGGGGAATAAGTGACATTTCTGGGTAAAGACCTGAGCACAGGCCAAAGAAGTATTGAACGCACCCCTTCTTGGATCATATCACCCTGGAAGAATGGAAAACTTACAGACCCACAGAACTAGCTCTGAAAACAGCAGAACAAAAAATCTGAAGCTTGGAACAATGACTAACACCATGGGACCAAAGCCCAAATTTGACATAAAGGAAAATAAATGTGATGAGAAAATGAGCAAACAAACAAACAAATTAAAAGAACTGGATCTTAAAAATCTACTGTGGTGGCAGAGAACATCAAGACACAAACTAGAAAGAAGACAATGACTTCAAAGCAGCTAAAAGTAAAGCCTCAAAAAAAAATGTGAATAGGACATAAGCCCAACAAGAATTCCTAGAAGAGCTTAAAAAGGATTTTAAAAATCAGATAAAAGAGGTAGAGGAAAATGGGAAAAGAAATAAGAGCTATGTAAGAAAATTATGAAAAAGGAGTCAACAGCTTGATACAAGGGGAAAAATGATGAAGAAAATAACAGCTTAATGAACAGAATTGGCCAAATGGTGAAAGAGGAACAAAAATTCACTGAAGAAATGAACTCCTTAAAAAGCAGAATTAGGCAAGTGGAAGGACTACATAAGATATCGAGGACAAAAAAATAAAAAGAATTTTTAAAAAGATGAAAATGTGAAATACCTCATCGGAAAAATAATGCACCTGAAAAACAGATTGAGGAGAGATAATTTAATAATTATTGGACTACCTGAAACAGTGATCAAAAAAAGAGGATAAACATCCTCTGCAAAGAATCATTAAGGAAAACTGCCTAGAGCCAGAGATTAAAATAGAAATTGAAATAATCCATTGATCACATTCTGAAAAAAAGAGATCCCCAAATGAAAATTTCCAGGAATATTAAAGCCAAATTCTAGATTTCCTAGAACAAGGAGAAAATATTGTGAACAGCCAGAAAGAAAAAAAATATCATGGAGCCATAGTCAGGATAACACAAGATTGAGCAGCTTCCACAATAAAGGACAGAAGGGCTTGACATATTATATTCTGTATGGCAACAAAACTAAGTTTACAACCAAGAATAACATGCCCAGAAAAACTGAGTACCTTCAAGGAAAAAGAAAAAGACATTTACTGAAAGAGGGACTTTCAAGGATTCCTGATGAAATGTCATGAGCTGAATAGAAAATTTGACTTTCAAATTGCAAGACTCAAGAGAAGCACAAAAAAGTAAACATGAAAGAGAAATCATAAGGGATTCAATAAGGTTAAATTATTTAGATTTCTATATGGGAAGAGAATACTTGTAACTCCTAAGAACTATATCATTATTAGGGCAGTTAGAAGTATACATAGAAGGCAATATGTAAGTTGACTAGAAAGGATAATCTAAAAAAATAAATTAAGAGATGAGAAAGAAAATGCACTGGAAGAAGGGGGTAGGGAGAAGAACAAGAAGGAAAATCATCTCGTATAAAAGAGAGGAACAAGGAAGTGCTTTTGTAGTGGAGGAGAAAAAAGGGTGGAGGGTTACAAGTAACATTTGAAATTTACTCTCATCAAGATTAGCTCACAGAGGAAATAACATACACACTCAGTTGGTTATAGAAATCTATTTTATTATCAATAGATAATAGCATGCCATCTTGGGGAGGGGGAGGGAGGGGAAGAAAAATTTAAAACTCAAAAGCTTATGGAAGTGATTGTTAATAAATCAAAATAAATTAATAAAAAAGAGGGAAAGAAAGAAAAAAAAGAATGTTAACATGTTGAATTATATGGGTTCACCTTTTACCATTTTTTCTTATAGATGATATAGGCATTTCTTATTAATAGCTACTTAATTCTTTCTTTTCATTTTTAATAAAAAGGCTCAATCAGTATTTTCCTGGGCACAAATTATTTGTCTAATGGGGAAAAAGTTGTGTCATATACTGAAGAAAAAAAAAAACCTTCATTGTGAGATGATCCTAGTCTAAGATGAATATGATTTTAAAAGTTTATCCTTCAAATGAAATTTGTCAAATTAGAATAAATAGTTAAAATGTAAATTTAAGGAACTATTTCTGATTCATTTTCCATATTTCATAATTCTTTTAGTCACAGATGTTTTTATGGGCACATTTTTACTTTCATTGGTACTTTTTAGTTCTTTTTGGTATTTTCTCTTGTGTGATTCCTGATGCAACTAAAATGTTATTTTATTTAAGCAGAAAAAAAAGTTAAAAAAAAGCAGGAGTAACAATCATGACCTCATACAAAAGTAAAGGAAAAATAGATCTAATGTAAAAACATAAGGAAGGAAACTACATTTTGTTAAAAGATTTCATGGACAATGAATTAATATCAAAACTAAGCATATATACACAAAATGGCATAGCATCCAAATCCTTAAAGAAAAAGTTAAAAGAGTGATAAGAGGAAATAAGACAATAAAACTATACTGGTGTGGAATATCAACTTTTCCTTTACAGAACTAAGAAAGATAAATAAGAAAAGAAGTTAAGGAGATGAATAAAATTTTAGAAGAGTTAGACATGATAGAACTCTGGAGAAAATTGAATGGAGATAGAAGGCAGTATAATTTTTTCTCACCTATATGTGGAACTTTCACAAAAAAATGAACAAATATCAGAGCATAAAAAACTCACAAGTAAATGTAGAAAAGCAGAAAGATTGATGACATTCTTTCAGACCATAGTGCAACAAAAATTGCTTTCAAGAAAGGCCTGAACCAGAATGGTTGAACAAGTTGTGATATATGATTGTGATAGAATATTATTGTGCTTTAAGGAATGATGAGCAGATTAGTTTCAGAAAAACCTGGAAGACACATTAACTGATGCAAAATGAAATGAGAAGAAACAGGAGAAAATTATACACAGTGAGTAGTATTGTATGATGATCAACTGTGAATGATTAGGTATTCTAATCAATATAATGATCCAAGACAATTCTGAAGGAATTAGTTTGAAAAAATGCTATTAACCTTCAGAGAAGGAATTTATAGAGTCTGAACACAGAATAAAGCATGAATTTTTCATTTCTTTATCTTTCTTGCTTTATTTTTGTAATATGGCTAACATGGGCTTATGTTTTTTATGATTTCACATTTATAATTGATATCACATTTCTTGTCTTCACAATTAGAAGGAAAAGGTTTTTAAAAAGGATATTAAAAACAAATACTGAATTTAGAAAATTAAAACACAAAAATATTAAGAATATTATTATCAGTTTTCAAAGTTACTTGTCCTCAACGCCAATCATTGCTCACCTCTAAGTGTGTGTGTGTACAAATAAGCACACACACACACACATACACACACAAACACAGAACCAAACATTGTTTAATGACCAGTTAGGCTTTTCATAATTAGGGGTTTTTTTTCCTTCTTCACATCTAGAATGAATTAATGTTATCCAAAATGTAGGAACAAAATCAAAATAGACTTACTTGAAGAACAGAGAGAGAGAGAGAGACAGAGAGAGAGAGAGAGAGAGAGAGAGAGAGAGAGAGAGAGAGAGAGAGAGAG
>NW_020940360.1:16301997-16316903 GCF_900497805.2 Vombatus ursinus | reverse complement strand
GAGAGAGAGAGAGAGAGAGAGAGAGAGAGAGAGAGAGAGAGAGAGAGTCAGTTCTTAGTTCCTCTGTTTTTATGTGATCAGTTATAAAAAATTTCTATTAGAAAAATGAAACATAGTTATGGTCAGATGTAGCCTATTGACCACATTTGCCTGGCCTCTTCAGTTCATTTCACCCACTATTACCAAGACTGCTTGCATTCTTTCAGCAGCACCACATTTGTCAATCAGAACTGTTAACAAGACTCTTAAACAAATTTTTCAGCAAACTTAGTCTTTGCAAATCTAGAGATATTTTGACCATTGGTAATAGTATATCTTGACAGATAGTGTCCAATAAATCACACAGCATGATTTCTCTTTGAAAACAGAGATGTTTATATGCAAATCTACACTGATTATTTTAGGGACATTTTAGTTCAAAACAAATATATTTGCTAGATGGTAAATCCAGAGAATGTTTGTTTTGTTTACTTTAAGCACTATATCCCAAAGAACTGATAGATGAGATCATCAGCTTTAACCATGCCCAGTTAAAGGACAATAGAAATCTCATGTCATGATATAGGTTATAAGAACTTGATTGGTTCAGAAGAAGTTTGGGGAAAAGAAGGTAGGATATGAGGTAGAGCCAGACACAGAGGGGTGAAGGCATAAATCAAGAGAGACAGGGAAGATAGAGACACCATCAAGGTGTTTAGAACTATGGTGCCAAGCTGTGATTTTGCAAGAGTAAGTTTGTGACTCAGCCTAGATGAGGAGATACTGCATATGGATTGTATTCTCCAGTCCCTTGATACCTCAGTTATGAATTCAACTTAACTATACCTCTATCCAAAGGTAAAAATTGCATGGGACTTTGATTCCCTAACTGCCTTGGCTGGAGGTAGAAGATAACCTACTACATATAGACCATGTATACCTATTATCTACCATATTCCATTTTATTGACTTTGTTTTTGTTTTAATTATTGGATTTATGCATTCCAAGTGTGTCTAATTATAGAGTGACTACTATAGACAGAAACCCTTGATGTATGGCTTTGAAAAGATAGTTAAACTAAAACTACAAATCTGACTTTAAGCGATCAGTCAATCAAGAATCATTTCTTACGAGCCTTCTGTGTGTTTGACACTGTGCTAAGGACTGAGGATATGACAAAAATTAAATTATTATTGCCCTAAAGGACAATTGAAAAAGAGGAAGAAACTTAAGATGGAAAAAAAATCACCAAAGGCATCAGATATCACTGTCATATTTAGCTCTGTAAGTTACTGCTCACAATTTCAGAGGAAAAAGTAAGATGTCAGTGTTTCATCTCCTAACATAAATGGATCTCAGCCTTCAATGTGGACTATGAGCCATTGGTCCAAATTCTTTAAAGTTGCCTTGCCTCTGTCATTCTTGCTAAGTACAACCTCTGATTTGGTCCAGGTTATAGAATGCCTAGTGCTGCCAGAGATGAAAAGAAAGAAAATAGATGATGCCAGAGGCCTCAGCATGAAGATGATATGGCCAGCTTTTATGAATTATTGTTGCCAGCCTATAAGTTAAGACAGAAGAATGTCAAGTTCTTTTGATGCTTTTCAAAAAAAAATCACTCTCCAGTTGCTGCCAGCTGTGACTCTTATAGATGAAGAAAGAGATCTATTGTTAAATATAGATGTTCCTATAAAAAAAGGAACATAGCACCTCTGACAGCCCAGAAATATCAGGACTCAAATCTAAGAAAGACAGGAAGGTGGCTCAAGAGAAAAGAAAGAGTTTGAATCTAAACAATCACCAAAATACCTCCAAAACTGTTAGAGAAGAACTTGAAAACTAGCTGGAAAACATGATTTCGGAAAGAAGAAAACAAACAAATGACCAAAAAGATGAGTCCCTGAAAAATTGTGGTTGTCTTAGTATTTATGAATGGGTTAAAGGTGAAGACACATGGCAAGAGGGATCACTGCTCCACTGCAGTCCTCCAGAAGGAGTTATTTATAAGTTCGCCCCAAATTAGTGTTCCAACATGGTTACTACACTATGCCTACTTTTGTATTTCAGACAACAGGTGACATAAGAAATTAAAGATGTTCATTCCAATCAATAATTATTTCTAGCTTAGAATTCTAATACCTTGACTCGTTTAAGAAAATGAAATGCTGTTCCACACTCCCTGTGCTACTCACCTGCCAATATTAATATGTACACTCCAACTAGCCCTCTGTGCTTATTTCCTTCAGATCAGGTACTACTAATTAAAAGGATATGACAAGAGAAAGGTGTGATTCATGCCTGCATGCATTTGGGGAAAAATAATGGAAAAAACAAAATAGAAAGATATTCAACTTTAATGATGTTTAATATACAGGTTTGCCATTGATGATCTCACTTGGCCTATGTCAAACAGTTTTGTGTCATGAATAGCATAAGATTTATCCTGAAGGAGGAACGCGTGTTGCATGACACAGAGGGGATGATAGTGGCACCATCACTTTAAGCATATTGTTGTGCCACAAAGTGTTAAGCCAAAATTTTTGAAAATAATAAAGTATGTTCAATCACTTTGCTTTTACCTGTAGGCCAACTTCTTGGCAGCCACATTCCTGCCCAGACCTTAGATCACTTCAGGGAGAACTTAACTCCTTCCCACTTTAGGAGTACCACACAGAATTTCTGATCTGTCCCCTTCCCTAACTGTCCTGATTGGCAAGTGCCTCATGTAGCCCAATGTATCTGGGTTGATCCCTTGAAATATTCTCAGATACTGCATTGTCTTCTCCTCTGCCTACCTAACAATTTATTTTCCCCTTTTCTGGTCCAGAACTGTAGGTAAATTGATACTGCTATTGCTACTTAGTTCTATATGTCTATTTTCTTATGACAACAGTCATTGTTCCTATAATTTTGAAATCAAAATACTCTTCCCTGGTCACTGCTTCCATATATATTTCTTTCTCCTATGAAAATATCAACTCCTTTGTGGCAAGGATTGTTCTTGCTTTTGTATATGCTTCCCCAAAACCTTACAAAATATTCGGTACAGAATAATTGCTTAATAAATGCTAAGTGATTCCTTCACTAAAAATTAGTAGCAATGATGCCATTTTAGTAAGAGTTAACTCAATTTAACCACCTATTAAATAAGATAAATCACTGACCCTGTCATTCCCTTATTCAAAACTCCAGTTACTATCAACTCTATGATCAAACATAAAATCTTCTGTCTGATATTCAAAATCCTTGTAAACTTATTCCCCTCTGGCAACCTTCCCAGGCTTCTTACACTTTTTCTCTTTCCCTTCCTCACATGGTCTGTGATTCAGTGACACTGAATTCCTTCCTGTACTATAACCAAGACATTCATATTTGAACTCTGGTTGTTTCCATTCCTGGAAGGCTCTCCTTCCATATCTCCACTTCCTGACTTTCTTAGTTTCCTTGGCTTCCTTCAAATTCCAGTTAAAAGCCTACCTTCTACAGAAAACCTTTTCTTGATCCCCATTACTTCTAATCCCCTCATTCTGTTGATTATTTCCAATTTATCCTCTATCTAGGTTGTTCATACATACTTGTTTGTACATTGTCATCCTCATTAGACTGTGAAATCCTTGAGAACAAGGACTGTCTTGGTTGTCTTCTACCTTTCTTTGTACCCATAGAGTCAGGCACATATTAGACACTGAAATTTGTATTGTGTGGTTGATTGAATATATGTAGCCTTTGATTTGTCTTTTTTTTTTTAGTTTTCAACAGTCATTTTTATAAGATTTTGAGTTCTTAATTTTCCCTCTCTCTATACTACCTACTCCCCAAGACAGCATGCAATCTGATATAGGCTATATATGTACAATCATATTAACATAATTACAGATTAATCATGATGTGAAAGAAGAGTCATAACAAAAGGGGAAAAAAGCATGAGAAAGAAAAAAAGAAAACAGAGAGAGAGAGAGAGAGAGTGAGAGACAGACAGACAGACAGAGAGACAGAGAGACAGAGAGAGAAGTATACTTGGTTCTGTGTTCAGACTCCGTAGTTCCTTCTCTGAATGTGGATAGCATTTTTCATCATAAATCTTTTGGCATTGTCTTAGATCAAGAAGAGCTAAGTCTATCAAAGTTGGTAATCACACAATGTTGCTGTTATTATGTGGAATGTTCTTCAGGTTCTGCTCACTTCACTCAGCATCAGTTAATGTAAGTCTTTCTGTTTATCATTTCTTATGGGAAAATAATACTCCATTACATTTATATTCTACAACTTGTTAAGCCATTCTCCGATTGAAAGGCATTCCCTCAATTTCCAGTTCTTTGCCACCACAAAAAGAGTTGCTATAAATATTTTTGTGCATGTGGGTCCTTTTCCCTTTTTTTATGTTCTCTTTGGCATACAGACCTACTAGTGGTATTGCTGGATCAAACAACATGTACAGTTTTGTAGCCCTTTGGCTTACTTCCAAATTGCTCTCCAAAATGGTTGGATTAGTTCACCTCTACCGACAATGCATTAGTGACTTGTATTCTTATAAATTTGGCTCAGTTCTCTACATATTTTAGAAATGAGGCCTTTCCTTGGAAACAGAGGCTGTAAAAATTGTTTCCCAGCTTTCTGCTTCCCTTTTAATCTTGGTTGCATTGACTTTGTTTGTGCACAACTTTTTTTTAAATTTAATGCAATCAAAATTATCTATTTTGCATTTCATAATGCTCTATACTTCTTGTTTAATTATAAATTCTTCCATTCTCCATAAACTTCACAGGTAAACTATTCCTTGCTCTTCTAATTTGCATATAATACCACCCTTTATGTCTAAATTATGTACCTATTTTGGTCTCATCTTGGTATATGGTGTAAGATGTTGGTCCATGCCTAGTTTTTTGTGATACTATTTTCCAGTTTTCCCAGCATTTTTTGTCAAATAATGAGTTTTCATCCTAGAAGCTGGGGTCTTTGGGTTTATCAAACAGTAGATTACTATAGTCATTGACTACTGTGTCTTGTGTACCTAACACAATCCACTATTTCTTAGCCACTAACAAGTAGTTTTGATACTGGCTGCTTTATAATACATTTTTAGATCTGGTATGGCTAGACAACCTTCCTTTGCATTTCTTTTCATTAATTCTCTTGATATTCTGGACCTTTTGCTCTTCCAGATGAATTTTATTATTATTTTTGCTAGCTCAATAAAATAATGTTGGTAGTTTGATTGATATGGCACTGAATGAGTAAATTAATTTAGGTAGAATTGTCATTTTTATTATATTAGCTCAGCATACCCATGAGCAACTGATGCTTTTCCTGTTATTTAGATCTGACTTTATTTGTGTGAAAAGTGTTTTGCAATGTGTTCATATAGTTACTGGGCTTGTTTCAGCAGGTAGACTCCGAAATGTTTTATAATGTCTAGAGTAACTTTAAATGGAATTTCTCTTTCTATCTCTTGCTGTTGGGGGTTGTTAGTAATATATAGAAATGCCAATGATTTACCTGGTTTTTATATCCTGAGACTTTGCTAAAATTGTTAATTATTTCAAGTACATTTTTTAGTTCATTCTATAATCATAGTGCCATATCATCTGCAAACAGGGATAGTTTTGTTTCTTCATTGCCTATTCTAATTCCTTCAATTTCTTTTTCTTCTCTTATTGCTAAAGCTAACATTTCTAGTACAATATTGAATAACATTTGTGATAACAGATATCCTTGTTTCACCCCTGATCTTATTGGAAATGCTTCTAGCTGATCCTCATTACTGATAATGCTTGCTGATGGTTTTAGATAGATGCTACTTATCATTTGAAGGAAAACTCCATTGATCCCTTTGCTCTCAAGTATTTTTAATAGGAATGGGTGTTGCATTTTGTCAAAAATTTCTTTGCATCTGTTGAGATAAAGATATGATTTCTGTTAATTTTATTACTGATATGTTTAATTATGCTGATAGTTTTCTTAATATTGAACAACCCTGCATTGCTTTTATAAATCCCACCTGCTCATAATGTATTATCTTCATGATAAGTGTCTGTAATCTCTTTGTTAATATTTTATTTTAAAATTTCTGCATCTGTATTAACTAAGGAAATTGGTCCATAATTTTCTTTGTCTGGTTTGCCTCTTTCAGGTTTAGGTGTCCACACAGTTTTTGTGTCATAAAAAGAATTTGATAAAGACTCTTTCTTTGTCTATTTTTCCAAATCACTTAGATAGCATTGGAATTAATTGTTCTTTAAATGTTTCATAGAATTCACTTGTGAATCCATTTGGACCTGGAGATTTTTTTCTTAGTGAATTCATTAGTGGCTCATTTAATTTCTTTTTCTGAAATGGGGTTATTTAAGTATCTTATTTCTTCTTCTATTAATCTGGGCTATTTATATTTCTGTAAATATTCATCCATTTCTCTTAGATTGTCAGATTTATTGGTACACAGTTGGGCAAAATAGCTCCTAAATATTATTTTGATTTCCCCTTCATTGGTGGTGTATTTACCCTTTTCATTTTTGATACTGATAATTTCTTATTTTTTTCTTTTTAAATCAAATTAACCAAAGATTTATCTGTTTTATTTTTTTTCATAAAACCAGCTCTTAGTTTTATTCATTAGTTCAATAGTTTTACTTTAAATGTTATTAAGCTCTCATTTGATTTTCAGAATTCGTAATTTGTTATTTAATGGGGGATTTTTAATTTGCTCTTTTTCTAGTTTTTTTTTTAGTTGAATGCTCAATTCATTAATCTCCTGTTTTTCTATTTTATTCATGTAAACATTGAAAGGTGTAAAATTTTCCCTAAGAACTGCTTTGGCTGTATCCCATAACTTTTGTTATTTTGTATCATTATTATCATCCTCTTTGATGAAATCATATATTGTTTCTATGGTCATTTGTTTAACACACTCATTCTTTAGGATTAGGTAATTTAGTTTCCCATTACTATTTAGTCTACCTTTCTGTGGACCTTTATTACATGCAATTTTTATTACATCATGATCTGAAAAGGATACATTCAATATTTCTGCTTTTCTGAATTGGACTGTGAGGTTTCTTTTTTTTCCCCCTAGTATATTGTCAGTTTTTGTGTAGGTGCCATGTACTGTTGAGAAAACATATATTCCTTTTTATTCCCATTCAGTTTTCTTCAGAGGTCTACCATATCTAACTTTTCTAAAATTCTATTCACCTCCTTAACTTCTTTCTTGTTTTTTTTTTGTGGTTAGATTTATCTGGTTCTGAGAGGGGGAGGTTGAGGTCCCCCACTAGTATAGTTTTGCTGACTATTATTTCCTATAACTCACTTAGCTTCTCCTCTAAGCATTTGAATGCTATAGCACTTGGTACATACATGTTTAGTATTGATATTACTTCATTATCTATGGTACCCTTTGGCAGAATGTAATTCTCACATCCTTTAATTTAATCTATTTTCGAGATGATATGATGATATACTTAGAGAATCCTAGAGAATCCTAGAGAATCAAGTAAAAAACTACTTGAAATAATAACAATGTTAGCCAAGTTTCAGAATATAAAATAAACCCATATAAATCATCAGCACTTCCATATATTACCAACAAAGCCCAACAGCAAGAGATAGAAAGAGAAAATCTGTTTAAACTTACTGTAGACATTATAAAATATTTAGGAGTCTACCTCCTGAAACAAACACAAGAACTAAATGAACACAATTACAAAAGACTTTTCACACAAATAAAGTCAGATCTAAATAATTGGGAAAAAAACATCAGTTGCTCATGGGTAGGCCAAGCTAATATAATAAAAATGACAATTCTACCTAAGCTAATTCACTTATTCAGTGCCATACCAATCAATCTACCAAGACATCTCCAAAGGTCTCGTGATGTAAAAATGCTATCCACAAAAAAGAAAGAACTATGGGGTTTGAATGGAGATTGAAGTATACTATTTGCTATTTTTTTTTCTTCTGTTGTGTTTTGTTTCCTCTTTCTGGTGGTTCCTCCTATTGGTTCTAATTCTTACTTACAACATCACTAATGTGAAAGCGTGTTTCATAGGAATGTATATGTATAGCCTATATCAGATTGCATGCTGTCTTCAGGAGGGAGGTGGGGAGAGAAGGGGAGAAAAATTTTAAACTCAAAAGCTTATAGAAGTGATTGTTGATAAATCAAAATAATTAATAAAAAATTAAATTAAATTAAATTACTATTTGCCCAGCTACATAAATAAATAAATAAATGAATGAATGAATGAATGAATGAATGAATGCATCTATTTTTGCTTCTGCTTTGTCTGAAATCAGGATTGTTACCCCTGCTTCTTTTACTTTAGCTGAAGCATAATATATTTGGCTTCAGCCCCTTAACTTGACTCTGTGTGTACTTCTCTGCTTCAAATGTGTTTTTTTGTAAACAATATATTATAGGATTATGGGTTTTAGTCGACTCCGCTACCTGCTCTTATTTTATGGGAGAGTTCATACCATTCACATTCACAGTTATGGTTACTGTGTTTTTATCTCCATCCTATCTCCCCCATTTATGTTTTTCTATCTCCTTTCTCCTTTTCCCTCCTTTCCAGTGTTTTGCTTCTGATCATTGCCTCTCTCAAGCTGCTCTCTCTTTCCCCTTTCCCCTCCTATTTCTTTCCTCCCTTCTTCTTTCCCTTCTATACACCACCTCCCATTTCTTTCTCCTTTCCTCTCCTAATTCCTATAGGGTAAAATAGATTTCTACACACTACTGAGTGTGTATGTTATTCCCTCTTTGAGCCAAATCCTATGAGAGTAAGGTTTGAACAATGCTGGCCTCCCTGTACTCTAGTAGGTCTTTATGCCTCTGTATGTGATGTAATTTACCCTTTTCTGCCTCCTCCTTTTCTATTATCCTAGCACAATCATTTTTTTCACCCCTTAATTAAATTTTTATCATCACATAAAACTCAACTTATGTCCACACCCTCTGCCTATGTATGGCCCTTCTAATAAAGATACAGTTCTTAAGAGTTTCAAGCATCATCTTCCTATATAGGGATATAAACAATTTAACCTTATTGAGTAATATGTTTTTGTTTTCCTCCTGTTTACTTGTCTATGCTTCTCTTGAGTCCTGTATTTGAAGACTGAATTTTTTGTTCAGCTCTTGTTTTTTTTTCATCAGAAAGTTTGGAAACTGGCTACGTCATTGAATGTCCATATCTTCTCCTGAAAGATTATGTTCAGTTTTGCTGGGTAGTTGATTCTTTATTGTAATCCAAGATCCATTGCCTTCCAGAATATCATATTCCCAGCACTCTAATCCTTTCATGTAGAAGCTGCTAAGCCCTTTATAATCCTAACTGTGGTTCCATAATATTTAAATTATTTCTTTCTGTCTGCTTGCAGTATTTTCTCCTTGACCTAGTAATTCTGGAATTTGACTACACTAATTTTTGGAGTTTTCATTTTGAGTTCTCTTTGAGGAGGTAATTGGTGGATTTTTTTCGTTGACTATTTTACACTCTGGTTCTAGAATATCAGGGAAATTTTCCTTAATGATTTCTTTAAAGATGCTATCCAGTCTGTTTTTTTGATCATGGCTTTCAGGTAAAACAATAATTCTTAAATTATCTCTCCTGGATCTACTTTCCAGGTCAGTTTTTTGTCCAATGAGATATTTTATGTTTTCTTCTATTTTTTTCATTCTTTTGATTTTGTTTGATTGATTCTTGATGTCTCATAAAGTCATTAGCTTCCACTTGCTCAGTTGTAATTTTTTTCAGCCAAAAACAAGGTCCATTAAAGATTCACCATATTAGCCAGACTCCTAAGGAATCTGAGCATCTGTAAACCACTGGCTAGACTCTAAAATTCTGAGCAGTGGCCAGACCACAAGAAGCAGAGCATCTCAATGGAGTCAATGGACCCCACACACAGAAAGACCATGGGAGGGATGGTCAAGCAGTCTATGAGATAATAGAACTTCAGGGGTGGCCAAGGGAGAATGGAGCCCAGATAGGATCAAGGGTGGGAAGTGGCCAGGGGACACAGGGAGGTCCAGGCTAGGCTAAGGGCAACAGATTTGGCATAGCCACAGTGAAAGGTCAGTTGATGGGATCATAGCCCCAGGGGAACACCAGAGATTCTGCCATGTGGGAAAGTCCAGGGCCCTTCCCTTTTGGGGTCCAGATCCCATTCTCATCATTCCTCCCTCAAACAAATGGGACCCAAATTTTTTTGGGGTAAGGGGCAAAGGTCTTGGCTTCTGAAACTGTTTCCTGCTAGGAAGGGGTGTAGTACTGTCCCTTCCTCGAGGGTGTCCAAAAGAGAAGGTTGACTGGAACTGAGTAAAGGCTGCATCCAGGGAAGGATGGGTGGACATTGACTGGTACCTGTTGTTTGCTATCAACTGCAGATGAATGACATGTAGTCTGGAAGATACAAATCTGACAGAAAAGACTGCAGGGTCTAGATATAAAGCAGGGACTAGATTTAGGGCCCAAATATGAGAGGATAAAACATCCTTAGCTCTCTTTGGATTCAGATAATTCAGTTTTCCAGCCATGCAGTATCAAATACACCTCATAGCCAAACTCAGGAATAGCCAGGTGGGTAACATTCCTTTTCAAAGGAACATAATGGGGAAACTGAGCCAGGAGGATCCCATCTTAGACTGAGGCTAAAATTGTCTTCTCAGCTTTTCCCAATCCTGACTTTCCACCAATATCACATTCTCTGAGTAGCTTGTGGCATTTCTCTCAGGTGGTGTATTATTGATTATCAATGGATTATGATCCATCAGACAATTCAAAATAAAATCCTATGAGCTTTTACCTCACATAGCAAGTTTCACTAATCACAGTTTAGGAAAAACTTATTCAGGTTTCACATCTCAAATTCAAATTTTTTCTGGTGTAAAAAGCCAATCATGACAGATTATTTCCATAACCCAAACAAGCTTTTTGGCTAGTTTACACATTAAAACAAATAACCCAATAGCGAAATTATTTTAGCGGTAACCAAATTATGAAAATCTGCTTGACATAACTGATACAAAAAGTTCACCAATTTGAAACTTGAAATAAAACCATTACCCATCAGGTGACTTCAATTTTGTTAAATTCATTTCCAAATTACACAGAGAATCAACACCTCATCATTAATAGTTAAAACTACAAATTTTAAAGAGTATGCTTACCCAAGTTCGGAGGCTAGCTCCTTTACCTTGAGCAGGATGTGCTGAGCCTGGGTGATGCTTCCAGACAAAGGTTGCCCTAGGGTCCAAGGCCATTGCCAGTGGGGCCCACGCTGTAGCTGCTGCCCCTCCCTCCTTCCTTTCCCAGGTGGGGGAGGGCAAAATCAAAGGTGAGGGGTAAAGGGTGAAACTCTTCTCCTATGAGAGGAGTTAACAGATACCCTCTTGACTCAAAGGAAGGGAGTAACCAGGGTTGTAAGGAGGTGTTTCAAAACTCCTTAATGATCAATCACAAAACCTCCAGAATCTGCCAAGATATTTTTAGCTGTTCTAACTTTTCCCTGTAACATCCATGGAGGAGGATTCAGGAGTGTAGAGGGAAGGGAGTAAGTAAGCCTCAGGGAACCAAAAGCAGCTGCAGTTATCCCTAATTTCCTAGTGCTGAAAGAACTGACAGAATTGGGCATACACTTCCAGATAGGGCATCTGTCCTTGTTCTCTATGCTGTGGAAGGTGTACCCAGGTCCATGGCCTCAAACTGACCCAGTAGAACAAGAACCTGAGAGCGTCAGGCTGAGTGCAAGACAGCCTCATAACTGTCTGTGTGAAAAGTACCTCCAAGCCTTGGTGCTTGGAGAACAACCCCAACTGCAGAGCAAGAAAGGGGTGGGAGGCTTACATATATTCCAGTCTTGACTGGAGAAGAACTTGGGGTTAGGCAGTTTCCCCATATGGGCCACCAAAATGTTGAGGTGTAGGGATTTAGGGGTGCTGGGACCCCAAGATCACATGTGGGTCCTGCCTGAAAGAATTCAGCCCAAGCCTTCTTTCAGCCAAAAACAAGGCTTATTAAAGATCTGCCATATTAGCCAGACTCTTAAGGAATCTGAGCATCTGTGAGCTATTGGCTAGATTATAAGAATCAGAACCTCCAATTCTAATTTTTAAGAAATTGTTTTCTTCAGTAAACTTTTGTATCTCCTTTTCCATTTGGTCAATTTTACTTTTTAAGGAGTTGTTTTCTTCAGTGAATTTTTTTTTCCACTTGGCCAATTTTTTTTAATGGAATTATTTTCTTCATTCAATTTTTGTTCTTCCTTTTCCAAGCTGTTGACTCTCTCTTGCATACCTCTCATTTCTTTTTCCCAGTTTTTCTTATACCTCTCTTATTTGACTTTTAAAATATTTTTGAGCTCTTCTACAAAGGCTTTTTGGGACCAATTTATATTCCCCTTTGAGCTTTCAGATGTAGGTATATTGACAATGTTGTCCTCTTCTGAGTTTGTTTTGACCTGCTCTGTCCCTGTAGAAAATGTCTGGTCAGTGTATGTTTTTGCTTCTTGCTCATCTTGGTCTCCTATTCTACGGCGTTTTAAGTTGAGCTCTCCTTCTAGAGCACAGGGGGGACTATTCCAAGCTACTTGTGCTGCAGGCTAGGGGCCTGGTCACTGGCTTTGTGCACTAGGGCCTCAGGTGCTAGCAGCTGGAGGCTGTAGGGGTTGGGCAGCTTACCTGGTTCTGAGATGAGGTCTCACTGGTGGTGTCTGGCATGTGCTGAGGCCCGGTCAAGTTCTTCTGTATTCCCCCTGGGTTACACCAAAATACATGGAAGTCCAGCTACTGGAGGATGCCTGCCTACTTGGAGCTGGGTTGAAGCATGTGGTGGTTTTCTGAGCTGCAATCTGCCAGTTCCTGGATATGCTAAGGTATGTGGCATGTCTCGGTGTTGGCACTTACCTGTTCCACCCCACTGGGACTCAGGGATTGTCACTGGTTTGCTGAGGTCACTCTTGTTGCTGGTTTGCTATGATGCTTCCTGTCCTGTTATGCTCTCCCCCTTTATCTGAGTGAAATGGACCTTTCTGGCCAATCCTCCCAGTTTCCCAAGCTAAAAGATTGCTTCCTCCATATTTCCACTGGCTGTGCTATTTTAGGATTTTTCCTAAGGCACTATTTTGTGGTCTTTCAGAGGTCCATATGTGGTAGTGACAGCAATTTACTGCTTACTCTGCCATCTTCTTATTTGTCTTTTAAATTTTGTTTTATAATGCCCACAATGTATTGATATAGTAATACATTAAATAATTTTAAAGGCATAAATATACATATATATTGGGAAATGCATACTCAAAATATTTTATTGATAGCTATGTGCAATAAAAAAGAGACAATTAGTTTGACTATTCCAGGTGTTTCTTACTAGCCCCAATTATTCAGTTTTGAGGAACAGAGTGACTTCCTTTTTTTTTTCTTCAGCTTTATTTATACCCCAAATGTTCTAATCCACTTGTTTTCCAGAGGTCACTAGTCTATTTTGAACTAAGGGTTATCTATTCAGGCCTATGATTCATCAGAGAATGTGGAGTGTACTCTCTTATTAAGGATACATGAAAACAAAGAAAAACATGCCATATTTTTCTGTAGAAATCTTTTTTTTTTCAGGCTAAGTAGATAGTTTTAGATATTTCCTTCTGAAAAAAGGTTATGCTTGCTTAATATTTTTGCATATATAGTTAAAGAGGTAGTTGAATTATAATCTCAATTCATGACCACTATACATATGCAGTAAATAGGCTGCCAATTATATCATCTCATCAGAGACGAGGCTCTACACCAGTCACTGTTGCAAGTCTCTTAGGCTTGATCTTACTCTCTAGAATGATCCTTTAAACAATTTAGGGGTAATCAAGACAAGGAAGAGTGTAATAATAAAGAATAAAAGTCTTTGATGGAAAAAAAAATGGCAATAGTAGAAAAGTAGAGATTGAATGAAGCAACAATGAGACCCTAACTATCTTTTTACTTCATCAGGTGAAGGGCTTAAAATACAATGTTGAAGATACTGCCTGTTCTCTGTTCTTTCCCCCCTTATTTTCATTTTTTAAAATTTATTTATTTTTAGTTTTCAACATTCACTTCCACAAGATTTTGAGTTCCAAATTTTCTCCCCATCTTGTACCTCCCCCCATCCCAAGAGGATGTACAATTCTGAATACCGCTTCCCCTAATCTGCCCTCCCTTCTATCACTCCTCTTCTCTTATCCCCTTCCCCTTCTATTTTCCTGCAGGACAGGATAGATCACTATACCCTGTTGACTGTTTTTCTTATTTCCCAGTTGCATATGGAAACAATTTTTAACATGTGTTTTTAAAACTTTGGGTTCCAAATTTTCTCCCTTCCTTTCTCCCCAGTCACCCTCATTGAGAAGGCAAGGAACTCAATACAGGTTATACCTGTGTAGTCATGCAAAACACTTCCATAGTAGACATGCTGTGAAAAACTAACTCTATTTCCCTTCATTTGATCCCAACCCTCATTTATTCTATTCTCTCTTTTAACCCTGTCCCCCCTGAGAAGTGTTGTTTTTTAGATTACTCCTTCCCCCAATCTGCCTTCCCTTCTATTATAACCTCCTACTCTCTTATCCCCTTCCTCCATATTTTCCTGTAGTGTAAGATAGCTTTCCATACCCAATTGAGTGTGTATGTTATTCACTCCTTAAGCCAAATCCAATAAGAATAAGGTTCACTCATTCCTTCTCACCTTCCCCCACTTCCCCTCCATTATATAAGCTTTTTCTTGTCTGTTTTATGTGAGATAATTTACCCCATTCTACCTCTACCTTTATCCTTCTCCCAGTATAATTCTCTCTCTCCCCTTAATTTTATTCTATAGATATCACCCTTCATCTTCAACTGACCCTGTGCCATCCATCCATCCATCTATCTATCTATCTATCTATCTATCTATCTATCTATCTATCTATC
>NW_020940360.1:16289005-16301987 GCF_900497805.2 Vombatus ursinus | reverse complement strand
TCTGTCTGTCTGTCTGTCTGTCTGTCTGTCTGTCTGTCTGTCTGTCTGTCTATCTATCTATCTATCTATCTATCTATCTATCTATCTATCTATACATATAACTTTTTTCCTCCAACTACCCCAATACTGACAAAGGTCTCATGAGTTACAATTATCATCTTTCCATACAGGAATGTAAACAGTTCAACTTTAAAAAGTCCATTATGACTTTTCTTTCCTGTTTACCCTTTCATGCTTCTCTTGAGTCTTGTATTTGAAAGGTGAATTTTGTATTCAGCTCTGGTCTTTTCATCAAGAGTGCTTGAAAGTCCCCTATTTCACTGAATGTCCATTTTTCCCCTGAAGGATTATACTCAGTTTGGCTGGGGAGGCGATTCTTGGTTGTAAACCTAGCTCCTTTGACCTCCAGAATATTATATTCCCAGCCCTGTGGTCCCTTAATACAGAAGCTGCTAAACCTTGTGTTATCCTGATTGTGTTTCCACAATTCTTGAATTGTTTCTTTCTGGCTGCTTACAATATTTTCTCCTTGACCTGAGAACTCTGGAATTTGACTATAATATTCCTAAGAGTTTTCCTTTGGGGAATCTCTTGCAGAAGGTTATTGGTGGATTCTTTCCATTTCCATTTTACCCTCTAGTTCTAGAATATCAGGGCAGTTTTCCTAGATAATTTCTTGAAAGATGCTGTCTAGGCTCTTTTTTTGATCATGGCTTTAAGGTAGTCCAATGATTTTTAAGTTGTCTCTCCTGGATCTATTTTCCAGGGCAATTGTTTTTTTTTTTCCCAATGAAATATTCTATATTGTCTTCTATTTTTTTATTCTTTTGGTTTTGATTTACAATTTCCTGATTTCTCATAAAGTCATTAGCTTCCATTTGCTCCATTCTAATTTTTAAGGAAATATTTTCTTCAGTGAGCTTTTGGACATCCTTTTCCATTTGACCAATTTTGCTTTTTAAGACATTCTTCTCATTGGCTTTTTGGATCTCTTTTGCCATTTGGGTTAGTCTATTTCTTAAGGTGTTATTTTCTTTAGTTTTTTTGGGGGGGGTCTCCTTTAACAAGCTGTTAACTTGTTCTTCATGATTTTCTTGCACCACTCTTATTTCTCTTCCTGGTTTTTCCTCTACTTCTCTTACTTGCTTCTCAAAATCCTTTTCAACCTCTTCCATGGCCTGGGACTGATTCATAGTTTTCTTGGAGGCTTTGGATATAGGAGTTTTGATGTTGTTGTCTTCTTCTGATTGTATGTTTTGATCTTCTTAGTCACCAAAAAAAGATTCTATGGTCTGACATTTTTTGCTCAGTTTGTTCATGATCCCAACCAATTACTTGACTTTTAATCTCTTTGTTAAGGTGGGGGTCTGCTTCCAGTGTGGAGAATGTACTATCCCAACTTTCAGGGGTTTTGTGCAGCTGTTTTCAGAGATACTTTTAGGGATGTGTAAATTTTCAGTTCTTCCAAGGTGGTATGACCAAAGGCAAGGTGTTACTCCTTTCCTGGACTGTGCCCTGGTCTATGAGTGACCACAAACACTCTTTTCTGCCTTGGTACTGTGAAGAGTATTCCCTCTCCTCCACCACCACAAGCTCCACCATGCCAGCACTCCTCCTTGCCCCAGGTCCACCACCTAGAACTGTGACCAGATCCAGGCACAGACAAAGCAAGAGAATCCTGCCTCAACACCAGCAAAGAGATCCCTGCAATCCCCCTCTGATCAGTCACTTGAGTCCCCCTCAGTCTGTGGGCCAAGAACTCCAGAAGCAGCTGCCACCCTATAGCTGTGCCAAGTCTGGGGCTGGACTCTGTTCCTTGCTCTCTGTGGTCGATAGACCTTTCCTACTGACCTTCTATGTCTTTGGTGTTTTTAGGTTGAGAAGTCTAGAAACCACCACAGCTGCCCATGATTTAGTCCCCTGAGGCTTACTACAGATTTGCTGAGGCCTGGTGTTTGTGTGCACATCCCAAGCTGAACTGTGCTCCTCTCCCAAACTGGTACAATAGACCTTTTCAATCAACCATCAAGGTTGTCTTGGGCTAGAAATTTGTTTCATTCTTTCTTTTTGTGGGTTCTGCTGCTCTAGAATTTGTTTAGAGCCATTTTTACAGGTATTTGGAGAGGTCTGGGGAAAAGCTCAAGCAAGTCACTGCTTTTACTCCACCATCCTGTTTCTGCCCCCTCTCATATCTTCCTGATACAACTCTAACTACTGCCTTATGCTTTCCTAAATTCAATTCACTTCCCTTTGATCTAAATGAACATAATACAATACAATGGGACATAACACAGTGCAATACAGTACAAGAGAATGCTGTTCAAAAAATATTTATATGCAAGGAACTAAAGTCTAGGGAAGTGATCCAATTGGTCAGTCAGTCAATAGTCAATCCATCATCAAGCATTTATTCAGTGTCTAGCATGACATAGGAAGTGTGTTGATCTCTGGGGAGACAAAAGAAAGAAAAAAGAAAAAAGTGCCTGCTTCCAAGAACCTCAGAGTCCACAGTCAAATGGAAGGGGCAAACAGCATAGAAAACAAAACAGAACAAACAGCAAACCAAGAAACCACTATGTATAAATTCTCTATATATTTATATATGGAAAATTGAAATGAATTCGTCTATACCCTCAAGGAGCTTGCATACTACTAGGAGAGGAAAAAAAAGAAAAACAACAAAACCACAGCTGAATAAATACAAAATATAGAGAAAGTCTATTTTGTTTTCCTAAAGAACTCCAATTACTTTTCCTTCTCCCTTACCTTTATTCTATCTTCTCTTCACTTTTATTCCTAGGAATATCACTTGGGCAAACTGTTACACTGTATAAATGGGTTCAAATAGTTAAAATGCTTAAAAATACATGCACATATACAAACAAACAAATAATATCTAAAGTACTCCCAATAAGCAATGTTGTGATTCTTCTAAAACTAGAAGTGCGGTGCATGTAGTTTGTGCATGTGTGGGGTGGGGTGAAGTTGCTGAGAGATAATGCATACCAGGACTTGTTATCAACTGCTTGCTGAATAGAAAATGTTCCAATAATCACTTTACTTTTTAGCCATGACTTCTTACCTTTCTTCTGATGACTTCAATGCTGAGCACCCAAGAATAATGTTTTATTAGGTTTTCCCCATTACTTTCTTTTAAAAGAAAAAAGAAAGAATGAAGAAAAAAAATTCTGGACACACAAATTGAAAGCAACTGATTTTCTCTCCCTTAGGACTTAGGTTTTTTTTCCCCCACTTTTGCAAATGTAGATACATTTTAATTGTTTCTATCCACTTTGAAATCTTATAAATAATTGTAAATTTGAGTGCAAAATTCACAAATTTCAGGAAGAAAAAAGATTTTAAATTAAACCTAGTTTATAACGTTGTGTTACAAACACATTTTAAAAGTTGGTTTATTTTCCAAGATTTTAGTATTCAATAGAATGCAAGACAATGAGTAGTATATAGTAATATGAGTTATATACTTGGGGACAAAGAAGAATAAGTCTAATGCAAACATATGTATATAAAATATGTTTATATGTATGTATATATACATACATGTACACACACATACATTTATCAACAATTAAAATTCTTGAAGACAGCTGTCTCTTCACCATCCTGCTTGTCACTTTTTAGATATCTCCAGTTTATCAATGTCCTTTTTTAAAAATGTGCTGTGTAGGGGTAGCTAGGTGGTACAGTGGTTAGAGCTCCAGCCTTGGAGTCAGGAGGACCTGAGTTCAGATCTGGCCTCAGGCACTTGACACTTACTAGCTGTGTGACCCTGAGCAAGTCACTTAACCCTGATTGCCTCACTAAAAAAATTTTTAAAAAATTAAAAAAATGAAATGTGCTGTCTAAAACTGAACACAGTTATTTGGAATGGACTCTGATCATGACAGAGTACTGTGTGGTATCATATCCCTAGATAATCAACAAGCATTTTTGTTGTTGTTCAGACATTTCAGTCATGTCTTACTCTTTATAGCTCCATTTAGGATTTTCTTGGCAAAGATAATGAAGTAGTTTTTCATTTCCTTCTCCATTTCATTTTACAGATGAGGCAACTGAGGCATCCTCAAAAACTCTCACTTGATCTTTCTATTCCTGCTATCATCTTATATTTGTTGTACCCTCTGTGGCTGAACTCCTTGAGAAGCCTATATATACAATTTGTGCTTTCTCTCTTCTCACTATCTTTTTTAATCCCTTACAATCCAGTTTCAAACATTATTCCACTAAAACTGTTTTCTTTAAGGTTACTAAAGAACTTTTATTTGTTAAATCCAGTGGCTTTTTCTCAACCCTCATTCTTCTTGACTTCTCTGCAACCTTTGACACTGTTGTTCACTATCTCCTTGATGCTCTCTTCTATGTTTTTAGACACCAATCTCTTCTGGTTATCCTCCTACCTATCTGATTGCTCTTTTCTCAGTCTTCTTCCCTGGATCTTAGGTCTTGCCCTCTGAAGGTTCCCCTCTTTTCATCCACATAGAAATTACTTCTTTGTTTCTTCAGAAATTCATTTTTGAGAGCTTTTTGGGCTGACTCCCCAGTAGAATTTATCTTGGAAATGTAATCCTTTTCAAAGCTACAAAGATTTTTCTCCCAGTAAACTTTTTCCTTAATCATTTTAGCTGAATAGCTTCTTTGTGCAAAAACTTTGTTGTAATTGTATGTAATCACAATCATCCATTTTATCTTCCATGATTTTCTCTATCCCTTTTTGGGTCATGAACTCTTCACTATCCATATATCCAAAAGGTAATTTCTTGTTCCTAATTTTTTCCTTATGATTTCAACTTTTATTTCTAAATCGTGTGTCCATTTCTTTCTTATTTGTTTCTTTGTCCATGATTTGAGAAGTTGGTCTTTAGTAGTTTATGCCAGATTCCTTTCAAGTTTTCCCATCATATTTTGATTTAATTTTTTTAATCCAACAGTGAGTTGTTACCCTAGTAATTAGGGTCTTAGGGTTTGTTATGTACTTGGCTACTCTATTTGTTGGCTTCTATATATTACTACTAAATACTTTTCCACCAGTCACAGATGGATAAATGATACTACCAGAAGGAATCTAGCAAACATAAGTAAGGTTTATGAAGTCTAGGGCACAGCACTAATTTCACCAGTACTATTTCATGACTGCTCTGTAATTATAAGACAAGGGCTTAGGGGGGAAAATAAAGTAAAGTGGTGTTCTTGGAACTGGACTGCTGCTTAAGAAGCTCTCATATGAAAAAGAGATTTCAATTTCAAGAGAATGGAATGGGATTAATGGATTCCTAATTTATTCCTCTCTCTTTCTTAACCAATAACAAATTGTCTTGTTGATTATTATTTTGTAGTAGAAATTCATGTCTGCCAGAATCTCTTATCTCTTTTTTTTCATTTTTGAAAGTCTTGACCTCTTGTTCCTCTAGATGATTTTTTTTCTATATATCTATCAAGTAATTCTTTTGCAATTTGATTGGGAAGGCACTGAATAAGTCCATTAATTTGGTAACTCCACCTTTGAAAGGATCAAATTATTAAGACAAATCAAGACATTATTAGATTAATAGGTAGTCTACTTTTTGAAGACAGAGCTATTATCTGGATAATTAAAGTTTCCTATTCCTACTAAATAATGACTCCATGCCAGGTTTATGATCTGTTTCTCAAACTTCTTATCTCTAACACCTTTCTATGTAGATTATTAGAGTATATTCTGTGAGGGACTGTCTGATGTTGGCAGCTGCCAGTTGGGTGCTGTGGCATGGGTAAGGTAAGATCTGGGTATTTTGGAAGTCGAGGCAGGGACTGTGGTAGGCAGAGTCGTGTGTACTGGGATGGGCTGGATATGGAGAAGCCATGAGGCAATTGGGCAGTGCTATGAGATAAGCTGGGTTCAAGGAAGTAGCCGAGCCTGAGCTCCTGAGGCAAGGGGCGGTGCCACGTGGGAGTGGGATGGCAGAGGACTGAGTTCCCTCTGCTTAGTCCCCTCCCTATATGCAACATCATCCCCAGATGCCTCTTGTGACCTTCCTGACTTTGTGCAGCACTGACCCAGTCCCCTCCTGAGTCTGACTTCCTAGGTCACGTACTCTTGTCTATGCGTCAATCCCAGATGCCTCCTTCCTGTATCCAATCCTAACCTCCTATGTCACTCCCTCCCCCTTGGTGTGCTAAACTCAGACAGCCCCTTCCGGTATCTGACCCTACAATCATTGGCTAGTAGCGGGCTGGGGAGGAGGGGCTAAGTAGGTACTTAGGAACAAGCGTGGTCAGATCATGTGCTCACTCCCCTGGCTCCTGCTCTGTTGCTCTGGCCTTGCTGCTTGGGCTTGCTATGATGGTTTGCTGTGTTGGCCTCTGAATAAAGCTCTGGTGTTGGTGCCTCCCGATGGCTCGTCTCTGTGTGGTGATCCGGCTGAGGACCGAAGACCCGGGAGTGGGTAAGACTCTGGCAGTGCACTTCTTTTAAGAGAAGTGGGTACTGGTGCATGACTGGCAGAGGGCCGGCGTGCGGCCCGTATAATATTCTTATGGCGATATTATCATATGGAGATTAAGGGGACTATGTCAAGAGAAGTTCAGGGCCACTGTATCTTTCCTGCATATCAATGCTGTGCTAGAGCAAAGTAAACTGCCTTTTGGTAACTGTTTGAACTGAACTTGATGACTTTCAAGTGCCTTCTTTCATCCCAACGTCAAACCTGAACTGAGAGAGTTGGCATTAGAGCCATCTCCAACATCATAGGCTTTATTGATGGCTACAATTTTAATGATTTTTTCTACTCATGTGAATTTCTGAGTCCCTTTAGTGCTTTCTTGTTCCTATATTACAGCTACAATCTCTGGTAACTGGTTTGTTGGAAGTAGTTTAAAGCCTTTTTGGCTAAATTTACAAGATTCCAGGCAAATATTCTGTGGGCTCTCAGAACTTGTTAAATATAGTTATTGCTTCCAAGTCATGAGGGTTAGGGGAGTAGCACCTCCATGATCTGGAAAATCTGAGTAAAATTGTTTGGCTCTTGCTTTGTACCCAAGAAGAAGTCTGAATTACTATTGTATTATAAGATTAAATGTTGTTATTATACAATACTATACATATATTTTATACATTTCTGAGTTTCTAAACTTTTTTTGATGCCATTTGCTGGTGTTTGCATGTCATCTGTGGCTTCCACAAAACTCCCCCCAAATTGTCATTTAATTTCTTATATTAACCCATTATATATCAAAACAGTGATGGGGAAGGTTGTGATGTGGAAGGGTTAACTGTATGCTCCATCCTTAGACAGGAATCCATTAATCCCATACCATTCTCTTGAAATTGAAATCTCTTTTTCATATGAGAGCTTCTTAAGCAGCAGTCCAGTTCCAAGGGCACCATTTTACTTTATTTCCCCCCCTGAGCCCTTGTCTTATAATTACAGAGCAGTCATGAAATAATACTGGTGAAATAAGTGTTGTGCCCTAGACTTCATAAACCTTACTAATGTTTGCTAGATTCCTTCTGGTAGTATTATTTATCCATCTGTGACTAGTGGGAAAGTATTTAGTAGTCATCAGGTTTGCCAAGTTTTGTAAAGTTACTCATCTTTTCCTGGGTGTGTGACTAGTGAAGACATCATCATCATCATCATCATCATCATCATCATTGCAACAAAATAATTACTGCTATACTCCTCAAGAGTAATTCTTCCCAGTCACTTCTCATCTATGTCATCATAGAGGCAAATGGTATCATAGTGGATAGAAAACTGTGCTTGGTATCAGGAAGATCTGAGTTCAAATCTAGTCTCAGACACTTAAGAGCTAAGACTCTCTCTCTGTCTCTCTCTCTGTCTCTCTCTCTGTTTCTCTCTCTCTGCAACCCACAGATTTCTGACTAAATCTCAATTCAAACTTTTTTTATATAATCTTCCCTCTTGAATCACACAAACCATACTTTTGAGTTTCTCTCTTTTTCTTCCTTTTATCTGTGGAGTTTGCAAAATTTTCTTTAAATTGGTGGGTTTTGGTTCACTTTTTTCCCTTCATGATGTACTTTTTTTCATAATATTTGGATTTTAAAAAAAAGTTTTATTCATTCTTCATTCTATTTTTAAGAACCTGTCGGATGATTTCCATGTTGTGAGCTAGGTTTCTACCAAAGAATTCTACCTTAGTTTACTGATTTTTCATCCATTCTCTTGCACATCCAGTTGCTTTCTCAGTTTTGTCTCCTCACTCTCTTCTCCCTTTCACTGCTATGTAGATACCCAAGGCAATTGTAACCTCTACACATGTGGGATATGAGGGAGATGACATAAATCCCCACCCAGATTTATCTCATGGGTAGTTCCAGTTGTGTTTCTAGTTACCTTTCCCTGAGTCATAGATATTTTTCCTTTTATCATGTTTTCTTCTTTACTAAAGTCTACACTAGCATGTACCTTCTTTCTCCCTTCATTCTTTCTTCCTGTTAAGGCCATTTTTCCTTTCATTTGTGTCATTGAGCAGGATGAATGTTTTCTTTCATTTTTCTAATGAGGTAAGGTACAGTCTACATAATTCGTGGACACAATATAAGAAGCCCCAACTACAAAGGGTCTGAGTGGCAAATAGAGAACTACCTCAAAGACAGGAAGCCCTAAGTTAAAATCTTGGCTCTGACACATAGTGACTGTATATGTGTATATATATATATATATATATATATATATATATATATATATATACACACACACACACACACACACACACACACACACACACACGCACACACACACGCATACATACATACATATATACATATATATGTATGTCTATATACACATATATACATACATTATAACATTATACTCAGGGTACACACACACACATATACACACTCACATAATATGTAAGAGTAATATAGTATATCTGTATAGATCTCTTGTAGTCAATGAGTAATGTAGAAGTTGAAACTAAGTGAATAATATCAGCTACTAAATGGAAGTATATATCTGTCCAAGATATCTATACAGATATATTACAAAATTTTAGAGTTAAAAGGGCTATAGTAGGCCTGTCTAAGCCAAACTATGTCTCAGAAAAAAAATTTCACTTAAGATATACATGAATAGTGATCATCTGCACCTTGTTTAGGTGCTGTGGTAAATGAAGGGATCAACTTGATGTGAGGATAATCTCAGTTTGAAACCTGCCTCATTTAGATCCCTGTGCCTAGCATAGTTCCTTACATATAGCTGGTGCTCTATAATGACGATGAATGATATCGATGATGATATTGATGATTATCGACATTTTTATGTGGTTTATTATTTAAAAAAGTACTTTATACACACTGTCATTTAATTCTCATAAGAATACTGTGAAATGGGTAGGTAGTACATTATTATGTGCCTATCATACACTAAATACTGTGATAAGGTCTGTGAAAACAAAGATAAAAACAGTGACTCAAAGGTTTCTTCTCTCTACCACTTAGCAACCATTAAAATATTTAAAGACAGTTATGCTGCACCTTCAGTCTCTTACATCAATCAATTAGCAAGTATTTATTAAGTGTCTACTATGTGCTAGTCTTTGGAGATAAAAATACAAAGAATAAAACAATCCTTTCTTGCAAAAAAAACACATTCTAAAGTGGGACACAGCAAGCACATCTAAAATATATACAGCATGAATATAAATATATGCATGCATACATACATATATACATAAAATTTAAATACAAGTTAGCTTGGGAGGGAGAACAATAGAAGTTGGAGAGTCTGGAGACTCTCAGCACTTCTAAAAGATGGTGTTTAGTTAGTATCTAAAAGAAAGAGAGGATCTCTATAATATAGAGTGTACTCCAGGTATCGGAGATGGTCTCTGAATAGCATAGGCATGGACACAGGAGATGGTATAGTATTGAAGAACAGAGAGATGGCCTGTTTGTCTCGTTTGAATAGTACAGGAGGGAGAATAATGTTCAATGAGATTAGAAAAGCAGGTTTGTGGTTAGATTATATAGGACTTTAATAGTTATTCAGAAGTTCGGATTTTATTCCAGATGTAGTAGAAAGTCACTGGAGCTTGTTGCATAGAGGAGTTACATAGTCAGATCTATTCTTAAACACAATCATTTTGGAAGCTGTATATAGAATTGAACGGAATGGTGAGAGACTGGAGGCAGGTAGACATACTAGGAGGTTGTTTTTTTGTGCATATACACATATATATGTGTGTATGTGTATATGTATAGGTATATATGTAAACATACACATATGTAGTTACAGTTACATATGTATGTGAGTATAACTATCTATCTCTATCTTTCTGTCTAAAATATAGATAAAAGATGATGAGGGCCTGAACTAAGGAGGCAAATGTGTGGAGGGAAGGGATCAGATGTGAGAGGTGTTGTGAAGGTAACTGGGTGGGGGGAGGAAGGGTAAGCAGTCCAAAACAAACCTGATAAACTGGAAGGATAGCAGTGTTTTCCACCAAAATTGGGAAGTTTGAAAAAGTGGAGGGTTTAGGGGAAAAATAATATGAGTTCAGTTTCATATATTTTCGAGATGTCTCAAGGATATCCATTTGAAAGCTTCAATAACCAAATGATAATATGTAATTTAAGCTCAGGGGAGAAACTAGGACCAGGTGTACATCTGAGAGTCAGAATTTTACTGGGAACCAAAAAATTGAGTGGCAACTTGGTGTTTCCACTTTATTTTTCAATAGCTTATTCAAAGGTGAAACATTTGAAGTATAAGTATAAGAATCTAAATGTCACACCACCAGTCCTTCAGTGTACATAGCCTTGTCCCTTGTGAGATATGAGGCTATGAGACAAGTTGTACACAGAATGCTTTCTTATAGTTAAGACTAACAAAAGAAAAAAAAATACTCCTCAACTGAGAAAGAACAAATTAAAATAACCAGTTGGATAATTCTAACTGTGATTAATTGAGAGGATTATAACCTTGGAAGCATAAGAAACTGCATCCATCTCCTATAGATATGACCAAGAACCTATAATTACATAAGTATGTTTTTGCCTTTTTAAGGGATCATCACAGCATGAAAGAAAGCAACAGGAATGGGAAATATAGTATTAATAATATAATTCAGGAAAAAGCTAATCTTACAGATGAATTAACTGATTGTCACAGCTCCTTTTAGAAAGTTTTTTTTCTCTCTCTCACTTTTCTTACAATTCTGTGGTCCTTAGAAGCTAAAGGGAGAAAATGTGACTTGGTAATCTAAGGGTATTCATGGAAAGAACAGATCCACATAATAGAGAGAAGAGTGTCTGAAACATAAACTCCAAATAACCTTAGAACCAAGATGTCAAAAGGTGACTAACCATTCCCTCTTTCATTAAAAAATTACTTTGGAGTTAATTACATCAAAACACTTTATGACGGGCTTCTATCAAACATTTATATAAAATAAAAACAATGTATAGTATTAAAATTCTATTTCAGAATGAAAACAATATGCAATAATAAATAATCAGTTTCAAAAAAAATTCTGAGCAAAGATCACATCCAAAATTTCAATATTCTTACTATGTTATAATTTTAGGCAGACTAAATATTGACAGACTAAAAATTGAAATATTGGTGGATGACAATAAATGGTACTCAGACTGATACCTACCATTATGAAATGTATGAAGAAGATGGACTCAAAATTTCTCAAAGAGATTTAAATAATTTTTAAATGCTCATAGAACTTTTATCCTTATTTGAATAAATGGAACTGAGACTCCAAGAGGGTAAACAAATGGTCCAAAGTCACAAAAGCAAACCATTATCAGAATAAAAATGACCGTGTTTCCTCTTTATCTGTAGAATAGTTACTAAAATTCTTTTTTTTTAATTTAGCACTTTCTATTCCCTGTTCCCATTTATTCTCCCAGAATCATTCATAACCGCTAAAAGCATGTAATTACAAAATATTTTATATGGTCTTGACCTCTCTCACAAAATCTAGAAATATTTTTCCAACTATATATCCATATAGAAAGCTCAATGTCCCCTCAAATTCATTATAAAAAATAATTTCTCACTTTAATGGGCCACATCACTTCTTCCTTTTGCATGTTTCTGTTAATACTATCTTAACCACCTATTCTTTGAACATCTCTTATTAACTACTACTTCTCCTCTCTTACCTCCCACTTATGATTAGTTTACTAAGTCATATTGATTCAACCTTCAAAATCTCTCTGACACAAATTCTCTCCTTTCCTTTCACCCTATTTACACCATAGACCAGAGCCAAATTATCTCTCATGCAGACTAATAACTTCCTAATGTGTATTTGAGTTCTTTATTACTTCCAAAACATTCTTTACATCAATATCTTATTAATCTTCCTAGTATACACAGCTCTGATTATATCATCCCTTTCATAAAACCCTTCAATGTTTCCTTATTGCCTATTGGATAAATCTCAAACTTGTTATTATGTGATTCCAAGTCCTCCAAATTTGCACTCTCTAAGACTACAAGTTCCAGAGTAGTCATTGATTGGCATTGGTAGATAGAGTTCACTTGCTGGGAATTCCCTATACCAATAAAAGCATGAATCCAGTGCTAAAAAAAAAAGTGCTTAAAGATAGAGAAGTTACTACCAACCTAATGTTTGCTCAATGGAGAGTTTTCCCTCTTTCTCATGGGAATTTGCAACACCAAACTTGAGTGACCTCTAAAAGATAAAGCAACCCTTTGCAGCTATAATAATCTTCAACACACAGATTACATAGATATAACTAACAACTACATATGGAATAATCCTTAAAAAATGTTTGCTGTCACATAACTTCTTTATATGAATGTGTAGATATCTAACCTGTGCCAGGATGTTATTATGTTCAATTAGTATAAAAAGCTATAATATATATTTATATGTAATATGCCTAAGATCATTAGGAATCTGAATATACTACACTAATCATCTCTCTCTCTCTCTCTCTCTCTCTCTCTCTCTCTCTCTCTCTCTCTCTCTC